>NC_091984.1:230229298-230554298 GCF_044704955.1 Pristiophorus japonicus
CCTCCCTTGCTCTCTGTCTCTCTCTCTCTCCCTCCCTTGCTCTCTGTCTCTCTCTCTCTCCCTCCCTTGCTCTCTGTCTCTCCCTCCCTTGCTATCTCTCTCTCTCTCTCCCTTGCTCTCTGTCTCTCTCTCTCTCTCCCTCCCTTGCTCTCTCCCTCCTCGTTCTCTGTCTCTGTCTGTCTCTCTCTCCCTCGCTCTCTGTCTCTCTCACCCTCCTCTCCCTTGCTCTCTCCCTCTCCCTTGTTCTCTCTCTCTCTTTCCCTCCTTATCTCTTTCTCTTCCCTCCCTCCACTCCCTTGCTCTCTCTCCCTCCACTCCCTTGCTCTCTCTCCCTCCCTCCACTCCCTTGCTCTCTCTCCCTCCCTCCACTCCCTTGCTCTCTCTCCCTCCCTTATCTCTCTCTCCCTCTCTTATCTCTCTCTCCCTCCATTCCCTTGCTCTCTCTCTCCCTCCCTTATCTCTCTCTCCCTCCCTTATCTCTCTCTCCCTCTCTTATTCTCTCTCCCTCCATTCCCTTGCTCTCTCTCTCCCTCCCTCCACCCCTCCACTACCTTGCTTGCTCTCTCTCTCTCTCTCTCCCCCCCTTGCTCTCTCTCTCTCTCCCCCTCCCTTCTCTCTGGCTTCTATTCAAATACTGGGTCAGGGGTGAGATACCAACGTCACTAGCTAGCAAGATGGCGGAGCAGAGCCTGTGAGATGAGAGTTGGTGTGGTGCACTGAAAGCCTCGGCGGATGTCTCAAGGTATCCCTCCCAGCGTTGTTGCTTCTCTGGGTGCGCAGCTGGCGTTTTGTGGCGGGCCGGGGTTGGTGTGAGAGAGGTTTGAGGGGAGGCTTTGGTGTGGGCTTGGTGCCCCTGGCTCTGCAGGATCTCCCTGTTGTGTTGTGCCTACTCTTCAGGCCAGCAATACCAGCCTGGCAAGCTCTGGTCACCATGTCCCCTCTCGCTCTCACGCATTCTGCCTGGGAGCCTCTTGTTAAACCAAAGAAGGGGCTTTTTTTCCCCTCTTCCCCCCCCACCATATCTCTCTCTTTCCCTTCATCAAATTCCTTTCCACAACCAGCCCTCCCCTCAATCTCTTCCCCCCCCCCCCTCCTTCCCTTTCATGATAAAATCGATCGAATCCAATTGAGAATTTGGAGGGGGGGTTTATTTTACATTTTCTGACTGGAGCAATGTGTCGTTTTAAAAAAAAAAGTGTTTTTTTTGTGGGCTCGAACTGGTGTCCGTGGTGTTAGCGCCATTGGCCAAAGCAGGTATTGATCAGAAAAGCTGCAAGTGTAAACTTTAGTTTTGTGTGTGCGTGTGTGTGATTCCGATGACCTCTTCTAATCTATCGATTAAAAAAAAATATATACACATATACGTGTATTTTTTTTTACTGTAAAGAGCACTGAGAGAGTTCCCCCTCCTCCAAAACACGACGGTGGTGTTGAGTCTAATCGACGCATTCTCAACATCGAGCGAATGTCTACATTGTCCGTTTTTTGGGGGTAAAATCGCTCAATTCTGAGTAATCTTACCCCCCTTTCCTTCCCTGCCCCCCCGCCGCCCTCCCTCTCTCTGCTCGCCGCTTTTGGAGTAGTGTGTGCAAGCGCACATTGGCATTGTGTCACCAGGGGAATACCATCCGAAGGTAAAATTATTACATTCAATTATCCACCACTCTTGTTTAAAACCCTGCTTTTCTTCCTTTAAGGGCAGTTTGTGTGCAATGCCTTGATTCAGGTTACTTTTATTTAATCGGATCTTTGGCCAAGCTATCTCTCTAATTATGGGTGTCTCATCAACCCTGTGGGACATGGAACTAATATCACTGCAATTGGAAGATTTTAATTTTCTGTGGAAGAGCTAACAGCAGTAAATAATCTTACAGTAACTCTTTAATGCTGTCTGAGTCACTGATGCTTCACTTTTCCTTTTTAATGTATTTTTGTTCCTTCAGATTGCACTAGAGGTGTAGAAATGTGTAATTATTTTTCTCTCTCATATATATACACCAGTATTCAGTGCTACAAAAACAGTTTGATCGCTGTGAGAGGGATTCAGAACTTGTGGGTTAATGGATAGATATATATATAATGTATAAACTTGGAGGGTCACTGCAGAAAATCAGGAAATGTGCAATTTGCCCCTTTATAAAACGGGAGTTTTGGAGAAATGTGCATCTTTGCGTGTTTTATTTAAACTGAAGTACAGTTCCGAGCAGTTTGTAACTATGTCAGATAATTTTTAACTTTCAATTTAAGGTTTTTCTAAAAAATGTCACTTCAAATACATTCGATATAAGCTGCAGGGTGAGGTGATTGACATCAAACAGCAATGTAAAGGATTTTGATGAAACACCATTTTGAGTTTTAAAAAAAATACCATCTCCCAAATTGCTTTTCAGTGGTTGAACCTCAGTAAAGATGTATAACCTACTGTTTTTATGTTTTTGTTTTTGCCGTATCGTGTAACCGAGGTGTGTATTGAGAGAACTTTCTGCAGGCGGGTGTGAACAAATGTAAACTCTTGTTTAATTTTGAGGATGTAAATTTTAAGGCTGATTTTTTTTTTTAGTTAATTAGCGCTATTCCATGCTAAAAGTCAAACTTTACGCCTTGGAACCCTGAATCAAGAGCTGGTTGTGATGGCTGTTTATTGAAGGGCCACTAATTGTCTCATTCCAAGTACATGTTGTCCAGTGAGCAACGCTACAGGCACAATCAATCAATCAATTCATACAAGATTTTTAAAAATAAATCTGGAATGCATGCCTTCCCCAACAAGACAAATTGGAATTTTAATTTCAGAGATCTTTTACTCATACTTGTGGGATGGCATGCATGTTGTATAGGACTGTGCGCATTCAAGAATTTGTTTTGTGCAATTTCGACTGAATAATTCAGTGGATTGCTACGTACAGTATTGACTTCTGTTCTGCTGTGAGTTTCATCTACTGTAACACGTCTTGTGGGAAAACCTATTAAAGCTACATTGTTGTCAATGCGTCTTTTATGGAGGAATGACAACAAAATAGTTAAAAGCTTTTCTAATGGTCAGATCGAGGCGGTTTTAAAAAAATGTTTTGGTAGTCATCAGTCCGTGCACTTATAAGATCCTTGCACTGCGAGGTACCGTTAAAAGCTGACTTACTGTTTTAATATATTTCTGTAAAAGTTAAACCTAAATATTTCTGTAACAGTTAGCCCTAAGTGGGAGTGTGCGTATATGCATGTCGTCCTGTTCATTAGCTTGCAAATCTAACCAGCATGTACCTATAGTGCATTTGTGTATTGGTACTGTTGATTCGAGTGCAGCAATTAAAAAGAAGCATTTTAAAATCTTGTGCTGCCTCTTGGGCTCATAGACGAGTGACCTACTCCCAAGCACGCACTGGTGCGGATCTGGCGGTGATTATTGATGAGCAATGCCCTGGAGTAGCCAAGGTAACTTGCCACCCATTTTTTAATTTTAATCTTTCCTCTTCTGCCCCCCCCTCCCCCCCCCCCCCCCCCCCCCCCCCCCCATGAATCCGTAACTTTGCAAACCCTTACTACCACAGTTAAACTGCTGAGGGGCTTTGTGTAATACCAATGGGCCTTATTAATGAACGTGTTATTTTCAACAATACACAAACTGCAAAAATGAGACCTAAATTGAAACTAATGGAAATATCTTTTGTTTGAAAGTGGCTTGGCTGCTTCCAGTATTTTGGGGGAAAGAATGTACTCATAAAGGTTTATTTTTGTGGGGGTTTCGAACCAGAGATCCTTTCCTTTTGCTAAATTTGGAAGTTTTGGGAAAACCTGCAAATTCTGGAATAAAGAAAGCAATATGTTGGATACCAGGACTGCACAGTGAGTTTGTAGCACCTGGCCAGAGGTGTTAATATTTTTAGTACTGACAAAGGAGTTGCACGTTGATCATTGGCCAACTCCTGCTCCTATCAGCCCCTCGAGCCTGTTCCGCCATTCAGTTAGATCTGTTCCTCGGCTCCCATTTACTTGCCTTTGATCCCTATCCCATGAGACCCTTGCCCAACGAAAATCTATTGATCTCAGTCTTAAAGTTCAGTTGCCCCCGGGTTGATACCCACAACTTTTTGGGGGCGAGTTCCAGATTTTCACGTGTGTGTGGAAAAAGTGCTTTCTGATTTCAGTCTTAAACGGCTGCCTCGAATTTTAAGATTGTTCTGGATTTCCCAACCCCCTCCCCACCCCACCAGAGGAAATAGTTTCTCTGTATCCACCCTATGGAATCCTGTCGTCATGTGTAAAACATCTCCAATGCATCACCCCCCTAAACATTCTAAACTCAAGAGGATACAAGCAGTGTCCCTTTTATGTCGCCGTGCCGTGTCACACTGTCCCGACTTCCCCGTTCAGCCAGCTTCACAGTGCAAAAATCGGGCTGCGCTGCCCCCCCCCCCCAAAAAAAATTAGGGGGAACAGTGGATACAAGTTAAGTGAATGCAATCTGTCCTCATAATGTAACCTTTGAAGCCCCAGTATCATTCCGGTGAATCTGTGCTGTATACCCTCCAAGGCCAATTTATTCTTCCTGAGGTTCAATTAAGGAAACTTAAGCATGGTATCCTTGGGGTTTGCCATCCTGTCTTTTCTTCTCTCTTCCATGTGCCACAGGGTATGCTATGCATTTTTGGTGTTTTCTGTTACTTTAAATCCTTTTAAATTAAAAAAAAAAAATACATATAATAATTGTGAGGTGTTAAAAAGCAAAAAATATAGAGCTCTATAATAGAAACATAGAAAATAGGTGCAGGAGTAGGCCATTCGGCCCTTCGAGCCTGCACCACCATTCAATAAGATCATGGCTGATCATTCACCTCAGTACCCCATTCCTGCTTTCTCTCCATACCCCTTGATCCCTTTAGCCGTAAAGGCCACATCTAACTCCCTTTTGAATATATCTAACGAACTGGCCCCAACAACTTTCTGTGGTAGAGAATTCCACAGGTTCACCACTCTCTGATGAAAAAGTTTCTTCTCATCTCGCTCCTAAATGGCTTACCCCTTATCCTTAGACTGTGACCCCTGGCTCTGGACTTCCCCAACATCGGGAACATTCTTCCTGCGCTTAACCCCATCCCCACAAAATTCCACCCTCTTTTCCCACTCCCTCTCAACGTGGTTTACAAACTAACCTCTTTAAGCAGTTGAACATGAACTGAACAGGCCATAATGTCCAAATAAACTTTACAATTCCGTGCCAAAAGGGAAATTCCCCCCCACCTCCTCCCCATTTCAAAACGTCAGTACTTGTGATGACAGTTCATGATATAACGCCTTGAGTGTTGGCTGCAGGGAGGGATTAATTTTGACTGTGCCTGAAAGAGTGGTAGAAGCAGCTTCAATAGTAATTTTCAAAAGGAAATTGGATAACTATTTGAAGGGGGGTGGGGAAATTTACAGGGCTAGGGGGAAAGAGCAGGGAGGAATGGGACTAATTGGAGAGCTCTTACACCAGCACGATGGGCTGAATTGCTGTACCATTCTATGACTCTGTAAGCAACAGTATTGTTCACCTGGGTTTGCTTCAACCTGTCAAATAGCAGCTTTTAAAAAGATAATATAAAACCTGCTTCAGTTTTTTTTAAATCCTCCACATATGCTAGTAAATACTGAAGTGCCACTTTCTTATTGCTAACAACGAGTTACTGGAGCTAACAGTTAACCCTGTGTTTGCCCCTTGCCACAGAACCTTCAGGCTTCTGACTCTGAATTTAACTACATTTCAACACTGTGCCGTTTGAGAGGGGAGAGGGAGGGAGGGAGGGGGGGTTGAATTTTCTTACACACAGATGCAAACTGGCTGAATTTGGGTGCGAGGTCTCGCTGTATTTGAATGTACGTTGTTCCGAGACGTGCTGTTCCAGCTGGTGTGTGGATGTAGCAGTTCTAAGGGTGGGTGGGTAGGAGGGGGGAGACCTGAAACTCCTCGGCGCACACACAAATCAGAATCCGCATCCAAATGTTGGATTTGGAATCGAACCCAGGGCATTGCACCTTCACGACAAGGTGGAAGAATTCCTGACCAGTTCCGATTTACTGTCGTCGTCGGGTGATTTATTGTTTCATTAATTTAATGGGGAAGCGCAGCCGAGTACTTAACCTTCAATACGTCCCAGGTTTACGGAGCTTCTTCACGGGACTCCCTGTGTTTGACTTTCAGCAGCCAAAGCAGCGGTGGGGCAGATGTGCTGTCTTCCAACGGAAGTCAAAAGATTGAGAGCAATCTCTTAATAAATTGGTGGCGGTATTAATACCGCTTCCCCCCCCCCCTCCCCACAGCAACAGCATTTCAAAGGTAATTTATGTGAAGTGCTTTGAGGATGTCCTGGGAGACACGATAAGTTGCTATAAAAATGCAATGTGATTAGTTGATTTATTATTCCTTCAAAGTCAAGCACGAGGATGTGTGCCAGATTTTTCCTGCAACATATTAAAGATTTTGTCAGACCCATCGCTGCTGAGTTAGCCGCGGCTAATATTGGGATCGTGCAACGTGGAGTAGGGAGGGGAAAACATGCCTGGGAATGGTAGGATGATGCAGCACAGTAGGTGGCTCTTCGGCCCACTGTGTCTGTGCCGGCTCTTTGAAAGAGCGATCCGATGAGTTGCTTTTTCCCACAGCCCGTGCACATTTTATCCCCTTCCAGATATCTTCTGATCGTTATCCAGTGCCTGGGTAGGGATATCGGCTGATCATAAGAACAAAAGAAATGGGAGCAGGGGTTGGCCATTCGGCCCCTCGAGCCTGCTCCGCCATTCACTGAGACCATGGCTGATCTTCTACCTCAGCTCCCCTTTCCTGCACTATCCCCATACCCCTCGATTCCCTTAATATCCAAAAATCTGTCGATCTCTGTCTTGAATATATTCAACGACTGAGCCTCCACAGCCCTCTCGGCCTATTTCTCGAGTTTAGAAGAATGAGAGATGATCTCATTGAAACATTCACAATTCTTACAGGGCTTGACGGGTAGAGAATTCCAAAGATTCACCACCCACTGAGTGAAGAAGGTTCTCCTCATCTAAATCCTAAACAGCCGACCTACCCCTTATTCTGAGACTGTGACCCCTGGTTCAAGACTCCCCAGCCAGGGGAAACATCCTCCCTGCATCTACCCTGTCAAGCCCTGTAAGGATTGTGTATGTTTCAATGAGATCATCTCTCATTCTTCGAAACTTGAGAGATAGGCCTAATCTACTCAATCTCTCCTCCATAGGATAACCTCCCCCCCCCCCCCCCCCCCCCCACCACCACCTCCCACCCCCCAATCCCAGGAATCAGTCTGGTGAACCTTCGTTGCACTCCCTCAATGGCAAGTATATCCTTCCTTAGGTAAAGAGACCAAAACTGCACACAATACTCCAGGTGTGGTCTCACCAGAGCCCTATATAATTGCAGTAAGACGTCTTTACTCTTGTACTCAAATCCTCTTGTAATAAAGGCCAACATACCATTTGCTTTCTTAATTGCTTGCTGTACCTGCATGTTAACTTTCAGTGATTTGTGTAACAAAATACTCTGCTTTCAGTCCCATTAATTTATCCAGTAGCATTTTTTTTTTTACTAATACTAATTTTTTCAGTTCATCATTCTTGCTAAACCCTTGGCGTCCACTATTATTTCCGGCAAGTTTTTTCTGTCTTCTTCCATGAAAACAGCATTTGTTTAATTTCTCTGATATTTTCTTATTTTCCATTTTATAATTTCTCCTGCCTCAGCCTGCAAGGGACCAAATTTACTTTTACTAATGTTTTCCTTTTTACATACTATAGAAACTTTCACAGTTTTTATGTCTCTTGCTAGTTTACTCTCGTATTCTATTTTCCCTTTCTTTATCAATTTCTTGGTCCTCCTTTGCTGCATTCTAAAATCTTCCCAATTCTCAGGCTTACTGCTTTATTTGGCAACATTATAAGCCTCTGCCTTTGATCTAATACTATCTTTAACTTCTCTTGTTAGCCACGGTTGAACTACTTTTCCTGTGGGTTTTTTGTGCCTTAAAGGAATGTATATTTGTTGCAAATTATGTATTCATTCTTCAAATGCTATCCATTGCTTGTCTACCATCATACCTTTTTAATGTCATTTCCCAATCTACTGTAGCCAACTTGCTCCTCACACCTACGTAATTTGCTTTGTTTAGATTTAAGAACCAAGTTTCAGATTCAAGTAATTCATTTCTGAATTCCACATAGAATTTTATATTGAGTTTGTTTTGTCATGTTATGGTCACTCTTCCCTAAAAGCCCCTTTACTCCAAGCTTATTAATTCATCATCATAGGCAGTCCCTCGAAATCGAGGAAGACTTGCTTCCACTCAAAGTCCAATGCTGGAATTCCAGCCTCTGTCTGCCCCACCTGTTTAGTCGTTGAAGGAAAGGGTGGGTGGGGAGTATGGTTTGCCGCACACTCCTTCTGCTGTCTACGCTTGATTTCTGCATGCTCTCGGCGCAGAGACCTGAGGTGCTCAGCGCCCTCCCAGATGCTCTTCCTCCACTTTGGGCAGTCATTGGCCAGGGATTCCCAGGTGCCGGTGGGGATGTTACACTTTATCAGGGAGACTTTGAGGGTGTCCTTGAAGCGGTTCCTCTGCCCATCTGGGTTCGCTTGCCGTGTAGAAGTTTTGAGTAAACCCCTGTCTTAGGGAATCTCATGTCGGGCATGCAGACGATGTGGCCCGCCCAACGGAGCTGGTCAAGTATTATCCGTGCTTCGATGCTGGGGATATTAGCCTGATCGAGAACACTGACGTTGGTGCGTCTATCCTCCCAATGGATTTGCAGGATCTTGCGGAGGCAGCGCTGGTGGTAGTTCTCCAGCGCTTTGAGGTGTCTGCTGTATATAGTCCATGTTTCTGAGCTATATAGGAGGGCAGGTATCACGACTGCCCTGTCGACCATAAGCTTGATGCCAGCCTGGTCTTCAAACACTCTCTCCCTCAGGTGACCAAAGGCTGCGCTGGCACACTGGAGGTGGTGTTGAACCTTGTAGTCGATGTCTGCCCTTGCTATAATAGGCTCCTGAGGCATGGAAAGTGGTCCACGTTGTCCCAGGCTGAGCCGTGGATTTTGATGACCAGGGGTCAGTGCTGTGTGGTGGGGTCAGGTTGGTGGAAGACCTTTGTCTTACGGATGTTTAGCGTAAGGCCCATGCTTTCGTATGCCTTGGTGAAGGTGTTGATGACGGCTTGGAGTTCGACCTCTGTGCACAGACACAAGCATCGTCAGCGTACTGTAGTTCGATGACCGAGGGTGGGACGACTTTGAATCTAGCCTGGAGGCGACGTAGGTTGAACAGCTTCCCATTGGTTCTAGAGTTTAGTTCCACTCCAGCGGGGAGCTTGTTGATAGTGAGATGGAGCATTGCAGCGAGGAAAATTGAGCAGCGGGTTGGTGCGATGACGCAGCTTTGCTTGACCCCGGTCCGGACGTGGATTGGGTCTGTGGTGGATCCGTTGGTCAGGATCACGGCCTGCATGTTATCGTGGAGCAGGCGGAGGATGGTGACAAACTTTTGGAGGCAGACGAAACAGAGGAGGACGCTCCATAGTCCCTCACGTTTGACGGTGTCAAAGGCCTGGCTGAAGTCAAAGAAGGCCATGTACAAGGGTTGGTGCTGTTCCCTGCATTTCTCTTGTAGTTGTCGCGCGGTGAAGATCATGTCTGTTGTAACCCTCAGTGGACGGAATCCGCACAGTGACTCCGAGAGAAGCTCTTCAGCCACAATATCTTCAACTGACGCAATATGGTGCCTGCTGACCATCTGGCCCTCCGTGTCCTGAGGCGGGGAAAGGGAAATTAGCACGGGTTCTGATTTCTGCTTGCTGGACAGTGAGTCCCGTTGGAAAGTGGATATCAAAGAACCAGTGACTCAGTGTCCCTTCGGCCCACTCTGAAACTCGTGGCACGTGTTGCGCGTAATGGCGGTGACCTTCCTATCCTCTCCAGCGGCTTACCAAGAAGCAAGATGGAGCGGGGCACAGCCAACAATAGCGAACAGGCCCCAGTGGCTCCCACCCTCGCCCTCCACACCTCGGGGGCCCTCCACACCTCGGGTCCCTCACCACCCCTTCTGAAGGCGATGCTCAGTGCAGAGTTCACGGCTCACATCCCCACCGTAGGCAACTCGACTCACACAGCGGAGCCTGGTCTCCAGTCGTCTCGAACCCCCTTTCCACTGGGCCAAGACCTCGCTCTGCTAAGCCCGTGTGGTGGCTGGTGTGCAACGGCCACCCCACGTTAAAATAACTCTCACGCGGGCATCTTCCACCCTTTAAAATGAAGTTCGGGACCTGGAACGTCACATTGCCATCATTGCCCGGCAACTCCGACACTTTGACGTCGACATTGCCGCCCTAAGTGAGATCCAGCGGGCAGGGGAAGGCCAGCTCCAAGAACAAGGTGGTGATTACACCACCTTCTGGAAAGGCAAACCAGAAGAAGAATGCCGCCTCCATGTAATTGGCTTTGCCTTCAAAATTGAGCTGGTGGGCCATCTCGGAGACTTCCCCCCCCCCCCCCCCCCCCACCCCCTGCGGCATTAGCGAACGTCTCATGACTCTCCGGCTCACCCGAGCCCGGAACCAGTGCACCACAGTCATCAGTGCGTACGCCCCAACACGCGACGCAACAGATGAGACCAAAGAGGAATTCTACTCCAGCCTCGAACAATCCCTGCCCCGCGTCCCTACAAACCGATCCTCCTTTGCGAATTCAGCGCCCGAGTCGGAAAGGACACAGACCTCCCTGGGGAGGCGTGATTGGCAGAGAAGGGGTCGGGGAAGCCAACTCCAGCGGTACCCTGCTCCTGACAAAATGCCTAGAACACGACTTTTGTCATTGCTGCCTTCTGTCAGAGGGACAAGTATAAGGCATCATGGCAACACTCCCGCTCCAAACACTGGCATCAGTACTATTATTAATTAAGTTTTTCTCATTTGCACAATACTAGGACTAAAATAGCCTGTTCCCCCAGTTCCATTTCTCAACATACTGATCGAGAAAACCATCTTGTATACATTCCATTAATTTGTCCTCCACACAATTACTGCAAATTTAGTTTGCCCCAGTCTATATGTAGATTAAAGTCTCCCATGATTACTGTTTTACACTTATTACATGTGCCTCTAATTTGCTGATTTATATTCTGCGACTACTGTTTGGAGGCCTATAAACAACTCCCACCAACGTTTTCTGCCACTGCTCTTTCTTAGCTCCACCCAAACTGAGTCTCCTTGATTTTCCGAGCCAAGATCCTTTCTCTCTCCTATTTTTATCCCATCCTTTATTATCAGTATTACACTGGCTCCTTTTCCATTTTGCCTATATCTTCTAAAAGTTAAGTATCTGGGAACTAAATATTCCAGATCATGACCACTTTGCAACCACGTCTGCATAATGGCTATTAGATCAAACCTATTAATTTCTATCCGCGCTATTTAATTCATAGTTTTTTTGCGAATGTTTCTCGCATTCAGATATAATGCCTTTAGCTTTGACTGACTTCAATTTGGCCCTGGTGTCACCTTAGTCACTGATGCCATGTTACCTTTGTTACTCTCTCTCCCTTCCTGACCCACTCTGCTTATTTTTACCTAAAACTCTGCTCTGCTCCGGAGCCTTGACATTTCTCTTGCTGCTTTTAAATTTACTCTTTCCTGAATCCTCCCTGCCCCCCCCCCCACCTTCATTATTTTAAAGCCCTGTCTACTGCCCTAGTTATTGGGTTCACCAGGACATCGGTCCCAGCCCGGTTTAAGTGGAGCCCGTCCCAACGGAACAGCTCCCTCTTGGACAAGACACCACCTGGTGAATAGTGTCCCAATGAGAGTCAGCTCCTTCAGGGCAGCAAATAATGCAGGGCACTTCAAAGCAGAACTGAACATTATGATTTGGTGTGAAATTGGAGATATCTCTCTGATCCCAGGATATCACCCTGGCTGGGTCATCCCAAAAGGTCTGCTCCATTGTTTTCCTGCTTAACTGGAGGATCCCAGTAAGTAGGAATACTGTAATTAAATATTTAAAGGAACAGGTGGCATACATCCAAAGATAAACCCTTAGCTGTCGTATCACTCCAGTATAACTTCCTGCTTTTTTTTTGTAAAGAGGAGATTATTACTGTAGTCATACAACAACAACTTGTATTTATATAGCGCCTCTTAACGTAGTAAAATGTTCCATGGTGCTTCACGACACCATTATCAAACAAAATTTGACGACAAGCCCGAAAGCAACGAGTGCACCACAGTCATCAGTGCGTACGCCCCAACACTCGATGCAACAGATGAGACCAAAGAGGAATTCTACTCCAGCCTCGAACAATCCCTGTCCTGCATCCCTACGGACGACAAACCGATCCTCCTTGGCGAATTCAGCGCCAGAGTCGGAAAGGACACCGACCTCCTGGGGAGGCGTGATTGGCAGGTGATTTTAAGACTGATAGGAGGGCAGGTGACCAAAAGCTTGGTCAAAGAAGTAGGTTTTAGGAGCATCTTAAAGTAGGGGAAGGAAAGGTGGGGTTGGGGGGGGAAGGAAGTGTGGGGAGAGAGGTTTAGGGAGGGAGTTCCAGAGCTTGGAGCCCAGGCAACATGAGGCACGGCCGCCAATGGTGGAGCGATTGTGATTGGGGATGCACGAGAGGCAGAATTGTCGGAGGATGGGGAGAGGCGAAGGATTTGAAAACGAGGATGAGAGTTTTAAAATCGAGGCGTTGTCGGACCGGGAGCCAATGTAAGTCAGCAAGCACAGGGACAGTGTCTTGCTGCCATGAGATCTGCGTGGATCCTCTTCATGGAAACGGGTCTGCTGGAAGTCTTAACGGGTGCTTAAAAATTCTGATTTCACCTGCGACCCACAACACCTTTAGTCGACTCAGTAGTCCCAGTTGGCAAGCTTGGCTCGTGTTTGGTGCAGATCCGATGTGCGGTTTGTACGTCAATTTGAACAATCCAGCCTGCGCCCATTTTGCTATTGTTTCACGCAGCAGGGTGGGTGATGTCCTGAATGGATTAACAGAAAATCAAGAGCCTGGCCAACGGTTCTCTGCTTTGACTGTGCTTATCTTTTGTTGCCTCCGTCTTAGCAAAACTTAAAGTGGACGTGTGGATTTATTTTTTCCTGATGAATTTTTATTTTTAACCTCCACTCCACTTTCCCGCTCGACCCTCCCCACACCCCCTATCCCTTGATTTCTCCTCGAGTCCAAAAATGTATTGTAATGTATTTGCTTCATGGGTTCTTTGCTTAAGAATTCATAGTAACACATTGCTATTAAGAACGAGTTGGTTTAAGAATCACACTACACATTACACTTTGGGGCACGGGCCAGCCTACACTGCGATATGTGCGCGCACAAGGTCCGTGCAGTGGAGCAGGTCTCCAGTCATCCTGGTTAACCCTTGCCACTGGACCAAGATCTAGCTCTGTCGAGCCCGTGTGGTGGCTGATATGCAACGGTCACAACACGTTTATTTAAAAAAAAAATCTACGCACAGGCATCTTCCACCCCCTCAATTGGAGTGCAGGACTGCAATATCGGATCCTTCATTGAAACATCTGTGAACTCTTGTGGAAGCAAGTCATCCTCGTTCGAGGGACCGCCTATGATGATGATGATGATGACATTACCAGTTCATCCACCAGGCTCACAGCCACCTGCCTCATTGTGGATCTCCCGAGCCCAACTGGCTGGGGTTTTATTGAGTTTTGTGAGCATCACATGACTGGCTAAGCCACTCCCAACTCAACAGCTGCACAAACCTGTGAGCCTATTCCCAAGTGCATACATTACATCTATCTATCTCAGCCGTGGCTATACTCAAACGACTGAGCATCCACAGCTCTGTGGGTCAATGAATTTCAAAGATTCATAACCCTCAATGTGAAGAAATTCTTCCTCATCTCAGTCTTAAAATGGCCGACCCTTTATCCTGAGACGATGCCCCCTAGTTCTAGACAGTCCAGCCAGGGGAAACCGCTCTCAGCATCTACCCTGTCAAGCCCCCTCTGAATTTTCTACATTTCAATGCGATCACTTCTCATCCTTCTGAACTCCAGAGAGTATAGGCCCATTCTGTACAATCTCTCCTCGTAGGACAACCCTCTCATTCCAAATTTAACACTGCTGAGCTGGTTAAGGGTTAACTTAATGGGAGTAGAAATGTAAAAACTAATTTTTAAGTTTAGAAAGACATAAATATGCGCTTAGTATCTCTGCAGGTTCTTTGTTAAAATTATTTCTTAAAACTCCAGAAACACCGCTATTTTAGGAAGAATGTTTTTGAAGTTTCTCCACTTTTTGTGTGCGTGCTTTTTCTTGCATGTGATGTTTTGGGTTACATAAAAATTAAATTTTTATAGTATTTCCCCAAAGAGCACCTAAAGTTCTCTCGATTGTACTCCCACCAAATATGTAGAGGGTTTAGCCTTGATTCAGTATCCTTGATGTATAGAGTGTACCCTTGGGTCCTTCCTATTTTTCATCGACATGTTTCCCCTCGGCGACATCGTCCGAAAGCACGCCGTCCGTTTCCACATGTACGCTGATGACACGCAGCTTTACCTCACCACCACCACTTCTCCCGACCCCTCCGTGGTCTCTCAATTGTCAGACTGCTTGTGCGACATCCAGTACTGGATGAGCAGAAATTTTCTCCAATTAAATATTGGGAAGACCGAAGTCATTTTCTTTGGTCCCCGCCACAAGCTATGTTCCCTTGTCACTGACTCCATCCCTCTCCCGAGCATCTGTCCGAAGCTGAACCAGACCTGTTCGCAACCTAGATGTCATATCTGACCCTGAAATGAACTTCCGGCCACATATCCGCAGCGTGACTAAGACAGTCTATTACCACCTCTAACATCGCCCATCTCCGCCTTCCCTCAACTCATCTGCCGCTGAAACCCTCGTCCATGCCTTTGTTACCCCTAGACTTGACTACACCAGCTTACTCCTGGCTGGCCTCCCATTATTTTATCCTACGTAAACTTGAGGTCATTCCAAAACTCGGCTGCCCGTGTCCTAACTCGCACCAAGTCCTGCTCACCGTCATCATCATCATCATAATCATAGGCAGTCCCTCGGAATCGAGGAAGACTTGCTTCCACTCTTAACATGAGTTCTCAGGTGGCTGTACAGTCCAATTGCGAGAACCACAGTCTCAGTCACAGGTGGGGCAGATAGTCGTTGAGGGAAGGGGAGGGTGGGACAGGTTTGCCGCACGCTCCTTCCGCTCTCTGCGCTTGATTTCTGCATGCTCTCGGCGATGAGACTCGAGGTGCTCAGCGCCCTCCTGGATGCACTTCCTCCACTTAGGGCGGTCTTTGGCCAGGGTCTCCCAGATGTCGGTGGGGATGTTGCACTTTTTCAGGGAGGCTTTGAGGGTGTCCTTGTAACGTTTCCTCTGCCCACCTTTGGCTCGTTTGCCGTGAAGGAGCTCCGAGTAGAGCGCTTGTTTTGGGAGTCTTGTGTCAGGTATGCGAACAATGTGGCCTGCCCAGCGGAGCTGATCGAGTGTGGTCAGTGCTTCGATGCTGGGGATGTTGGCCTGGACGAGGACGCTCATGTTGATGCGTCTGTCCTCCCGGGGGATTTGTAGGATCTTGCGGAGACATCGTTGGTGGTATTTCTCCAGCGCTCCTGAGCATTCCTGATTATAATCGCTCAACCATTGACGGCTGTGCCTTCAGCTGCCGGGGCCCCAAGCGGTGGAACTCCCTCGCTAAACCTCTCTACCTCTTTGACTGTCACCTGCTGTAATTTCTTCTTGTGTGGCTCGGTGTCAGATTTATTTGTTTTGTCTTGTAAGTTACTAAGTTACAGGCGCTATATAAATACAAGTTGTTGTTGTTTAATCGTGAATGTGCTTGTATTATAATCTGCTCCATGCTGTTTGTCTTTTTCCTTAAGATTTTGTACAAATTGCAGAGGAATAAAGCAGTAGTCATACTCAGCAAGCCGATACTGTTATGCTGGTGGGAATTGTGAATTGGCTCTCTTGGGGGAAATGATGGCAACAAGGCACAAATGGGCTGGTGCAAAATGCTGCAACAGCATAACCATCACCCTGGGACAATGAGGCAACCGAACTGGAGAGTGAGGGGCGAAAGCCACTGGTTTTGTGTGGTTACTACACTTTGCTTCCCATTCATTACCTCTAGATTTAACTATTGCAATGCATTCCTGGCTGGCTTCCCACCTTCTACCCTCCGTAAATTTGAGGTCATTAGGCCGGGAATTCCAGAGCTTGGGGCCTAGGCAAAAGAAGTCGCGGCCACCAATGGTGGAGCGATTTTTATAATCAGGGGTGCTCAAGAGGGCAGAATTAGAGGAGCGCAGATATCTCAAGTGGTTGTGGGATTGGAGAACATTACAGAGATAGGGAGGGGTGAGGGCCATGGAGGGATGAGAATGTTTGTTTGCAGGTGCAGCAGGTAATCGGGAAGGCGAATGGAATGTTGGCCTTCATTGCGAGAGGGATGGAGTACAAAAGCAGGGAGGTCCTGCTGCAACTGTACAGGGTATTGGTAAGGCCGCACCTGGAGTACTGCGTGCAGTTTTGATCACCTTACTTAAGGAAGGATAGACTGGCTTTGGAGGGGCTACAGAGACGATTCACTAGGCTGATTCCGGAGATGAGGGGGTTACCTTATGATGCTAGATTGAGTAGACTGGGTCTTTACTTGTTGGAGTTCAGAAGGATGAGGGGTGATCTATAAGAAACATTTAAAATAATGAAAGGGATAGACCAGATCGAGGCAGAGAGGTTGTTTCCACTGGTCGGAGAGACTAGAACTAGGGGGCACAGCCTCAAAATACGGGGGAGCCAATTTAAAACCGAGTTGAGAAGGAATTTCTTCTCCCAGAGGGTTGTGAATCTGTGGAATTCTCTGCCCAAGGAAGCAGTTGAGGCTAGCTCATTGAATGTATTCAAGTCACAGATAGATAGATTTTTAACCAATAAGGGAATTAAGGGTTACGGGGAGAGGGCGGGTAAGTGGAGCTGAGTCCACGGCCAGATCAGCCATGATCTTATTGAATGGCGGAGCAGGCTCGAGGGGCTAGATGGCCTACTCCTGTTCCTAATTCTTATGTTCTTATGTTTTTTAAAAAGAGGTGTCGCTTAACCGGGAGCCAACGTAGGTCGGCGAGCACAGGGGATGATGACTGAACGGGACTTGGTGCGAGTTAGGACATGGGCAGCCTTCAGCTGACTGGTCCCTAATTTGTGGAACTCCCTTCCTAAACCTTTTACCCCTCTCTACCGCGAACCTCCTTTTTAAGACTCTCCTTAAACCTACCTCTTGGACCAAGCTTTTGATCATCTGCCCTAATTTCTCCTTGTGTGGCTCGGTGTCGAATTCTGTTTTATAATCCCTCCTGTGAGGCGCCTTGGGAAGTTTTACTCCGTTAAAGTTGTTTGCATTTCTCAGTGTGCTTTTAGTCACTCCAGGCAGAACCTCCAACGTTTAGAAAAAGATGCACTTTATTGAGAATATTTCAGTAGAGTACAGATCTGCGATTCTATGGCAGCAATAGGGCCGTCGATGGAAATGTAAAGCCTACAGATACAGTCAAAGTTGAACCAGGGCTGCTTTAAACAGCATTGATAAGAGTTATTAAATCAATGAAACGGAACCACTGGCTTCTCTCCCATTCACTCGGCATAAATCTCCGGGTTTTGATGCAAAAACACCCTGAGCTTATTGAGCGCAAGAACGCGGGTTGCAAGACTCCAGCATGATGGCTCGCACCGGATAAGCATTCGGTGGGCTTTTGTTCATGAACATATAACCCAAAAGGAAAAAAAAACAAATGCACCACTCCAATCCTGGTGAATAATTGATGTTGCCACTGGAGATGGAGGGCTTTGTGGTTGTGCCACTGTAGCTTCAGCTCAATATAGATGGCCGCTACTGTCTGCCTCTTTTTTAAAAACAAGCCACTGCTTTCATCGACTGGACTCACAGCAAGAAAAAAGATTAAAATATGACCTACAGGCACATTATAATTAAAGATGTTTCTGACGGCAGTTTTGACGTGATAAGTTTGGCGATTAAAGCAGAACAAATGTTCATTACATCCCATCCCTTTTTTTGTTTAGTAGAATTATTTGTTTATAAATACATTTTTGAGAGAAAATGCATACCCATTGCCTGGCAGACTCCTACAAAATGGTGAACATAAGAACCATAAGAATTAGGAGCAGGAGTTGGCCAATTCGGCCCCTCGAGCCTGCTCCGCCATTCAATAAGATCATGGCTGATCTGATCCTGGCCTCAACTCCACTTCCTGCTCCCAATAACCCTCGACTCCCTTATCATTCAAAAATCGTCTAAATCCACCTTAAATACATTCAATGACCCAGCTTCCACAGCTCTCTGGGGTGAAGAATTCCAAAGATTCACGACCCTCTGAGAGAAGAAATTCCTCCTCATTTCTGTTTTAAATGGGCGACCTCTTAGTCTGAGACTCTGCCCCCTAGTTCTAGATTCCCCCCACGAAGTGAAGGTTTATGCAGGCGAGCTGGCAGGCAGTGAATGATCGCAGGAATGGCAAACATCTTTTGGAAGGTGTGATAAACTTCCAAAAGTCCTGTTTTTTTTAATAAAAAGAAGCATTTATTTTGGAAGTGTGCCAACACCACATCAATGGATGAGTTTTAAGACTGGTTCCTTTGGTGAATCTGCAAAACGTTTGAGTCAAAGCACGTTTCAAAAGGAGTAAGATAATTCGCTTCACATTTCTTTGCTTTTTTTAATGTCACTTGTAAGCAATAACTCTCTTCTATAGGCTCCCAGGCAAAATAACTTTTACAAATACCGTGGTAATTATCAAGTAGTGAATAATGGTTTCCACGCAGTAGGTAAAAAATAATGTTCAAGTTATTATAATGAGCCATTTCCTTAAGCTGTCTCGTTCTCCTGCAAGAACATGGGGCCTCCCAGTCGCAGATCCAATTGGACTCGAGCTCTGATTCCCAGCCATGAGCCTGTGTCAGCTGCGGCTCAGTGAGTAGCACCCTCTCCTCTGAGTCAGAAGGTTGTGGGTTCAAGTCCCACTCCAGGGACTTGAGCACAAAAATCTAGGCTGACACTCCAGTGCCGTGCTGCACTGTCGGAGGTGCCGTCTTTCGGATGAGACGTTAAACCCAGGCCCCGTCTGCTCTCTCGGGTAGATGTAAAAGATCCCACGGCCACTATTCCAAAGAAGAGCAGGGGAGTTATCCCCAGTGTCCTGGGCAATATTCATCCCTCAATCAACATCACAAAGAAACCAGATTATCTGGTCATGATCACATTGCTGTTTGTGGGAGCTTGCTGTGCGCAAGTTGGCTGCCGCGTTTCCCACATTACAACAGTGACTACACTCCAAAAGTACTTCATTGGCTGTAAAGCGCTTTGAGACGTCCAGTGGCCGGGAAAGGTGCTATATAAATGCAAGTCTTCCCTATATCTCCCTATGTTGGAAGGATGGAATCCCGTGGGTTGAGTCTGAGCGATTTGAATGCAGCACACCTGGCCCATATTGTAATTTTTTAAATAAATTAATATATATGTGAGCTTCAAGCTGTCAAAATACCTGAGCAATAACATGCAAGCATATTGTGTGGGGGTGGGGGGAGAAAGTGACTGGCTGGCAAGACTGCACAAGTACATTATTGCCTTTTAATGTCTTGAAGACGAGAGGCTTTCTGTTAATGAAGATGGCGGCCGCAGTTTCAGTTCATAAACTGCATCGAAATCGTGCTGCGTTAGGGTCAGGAGCACTGCAGGATACCTGTTTGTGACGGTGCTCTCAATTAAGTGTGAAAACATGGATGGGGGTCAGTTTAAGCATAAAGATTATTCACAGATACGATCAAGTTGTCAATCTTTTTTTTTTATATATAGTTTCCTACATTGAAAGTACCTGGGCTAAACCGACAATTAAACGACTGTGTGCAATTTTGGGTGTCCCATTTATAGAAAGGACGTTTAAAGCACAGGGTGATTCACCAGGGTGATGTCTGGGGTGAGAACCGATGGTTATGAGCAGGAACTTAAGATACTTTGACTATTTCCACTGGAGCAGTGAAGGCTGTTGGGAGTTTTAATGGAGTTTCAAAAAAAAATTCGGAAGCGTTTTGAGTGAATAGGGAATCATCCTCTGCTAGGGTTTTGTCCTTTCCAGCAGCTGTACCCGATCTGCAACTCCGCACCCAACCACAGCAGCACGGTAAAAGCAACTTTAAAATTGCCGCTCACTGAGCGAGTGAGGATAGGAGAAATGTATTTACACGAGAGAATTGTTGGAGAGTGGACTGCTTTGCCAGAGGGATTGGCGGAGTTAGTGACCACTGCATCTGTCGAGGGGAAAATTCGATAACTCTTTGAAATGGAGCAAGTCGAGCACTGGGAGTTTTGGTTTGGTCCGTCCGTGATTGTAGAGACGTCAAGACCGAGGCTCCTTCTGCTCTCCCTCGGGTGAACGTAAAAGATCTCTTGGGTGCTATTTCGATGGAAGAAATATATTTATTGAATTTATTTACGCTGGAGATGGACTGATTTCTGAACGACCAGGGAGCCAAGGGTTAAGGGGAGCGGGCAGGGAAGTTGAGAGGCCAAGATCAGATCAGCCATGATCTTACTGAAGGGCCAGACGGCCTACTCCTGCTTCTATTTCTTATGTTCTTATGTAAGAACAGGGAAGTTCTCCCCAGTGTCCTGGCCAATATCGATCCCGACATCACTAAAAACAGATTATCTGGTCATCGTCACATTGCTGTTTTTTTGTGGGAGCTTGCTGTGTGCAAATTGGTTGCCGCGTTTCCCACATTATAACACTTTTTTTAAAAGTAATTAATTGGCTGTAAAGCACTTTGGGACGGTCGTGAGGTTGTGAAAGGAGCTATAGAACTGCACATCTTTCGCAAACGGCTGGTACAGATACGGTGGGGCGAATGGCCTCATGTGATGTAAGCTCCTATGATCTATCATCGTGGGGTTAAGAGCATTTTTAAAGAGGTAAAATTAGCCCACTAACTTTGCTGCGTTCTTTCTGTCTCTGTCTCAATAAACTGTATTCTACGCCTGTGTCTCACCCCACCCAATCAAGGATTTATAATTGAATCGCACTTCATTTTCTTTGTGTGTCCTGTGTGTGTATGTCCTGTGTGTGGTTTATTTGCATTTGGGTCTGTCGGTAGTAGTTTTGAAAATGAAATGGCAGCTTATGTTTAATACAGTATTATGCACCTCTTTATTTTAGTGATTGGCTTTGATAGAAAATATCAAAATGGTAGTTACTACAGGTGGGTATCGTGAGAAGGATACATTCCGATGCACGGCAACTTTGATCACAGCAATGATTTCCTGCACATTGCTCATTTTAATTATTATTTTTAGTAAACTGATGAAACATTGCAACATTGTCATTTTTTTTAAAAGATAGAGAATGACTTCAGTTAAATGAGGGAAATATTGCACATTGGTTTATTAGACATTTCATACCGTGTAATCATCACCAGTGTTTCCGTTAGGCTGCTCCCCGACTCCGCAATGGAAAAACCGCACACGCGCGGAAATTTGAATGGACTGCCCAGCCCCTTAAAGGGGCCGCGCGCACCCCCCCAAAAAAATGAAGAGGGAACATTGATCGTAACTAGATTGTGGGACTCGCTAGCACAAACCGCGGTTGAGCCGAATAGCATAGATGCATTTTAGAAGGAAAGCTAGATGAGTATGTGAAGGGGGAAAGGAATAGAAGGGTTGGATGGAGTAGGGTGGGAGGAGGCGGGCGTGGAGCATAAACACCGGCATAGAATGGTTGAGCCGAGTGTCATGTTTCTGCCCTGCGCTGTGCATTCTATGTCAAGCCACCTCCTTTTTTGTGTTTTGAACATCAGTTTCATTCTCGATGACGGGAGAAATCGAGACTTGAAATGACTTGGTGATACAGTACTAGCAGCTAGGGAGTTAAAGAAAGCTTTTTACTGGCAAGCAGCTGGAAGGTGTGTGGGGTTTGGTAGGTGGTTGACAGAGTATTGCTCAGCAGTTTGAGGATGGCGGGGGCCCTGGCAGACAGTCGGGAGTCTGTGATCATCAGGCTAGCTCATCAATGGGGGTCTGGGGATGGCTAGCTTGTTGGATACTTGGAGGGGTCTGACTGACGAGTGGGCAGTCAAGAACCAGGCCTCTGGCCTCCTGTGGTGTTCACATCTGTCCCCACATAGTCGGACCTCGGTGATGAGAGCTTGTCTCCCTGTTCTTCTATTGCAGCTGTGCGAGTCATGAATGAGGGTCACGGTAGCGTAGTGGTTATGTTACTGGTCCAGTAATCCAGAGGCCCGGACAAATGATCCCGAGGCATGAGTTCAAATCCCACCACGGCAGCTGGGGAATTTAAGTTCAGTTAATTAAATAAATCTGGAATAAAAAGCCAGTGGTGGTAATGGTGGCCATGAAACTCTAATACAAAAGCAACGTACTTTGGATGCTGGAATCTGGAATTAAAAACCATGAAACTACCGGATTGCCACAAAAACCCACCTGGTTCACTAATGTCCTTTAGAGAAGGAAACCTTACCCGGTCTGGCCTACACGTGACTCCAGACCCACAGCAATGTGGTTGACCACCACCACCTTCTCGAGGGCAATTAGGGATGGGCAATAAATGCTGGGGTTGCCGGCGATGCCCACATCCTGAGATCACATGGCTCCGGTTGGGGTGGAGTGTAGAATGTTTCAGTATAAGGCGTGTTGCAGTTGTGGTGAGGCGGACTGGTTGGGCTGGGTGCTCTTTGCCTTTCCGTCATTGTTCATAGGTTTATATGTAACCTTTAGGGCTGCTGACCGAGGGCCGTGCGGCTCTTTGTCGGCTGGTGCAGACGCGATGGGCCGGAAAGGCCTCCTTCTGCGCTGTAAATTTCTGTGTTTCTGAGAATTTGCAGTGGAATTTCCCCGTCCTATTGCCGGTAGATGCTTGCTATTGCACCAGTACAGAGACCCGGTGTTAACCAGTTTATTTTAATGCTCTTATAACTAACATGGGTTCTTGGCTACGAAAATCTACTTTCAAACCTCAAACTCGAGCCCAGCAGGAAGTATGGCTTCAGTTTTGGGCCTGTTATATGTAGTAAAGGCACAGAAGATAATCTCTTCATGCCTTCAATGTTGTTTTTATATTTCAATTCTGCAGAATACGATGAGCATAAATAGGAAATTGAATCCATTTTCAGTGTGTATATTGATTATTTGATACAATGTGACACATATTTCCGAGAGAGGTTCTATTTCTTGAGCTTGAAATTTGCATTGAATATCACTCTGACTCTATTAAGATCGTGGATTGCAGCTCTACATCAGCATTCCCCCTGCTCCCCCACACCCCCGGCCCCGCCCCTTAGCCGCCACAAGTTTTTAAACTCTGGCCAAGGTGTCAGAGGGAGTGAAGAAAAGCAAGACTGAAATCCAATCCCATTGGCAAACGGTGACTGAGTGACACTGGCTAAAGGTTGTTTGGGAGTATGGTGTGTGTGTGTGTGTGGCACTAGGACTGAAGAACAGCAACTGGTATTTCTATAGAGCCTTGAGAGAACATCCTTGCGGAGGAAGCGATACCCGGCCATAATAGAAATGTTAGCGCAGATGACAAAAAGGCCCGGTTGAAAAGCTTCTGTAGGTGCCACATTAAAGGCGGGGTGAGAGACTGAGCAAGGGTATTGGGAGAGAGCTGCAAAGGGTACAGCCAAGATATACGAAGGCTCAGCTGTAAGGGCAGAATGCACTGGAGGCCTAAAGTACAGGTTGAACCTCTCTGGTCCGGGATTCTCTGGTCTGGAAACATCTGTGGTGCGGCATTCGTTTTGCGGAACTGCCGCTTTGTGTGGGTGGCTTCCCGGAAATCAAAGGTCTTTTTTAAGGCATGATGATGTCGATAGCCAAGGAGAGCGGTGAGCAGTACTCTACAGATATTGGTAAGCCTAGCCTAGGCTAGGTTAGGCGTACCTTATGTAGGGTGTATCGGTACAGCAGTAGGCTGACCTCCCGTGGTTCGGAAAATTCTCTGCTTCGACACTGGTCAAGTCCCGAGGGTGCCGGACCATAGAGGTCCAACTTGTACACCGGCTCAGACATGGAAATCTCTGAGTGAGGTGCGACAAGGGCGTGGAGGGATCGTGGGTCAGGTCGGGTAAGTTTGAGTTCGATGGCGTTGGAGGACTGTGAGGCAGTGGAGAACAATTAGGATGGGATGCAAGTGTGGAAGCGGATTCGGGCAGTGGAGTTTGATGGGTGTGGGGTGCAGGGGGAAGGAAGATAAAACCCTCATCATCATAGGCAGTCCCTCGGAATCGAGGAAGACTTGCTTCCACTCTTAAAATGAGTCCTTAGGTGGCTATACAGTCCAATCCGAGAACCATAGTCTCTGTCATAGGTGGGACAGATAGTCGTTGAGGGAAGGGGTGGGTGGGACAGGTTTGCCGCACGCTCCTTCCGCTGTCTGCGCTTGATTTCTGCATGTTCTCGGCGATGAGACTCTAAGTGCTCAGCGCCCTCCCAGATGCACTTCCTCCATAAAACAAAACCACAGTGGCCACGAGTTTAATAGAGGCAATATTTTTATTAATTTCATGGGTATATATAAACGCTTTCGGAATGACCACCATTTACGCGCTCGAGTTTCTTGTAAGCTGGATGGGACTTGTGTCGAGACTTTTCGTGCTTTACCCTGGAGGAGTATCTACCATTTTAAAATGAATGGTTGGTTGTTTGAGAAAAGTAAATCTGTGGATGATCGGAATTAAGCAAGCATCTGTGTTTAATATTAAACTCCCAACATAGCTGTCCGATGAGCAGGATCATCAAAAATTAAACCACTCTCTACTGAAACCAGAGTTAATGTGGTTCAGAATGTCAGAATGATGGTTTCCCAACAACAACAACTTTCATTTGTATAGTGTTTAACGATGGGTGACCAAGACTGTATATCCCGCACAGGTCTCATCAGTCACCTTCGAACTCATGCTAGTGTGGAAGCAAGTCATCCTCGACTCCGGGGGGCTGCCTAAGAAGAAGAAATTGCCTGGGTGCAAGTTAGGATAGGGGCAGCAGAGGTTTGATGATCTCAGGTTTGCAAAGGTAAATGCTCTGATATATATTGGCCAAGTGGTTATCCTTCCACGTACAGTAGACACCTCAAGTTGCTGGAGAAATATCACCAACGATGTCTTCGCAAGATCCTACAAATCCCCTGGGAGGACAGGCGCACCAATTTCGGCGTCCTCACTCAGGCCAACATCCCCAGCATTGAAGCACTGACCACACTCGATTAGCTCCGCTGGGCAGGCCACATAGTCCACACGCCAGACACGAGACTCCCAAAGCAAGTGCTCTACTCGGAGTTCCTTCACAGCAAACAAGCCAAAGGTGGGCAGAGGAAATGTTTCAAGGACACCCTCAAAGCCTCCCTGATAAAGTGTGACATCCCCACTGACACCTGGGAGTCCCTGGCCATAGACCACCCTAAGTGGAGGAAGTACATCCGTGAGGGCACTGAGCACCTCGAGACTCATTGCCAAGAGCATGCAGAAATCAAGCGCAGGCAACAGAAGGAGCGTGCGGCAAACCAGTCCCACCCACCCCTTCCCTCAACAACTGTTTGTCCCACCTGTGACAGAGTCTGTGGCTCTCATATTGGACTGTTCAGTCACCAAAGAACTCACTTCAGGAGTGGAAGCAAGTCTTCCTCGATTCCGAGGGACTGCCTATGATGATGATAATCCTTCCTGTGCGAGCCTGGGACCATATTTGATGGTGAGCATTCATCCTGGACTGGTTTCTCTCTTTCCCCACCCTCCCCCAAACCCTCACTTGCACATCTAGATATGCTGAGGCCAACTCTGGTGTCCCCGCTGACCAAAAGAACAAACTTGCATTTATAGAGCGCCTTTCGCAACATTGCAATTTTTCAAAAGCGCTTTCCAACTGCCAAATTACTTTTTGAAGTGCAGTCACTGTTGTGATGTGGCCAAACACGGCAGCTAGTTTGCGCACAGCAAGCTCCCACAAACAACAATGGGACCAGAATAATCTGTTTAGGAGGTGTTGGTTGAAGGATAAACTTTGGCCGGGACACCGGGGAGAACCCTCCTGCAGCACTGTCATCATACAGCTGAGACATTAAGCCAAGGTGCTGTCTACCTGGTTTAAGTGGAGCTAAAAGAACCTCAAATGAGCAGGGAATTCTCCTGGCCAACATTCCTCCCTCGACCTCATTTGCGTATGAATTGGATAACTGCCCTGTTTTTGTGTAACCAACCATACAGAACACCAAGTTACAACTTCAAAAAAAAAAGAACCCACATTCATTGCTGGGATGAGAGGGTGCCTTATGAGGAGAGATTGTGCAGAATGGGCCAATACTCTCTGGAGTTTGGAAGAATGAGAGATGATCTCATTGAAACATTGTATGGGGGCTTGACAGGGTAGATGCCGAGAGGTTGTTTCCCCCGGGCTGGAGTGTCTAGAACCAGGGGTCACAGTCTCAGGATAAGGGGAAGGCCATTTAGGACAGAGATGAGGAGGAATTTCTTCACTCGGAGGGTTATGAATCTTTGGCATTCTCTACCCCCAAAGACTGTGAAGGCTGAGTCTCTGAATATGTTCAAGGTGGAGTTAGGTTTTTGGACTCTAAGGGAAGCGAGGGGTATGGAGATCGGGCGGGAAAGTGTAGCAGAGGTCGATGATCAGCCATGATCTTATTGAATGGCGGAGCAGGCTCGAGGAGCCATGTGGCCTACTCCTATTTCTTATGTTCTTATGAACACATCATTGCGATTTCAGCCCACCTAATGCTGCACCTGGGTGTCCAGCTAGTGTGTGTAAGCGTGCGAGTGGCCACCGTATCGGCCCCTTCCCTGTAACTCTCTTCCATTTGATGGTGTGGTATTCACCACCGTCACCTTTTCGACATAGACATAGAAAAATAGGTGCAGGAGTAGGCCATTCGGCCCTTTGAGCCTGCACCGCCATTCAATGAGTTCATGGCTGAACATGCAACTTCAGTACCCCCTTCCTGCTTTCTCGCCATACCCCTTGATTCCCCCCTAGTAGTAAGGACTTCATCTAACTCCCTTTTGAATATATTTTCTGCTGCTTTGAATCATCCTCGCCACACCACACGTCATTGGTCCTCTTGACCCCCAGTCTTCTGCAGCGTTTCCTCATCTGTGTTACCACAAATGCCTCGCGTGCTTCCACTCGCTGTCCACGCCCTCAGCCAACAGCCCAGCATATTTCAGTAGCTTTCTGTCGTGCGTGTTCTGCAACAACAACAACTTGCTGTTATATAGCGCCTTTTAATGCAGTAAAACGTCCCAAAGGCGCTTCACGGGAAGGCAAATGGAATGTTGGCCTTTATTGCAAGGGGGATGGAGTAAAAAAAAAATAGGGAAGTCCTGCTACAACTGTTGGTGAAACCACACCTGGAGTACTGCGTGCAGTTTTGGTCTCCGTATTTAAGGAGGGATATACTTGCATTGGAGGCAGTTCAGAGAAGGTTCACGAGGATGAAAGGGTGCCTTATGAAGAAAGGTCGGGTCTATACTCATTGGGGTTTAGAAGACTGAGAGGTGATCTTCTTGAAATGTATAAGATTCTGAGGGGGCTCGACAGGGTGGATGCAGAGAGGATGTTTCCCCTCGTGGGGGAATCTAGAACCAGGGGGCACAGTTTCAGAATAAGGGGTCGCCCATTTAAAGTGGAAATGAGGAGGAATTTCTTCTGAGAGTCGTGAGTCTTTGGAATTCTCTGCCCCAGAGAGCTGTGGAGGCTGGGTCATTGAATCTATTTAAGGTGGAGATAGACAGATTTTTGAGCAAGAAGAGAGTCGTGGGTTATGGGGAGCGGGCAGGGAAGTGGAGTTGAGGCCAAGATCAGATCAGCCGTGATCTTATTGAATGGCGGAGCAGGCTCGAGGGGCCAAATGGCCTACTTCTGCACCTATTTCTTATGTTCTTATCTACTTATGACCTATTTCCCTTAGCAGAGGGGTCAACAACCAGGGGGCATAGATTTAAAGTAGTTGGTGAGGGGATTTGAGAGGAAATTTCTTCACCTAGAGGGTGGTGGGGGTCTGGAACTCACTGCCTGAAAGGGTGGTAGAGGCAGAAACCTTCACCACATTTTAAAAAGTACTTGGATGTGCACTTGAAGTGCTGTAACCCACAGGGCTACGGACCAAGAGCTGGAAAGTGGGATTAGGCTGGGTAGCTCTTTGTCGACTGGCGCGGACGCGATGGACTGAAATGGCCTCCTTCCGTGCTGTAAATTTCTATGATTTCAATAGCTTTCTGTCATATGTGTCCTGCAACAACAACAACTTGCATTTATATAGCGCCTTTAATGCAGTAAAACGTCCCAAGACGCTTCGCAGGACTGATATCGGACAGAATTTGACACACAGGCCACAATAGGAGATATTAGGTCAGGTGGTCAAAGAGGTAGTTTTTAAGGAACATCTTAAAGGAGAAGAGAGAGGCAGAGGAGGTGATGGAGGGAATTCCAGAGCTTGGGGCCAAGATTGCTGAAGGCACGGCTGCCAATGGCGGAGCGATGATAGTCCGCAGGAGGCCAGAATTGGAGGAGCACAGAGATCTTGAAGGTGTACCAAGGAACCATCGGCTCCATCGTGTGCAGATTGTCTTCACCGCCATGATCACAGCACCATATCTGGTCGTAAATTAATGCACCGTCGTCATTTCTTAAAAAAAAATACGCAGACTAACCTGAAAGTTGACATGCTGCTGGGATGTCAGTCAGATTGTGCCCCCAACCACGCTCCAAACTGGAGACGCTTGCCCTCGTGCCAGTTGAACCTGACTGCAATCTGTTGCTATGACTCCAAACATTACACGTCTATATTTATACATTTAAAACGACAGCAGGTGTAGACTTCATAC
Source organism: Pristiophorus japonicus (assembly GCF_044704955.1). NCBI lineage: Eukaryota > Metazoa > Chordata > Chondrichthyes > Pristiophoridae > Pristiophorus > Pristiophorus japonicus. Next base: position 230,258,254 of record NC_091984.1, read on the forward strand.
TCCAGACACTGCACTTTGTTACAGACGCGAAACCTATCTGCACCAAGCCGGTGGCTTAATGCTCCCTCAACCCGACCTGCCGCTGAAACTTGACGGAACGTTTTCCAATTTGCGAAATATCCTTGACCTAAGCAGCAATTAAACTCTTGATTCACCTCGACCTCCAGTTACCCGTTTCCTCGAGCCTTGCGCCACGAGACGGAAAAGACAACCCGTCTGTCCTCTAACTGACCCAAGCATTCATTTCAAGAATGTAAAAGGAAAAAGAAAGACTTGCATTTATATAGCGCCTTTCACGACCACCAGATGTCCCAAAGTGCTTTACAGCCACTGAAGTACTTTTGGAGTGTCGTCACTGTTGTAATGTGGGAAACGCGGCAGCTAATTTGCGCACAGCGAGCTCCCACACACAGCATCGTAGGCGGTCACCCGGAATCGAGGAAGACTTGCTTCCACTCTAAAAGTGAGTTCTCAGGTGACTGTACAGTCCAATACGGGAATTACAGTCTCTGTTACAGGTGGGACAGACAGTGGTTGGAGGAAAGGGTGGGTGGGGAGCCTGGTTTGCCGCACGCTCCTTCCGCTGCCTGCGCTTGTTTTCTGCACGCTCTTGGCAATGAGACTCGACTTGCACAGCGTCCTCCCGGATGCACTTCCTCCACTTAGGGCGGTCTTTGGCCAGGGACTCCCAGGTGTCGGTGGGGATGTTGCACTTTATCAAGGAGGCTTTGCATCCAGCAATGTGATAATGACCGGATAATCTGTTTTTGCCGATTGTTGGTTGAGGGATAAATATTGGCTCCAGGGCATCAGTATCGATATGGAACACTCCACAAACCTCAACAGGTCAGAGGGCAACTACTACTGACCCACTAGGGTCTTCAAAATCGGTCATCTTCTGCAGCCTTCTGAATCTTACAATAGGAAATTTGCGCACAGCAAGCTCCCACAAACAGCAATGTGATAATGACCGGCTAAACTGTTTTTATGTTAGTTGAGGGATAACTATTGGCCAGGGCACCGGAGATTGCTGCCCTGCTCTTGTTCGAAATAGTGCCATGGGATCTTTTACATCCACCTGCGAGAGCAGACGGGGCCTCGGTTTAACGTCTCATCTGAAAGACGGCATCTCCGACAGTGCGGCGCTCCCTCAGCACTGCACTGGGAGTGTCAGCCTAGATTTTTGTGCTCTCGTCTCTGGAGTGGGACTTGAACCCACAACCTTCTGACTCGGGCGAGTGTGGTAACCCACTGAGCCACAGCTGACATGTACACCTTGTCGCCACTGCATTGTGATTTACACCATATACGACCCGTGCGCTTATAAAATGGGACGTCTTTTGATTTACCCATGAGCAACCGCACCGAAGATTCACCAGTGTATATTAGAAAATGCGCAAACTTATCTTTTGGCTTAGGTTGAAGATGACTAATAAAACCGCTCCTTGGTGAACCAAAGAAACCACAGAGATACTGAATCTGACTTAGGGCATTAAGTTGGAGACTGGTAGAAAGTGGCATCAAATAGTGACTTGCTGATGAACCCTTTCTGAAACCACGTCCTTGCATCAGAATGTGAAGATCCTTTTCCAGGAGCTGTGCACCGACCGGGACATCATCACGTTGTACCTTGGAGCTCCCCGAAGGGCCTTTTGTCCTCCCCAGTGTAATCGGCTTAGCCTCATGGTTCCTGACGCCGCCATCACCGGCTGACATTGTCTGAGCTCCTGTGAATGTCGGCCACACCTCCTTTTTTAAGACATGGACCTGAACCCTGGTGCTATAGGAGCACAGAAGGAGGCCACTCGGCTCATTGTGCATGTGCCGGCTCTTTGAAAGAGCGATTTCAATTAGTCCTGCTCCCCCCTGCCCTTTCCCCACAGCCCTGCAAACCTTTCCTTTTGTAAGTATGTCATCCTCAGTTTTGAGACCATTCACACTTTTTCTCTGCTACCTTCTTACTACTGTAGTACTGATTTTTTTTAAAAAAACTAACTGTTTTGAGTATATTCTGAGATCGGTAGATTTTTGGACTCTAGGGGGAATCAAGGGATCGGGCGGGAAAGTGGAGATGAGGTCGAAGGTCAGCCATGATCTTATTGAATGGCGGAGCAGGCTCGAGGGGCAGAATGGCCTACTCCTGCTCCGAATTCTTATGTTCTTACCACCTCATTCTTCTAAATCCAGAGAATTTCGGCCCATTCTACTCAATTACCCCTCATGGGACAAGCCTCTCATCCCAGTATTATACAAAATAAGATGGTCAGCAATGAATTATTTGTCTTGGGCCTCAGGGCTCAAGTTTTGGAGCCCCCCCCCCCCCCCCTGCTAGAACGCCGCACATCGGAGAGGCCCGCCTGATTTGTCGAACAGAAATTGCGCCGAATCCTTACCTCGCGATTCTCCGATATCTGTCGGCCCGTTTCCAGCTCGGCGCGGCACAGCAGGAGCTGCTGGGGGCAGAGCTACAGCCCTGCGCCAAAAACAGTGCCGGCAGCTGCGCGCGTGCGCCGTAGCTCCTGGCCCTCCCAGCGCGTCCTGTCTCCGGGCGACGACCCTATCCCCGGCCGAAGGGACGTCGCCCCTATCCTGGGCCAAGTGGCCTGACAGCCCTTACCTCGTCGACGGCGGGGCCCGCCTGCCCGGCATCTCGCTGGGGGCGGGCCCTGCCCGAAGTCCTGGGCGGCGGCGTGGCCTGCCTGACCGGCATCTCCTGGGAGGGGCCCTGTCCCCGCAGGCTGTTGGAGGGCTCCCGGTGCTGCAGTAGGTGAGTAGAAACGTAATTTTTTATTTATTGATTTTTTTAAAATAATTTTTTAAACTTTTTTTTGAATTTATTTATTGATTTATTTATCATTTGTTATTGATGATGGCTCTTTATTTGTAAAAGTGAAGTGTCTGATGTAAACTTCCCTTCCTCCCCCCACACCCCCACCATCTCTCTCGCTCCCTGCGCCTAATTTCTAAAGTGTAGGCAAGTTGTTTCTGAGCGTACAAAAAGATACACTTACTCCATTCCAAGTTAGTTTGGAGTAAATTTTCGCTGCCTAAATGTGCAAAACAGGCGTAAGTGGCTGGACACGCCCCCTTTTGTGGGGAAAAAAACGGTTCTAAAATGAAACCATTCTAATTCACTAGAACTGGAGCAAACTAAATGGCGAGAATTGCAATTTCTCAGATGTTCCATTCTAAACTAGTTGCTCCAAAAAAATAGGAGCAACTCAGGCCGAAACTTGAAAGTGCAGTGTGTACTTCTAACACAAACAAATGCACGTGCTGCCTTAAACTAACTTGTCACTGCATCTGGAGTTATATAATCAATCAATCAATAAACCGGGTAACTGCATGTAGTTTTTCAGACATGACGTTGTACACTTGCAGCCTGTTAATAGGCTATTTAAGACTTGCAGGAACATTATAAAAGAGTGAATAATTACTTCTAGCAGTTTGGTAATTTTATTCAAACGAACCTCCTTCTGAACGATAGCAGCAATTTTCTTGTCAAAATCGAGACTGCAAGCACTCTCATTGAGGCAAGTGTATTGAGAATTGGGAAGGTTGTAATCGAACTGCTGTTGCTGTCTTTCAGAAGGAGGTTCGTTTGAATAAAATTGGGTCAATAAGGTGGTTAAGAAGGCATATGGAATACTTGCCTTTATTAGCTGAGGCATTGAATACAAAAGCAGGGAGGTTATGCATGAACTGTATAAAACACTGGTTAGGCCACAGCTGGAGTACTGCGTGCAGTTCTGGTCACCGCATTACAGGAAGGATGTGATTACACTGGCGATGGTACAGAGGAGATTTACGAAGATGTTGCCGGGAATGGAGAATCTTAGCTACAAGGACAGATTGGCTGGATTTGTTTTCATTGGAACAGAGGAGGCTGAGGGGAGAAGTCATTGAGCTGCATAAAATTATGAGGGGCCCAGATATCGTAGATAGAAGGGGCCTATTTCCCTTGACAAGGGGTCAACAACCAGGGGGCATAAATTTAAAGTAATTGGTAAAAGGTTTAGAGGGGAAGTTTCTTCACCCAGAGGGTGGCAGGGGTCTGGAACTCACTGCCTGAAAGGGTGGTAGAGGCAGAAACCCTCACCACATTTAAAAAGTACTTGGATGTGCACTTGAAGTGCCATAACCCACAGGGCTATGGACCAAGAGCTGGAAAGTGGGATTTGGCTGGATGGCCTCTTGTTGGCCAGCGTGGACACAATGGGCCGAAATGGCCTCCTTCCATGCTCTAAATTTCTATGATTCTATTGTCCAAAACTTGCACTGCCTATATCCTAACTCGCGCTAAGTCCCGTTCACCCACCGCCCCTGTTCTCACTGACCTGCATGGGCTCCTGATTTGGCAATGTCTTTTTTTTTTACAAACTCTCTCAACCTTTTGTTCTTTGCTGCAAATTCCTCCATGGCCTCTCCTCTCCCGATCTCTGTAAACATCTCCAGCCCCACAACACGGCGAGATCTCTGCGCTCTTCCAATGCTGGGCTCCCGTGCATCCCCAATCTCCTTCGCTCCTTCAGCTGCTTAGGCCCAAAGGTCTGGAATTCAATCCCTCAAACCTCTCTGCCTATCTACCTCTCTCCTATGAAGTGCCTTGGAACGTTTTACTCCGTTAAAAGCTCTGCCTTAATGCAAGTTGTCGTTGTGAGAAAAATAAACAACGTTTTTAATCTGGAAAAAATGTTTTGCTTTATTCTCGGCGGTTTTAAATTAAAATGGTATTTTAACATCGGAAGTGGGGAAAATATTGGAATCAATTATTAAAGATGAAATAGCAGCGCATTTGGAAAGCAGTGATAGGATCGGTCCAAGTCAGCATGGATTTATGAAAGGGAAATCATCGACAAATCTTCTGGAATTTTTTGAGAATGTAACTAGTAGAGTGGACAAGGGAGAACCAGTGGATGTGGTGTATTTGGACTTTCAAAAGGCTTTTGACAAGGTCCCACAGAAGAGATTAGTGTGCAAAATTAAAGCACGTGGTATTGGGGGTAATGGTACTGGCATGGATAGGGAACTGGTTGGCAGACAGGAAGCAGAGAGTCGGGATAAACGGGTCCTTTTCAGAATGGCAGGCAGTGACTAGTGGAGTGCCGCAGGGCTCAATGCTGGGACCCCAGCTATTTACAATATACATTAATGATTTAGACGAAGGAATTTAATGTAATATCTCCCAAGTTTTCAGATCACACTAAGCTAGGTGGCAGTGTGAGCTGTGAGGAGGATGCTAAGAGGCTGCAGGGTGACTTGGACAGGTTAGGTGAGTGGGCAAATGCATGGCAGATGCAGTATAATGTGGATAAAGGTGAGGTTATCCACTTTTGTGAGGCAAAAACAGGAAGGCAGAATATTATCTGAATGGTGACAGATTAGGAAAAGGGGAGGTGCAATGAGACCTGGGTGTCATGGTACATCAGTGATTGAAAGTTGGCATGCAGGCACAGCAGGCGGTGAAGAAAGCAAATGGCATGTTGGCCTTCATCGCGAGAGGATTTGAGTACAGGGGCAGGGAGGTCTTATTGCAGTTGTACAGGGCCTTGGTGAGGCCACACCTTGAATATTATGTACAGTTTTGGTCTCCTAATCTGAGGAAGGACATTCTTGCTATTGAGGGAGTGCAGCGAAGGTTCATCAGACTGATTCCCGGGATGACAGGACTGACATATGAAGAAAGACTGGATCGACTAGGCTTATATTCACTGGAATTTAGAAGAATGAGAGGGGATCTCATATAGAAACATATAAAATTCTGACGGGATTGGACAGGTTAGATGCAGGAAGAATGTTACTGATGTTGGGGAAGTCCAGAACCAGGGTTCACAGTCTAAGGATAAGGGGTAAGCCATATAGGACCGAGATGAGGAGAAACTTCTTCACCCAGAGAATTCTCTACCACAGAAAGTTGTTGAGGCCAGTTCGTTGGATATATTCAAAAGGGAGTTAGATGTGGCCCTTACGGCTAAAGGGATCAAGGGGTATGGAGAGAAAGCAAGAATGGGGTACTGAAGTAGCATGATCAGCCATGATCATATTGAATGGTGGTGCAGGCTCGAAGGGCCGACTGGCCTAGTCCTGAATGTATTTTCTATGATTTCTCCTTTGCTGTAATGTGAAGGAGCTTGCTTGGCAAGAGGTTGTCATATTTTAAAAATCATATTAGAAGAGACTAAAGTTTAAACGTCATAGAATCAGAGAAGTTTAAGGCACACGAGGCCATTCGGCCCATCGTGTCCGTGCCGGCCGACAAAGAGCCATCCAGCCTAATCCCACTTTCCATCACTAGGTCCGTAGCCCTGTAGGTTACGGTACTTCAGGTACATGCCCAAGTACTTTTTAAATGTGGTGAGGATTTCTGCCTCTACCACCCTTTCAGACAGTGAGTTCCAGACCCCCACCACCCTCTGGGTGAAAGAATTTCTCTTCGACTCCCCTCTAACCTTTCTACAAATTACTTTAAATCTATGGTGCCTGGTTATTGACCACTCTGCCTGGTTATTGACCACTCTGCTAAGGGAAATAGATTCTTCCTATCCACTCTATCTCGGCCCCTCATAGTTTTATATATCGGGCAATTTCCAGCCCCCTGTATCACTGTATCTACATTAAACGCCTAGCTCTGGGATGGCTAGCCACATGGATGTTCACCACCAGCAATAGAGATGGACTCACTTCAGTTACCACTCATGGTTGGTGGCTTTTAAGATAAAAATCTACCTGCGGCGCAAGTGAGTCGGGAAAAATTTAAGCAAGACAGACAGACTTTCATTGATAAAGTACCTTTCACAACGTCTCAAAGTGCTTTACAGCCAACAACGTAACTTTTGGAGTGTAGTCACGGTTGTAATGTGGGAAACGCAGCAGCCAGTTTGCGCACAGCAAGCTGCCACAAACAGCAATGCGAAAATGACCAGATAATGTCTTTTTTAGTGATGTTGATTGAGTGCCACGGGATCTTTTACGTCCACCTGAGAGGGCAGACGGGTCCTCGGTTTAACGGCACCTCCGACAGTGCAGCACTCCCTCAGCACTGCACTGGAGTGTCAGCCTGGATTTTTGTGCTCCAGCCTCTGGAGTAGGACTTGAATCCACAACCTTCTGACTCCGAGGTAAGAGTGCTACGCATTGAGCCATGGATGATTCTGCTACTATCCCCGTGATGAGTGATTGAAAACGTGAGGTATTTTGACTGACTGATTCTGAGTACTGAAAAGCAGATCAACTCTCTGTACGTCAATCCCTTATGCAAATTATGGTATTTGAATAACTGATATATTCAATGCTCTGTACTGTATCTCATTCCCACACCTTCCTCAACATGCCGTCTACCCAATAACATATCCTGCACCCCCCAGCCAGCTTAAACAAACCTTCATCTAAGTATAACATCAGTCAGTTTTCAATTACTTGTATCGATTTATGTTTTAAGAACATAACTTAGTTAGTGAAGATTTGATCTCCTGAGTGCAATTCAAAATGTGTCTTGTACTTAATATTGTTGCTTATATTGTTTGGCTGGTGTGAGACCAGCTCCCAGACATGTATAACTACTTGCATTGTGGGTAATACATTAGCATGGATAGAGGCTTGGCTAACTAACAGAAAACAGGGAGTCGGGATAATCATCATAGGCAGTCCCTCGGAATCGAGGAAGACTTGTTTCCACTCTCAAAATGAGTCCTTAGGTGGACTCTGCCCTCCCAGATGCACTTCCTCTACTTAGGCCGGTCTTGGGCCAGGGACTCCCAGGTGTCGGTGGGGATGTTGCACTTTATCAGGGAGGCTTTGAGGGTGTCCTTGTAACGTTTCCTCTGCGCACCATTGTTTCGCTTGCCGTGAAGGAGTTCCAAGTCGAGCACTTGCTTTGGGAGCCTCGTGTCTGGCATGCGGACTATGTGGCCTGCCCAGCGAAGCTGATCAAGTGTGGTTAGTGCTTCAATGCTGGGGATGTTGGCCTGGTCGAAGACGCTAACGTTGGTGCGTCTGTCCTCCCAGGGGATTTGCAGGATCTTGGGATCAGGATAAATGGGTCACCTAACTAGCGGGGTGCCACAGGGAGCAGTGCTGGGGCCTCAACTATTTACAATCTATATTAATGACTTGGATGAAGGGACTGAGTAATGTAGCTAAATTTGTTGATATAAAGATAGGTGGGAAAGCAAGTTGTGAGGAGGACGTAAAGAATCTACAAACGGATTATAGATAGGCTAAGTGAGTGAGCAAACATTTGGCAGATGGAGTATAATGTAGTGAGGTTATTCACTTTGGCAGATAAAAAAATAAAAAACAAATTATTTAAATGGAGAAAAATTGCAAAATGCTGCAGTACAGAGGAACCTGGGGGTCCTTGTGAATGGAACACAACAAGTGAGTATGCAGGTACAGCAAGTAATCAAGAAGGCAAATGGAATGTTGGCCTTTATTGCAAGGGGGATGGAGTATAAAAGCAGAGCAGTCCTGCTGCAACTGTACAGGGTATTGGTGAGGCCACACCTGGAGTACTGCATGTAGTTTTGGTCTCCGTATTTAAGGAAGGATGTACTTGCATTGGAGGCTGTTCAGAGAAGGTTCACTAGGTTGATTCAGGAGCTGAGGGAGTTGATTTATGAGGATAGGTTGAGTAGGTTGGGCCTATACTCATTGGAGGTTAGAAGAATGAGAGGTGATCTTATTGAAACGTATAAGATTCTGAGGGGGCTCGACAAGGTGGATGCAGAGAGGATGTTTCCTCTCATGGGAGAATCTAGAACTAGAGGGCACGATCTTAGAATAAGGGGTTGCACACTTAAAACTGAGATGAGGAGAATTTCTTCTCGGAGGGTTGTAAATCTGTGGAATTCTCTGCCGCAGAGAGCTGTGGAGGCTGGATCATTGAATATATTTAAGGTGGAGGTAGACAGATTTTTGAACGACAGGGGAGTTGAAGGTTATGGGAAGCAGACGGGGAAGTGGAGTTGAGGCCAAGATCAGATTAGCCATGATATTGAACGGCGGAGCAGGCTTGAGGGGCCGAATGGCCTACTCCTGCTCCTAATCAGAATATACTTTTGATATGTTGATGGAGTTAGATGAAGTAAGGTGGAAGAAGGCTCGTGTGGAGCATAAACACCGGCATAGATCTGTTAAAGAAAGACTTGCATTTATATAGCGCCTTTTATGTTGTCGTGCCGTCAATGAAGTACATTTTGAAGTGTAGTCACTGTTGTAAACTCGGAAACGGACAGCTAATTTTCGCGCAGCAAGCTCCCACAAACAGCAATGTGACCAGAAATCTCTTTTTTTTTTGTTAACTGATTTTGAGAGATCAGTATTGGTCAGTCATTGAAATAGTGCCATGGGATCTTTTACGTCCACCTGAGAGCACAGACGGGGCCTCGGTTTAACGTCTTATCCAAAAGACGGCACCTCCGACAGTGCAGCGCTCCCTTAGTACTGCACTGGGAGTGTCAGCCTGGATTTTGTCCTCCAGGCTCTCTCTCTGCCGAGAGTGCGCTGCCCACTAAGCCACGGCTGCCATTTGGGGCCCCAGTGACTTGTTTCTGTGTGGCTGTAAAACCCGATGTAATTCTATGCAGCACTGTGCAGGCTCGTGTGTTTTATACACGTATATGTTTTTTTTTTAAACGGCCAATTGTGTGCGACACAGAGAGCTGTCAATAGCCGGTGACCCGCAGGCCAGATCGAGTCCAGAGGAGCGAGAACATAAGCGGGATGGGGAATTCAAAACAGAAATGATGTGTTCACAAAGCACTTCCTTTCCATGTTCGACAATTAGCTTCATCAAAAAGGCAGCGGCACAGATCTGAAGTGCAGTTTCCAAAACGGCGTGAACTTTAGACACCGAGACTGTGGGGGCAACTTCCCCGGAGTCGCAGTGAGTTCCACTAATTAAAAGATTAGGAGCTTGCGCCTGGTGTTAGGCAGATTCTTTCGCACGCGCTGCTTTGCAGTTTCCCCATATTTGGACAGCGTGAGCCACAAGTTCGTCAGCCCTGCCTGTTTCTTTTTGGGCCAGCCAGGCAACTTCAGTGGAGTTAATTAGTGAAGAATTTCTGTGCAGAAACGTTAGTCATTGATGCATTCCTGGGTTTGCGCTTAACTGCTTCACTGCTGAAGCCAGTGAAATTAAATTCCACTCCTTGAATTCCAAAACGTGTATTTATCTCTCTCTCTTTTTATTAGCTGTTGTGCTGTTGCAAGCAAAAGCCCTATTGGGGGGGGGGAAAAAAGGAGCTTCCTATTTTCCCCCCTCGAATGTCGCGAGCGGCTGCACTTATAACTTAAGCGTCACCGTTGCTGTGTAAGAAATGGCGGCAGCCATTATGCGCATAGCAACACCCCTGCAAATGAATTGAGGTGAATGGCCAGCCCTTCTGATCTTTTTAAAACATTTTTTTTGGGGGCGTGAGAGAAACGTCAACATAAAAATAAATACTTGCCTCAGTACAACACCTTTCACAACCTCGGGACGTTCCCAAAGCGCTTCACAGCCAATGTTGTACATTTGAAGTGTAGTCGCTGTTGTAATGTGGGAAACGTGGCAGCCAATTTGTGCACAGCAAGTTCCCACAAACAGTGGGAGGAGAAAAGTGGAGGAAGAGCATCCGGGAGGGCGCTGAGCACCTCGAGTCTCGTCGCCGAGAGCATGCAGAAATCAAGCGCAGGCAGCGGAAGGAGCGTGCGGCAAACCAGACTCCCCACCCACCCTTTCCTTCAACCACTGTCTGTCCCACCTGTGACAGAGACTGTAATTCCCGTATTGGACTGTTCAGTCACCTGAGAACTCACTTTTAGAGTGGAAGCAAGTCTTCCTCGATTCCGAGGGACTGCCTATGATATGACAAAAACAGCAATGTGATGACGGCCATGGGGGGGGGGGGGTTTCTTCCTGCTTGCCCTTTCACTAGTGCCGTGGGTTCTTTTAACATCGGCCTGAGCCAGCATATGGAGCCTCGGGAGTGGAACTGCCAACAATGCATCATTTTCCACCCCCTCAGAAATTCATCTCGGTACCACCTCGATTGTTTTTGTGCTCGATTCCTGACTTGGAGCAATCCACGATCGCCTGACTCAGAGTGTGCCATCAACAGACCATCTTTTACATATCTGACTCATTTTGCCACCGCTTTTAATCACCCTTCATCCTTGTTTTTTTCGTGCAACATGCTATTCCCTGTCAGCTGTGTCTCAGTGGGCAGCACTCTTGCCTCTGAGTCAGGAAGTTGTGGGTTCAAGTCCCACTCCAGAGACTTGAGCACGAAATCTAGGCTGACACTCCCAGGGCAGTGCTGAGGGAACGCTGAACTGTCCGAGACGTTGTCTTTCGGATGAGACGTTAAACCAGGGTCCCGTCGGCTCTCCCTGGTGGACGTAAAAGCTCAATTGGCACTGCTTTGAAGAAGAGCTGGGCAGTTATCCCTGGTGTTCTGGCCAATATTTATCCCTCAATCAACATAACAAAAAAACAGATTATCTGGTCATTATTACATTGCTGTTTGTGGGAGCTTGCTGTGCGCAAATTGGCTGCTGCCTTTCCCACATTACAACAGTGACTACACTCCAAAAAGTACTTCATTGGCCGTAAAGTGCTTTGAGATGTCCGATGGTTGTGAAAGGTGTTCTATAAAGACGAGCATTTATTTTTCTGTCAACGTGTGGCCTATTAGTAATGCAATTTATAACATGTTTTCTTCAATTACATGATTGGGTGACTGGGTGCTATCACACGTGACTGCAGCACCTTGCAAGACTCTGAGACTTGGGTTAGAATCCGATCCCTTTGCTCAAACCTCCCCCCCAATGAGGGGCTGTTAATCTCCCCCGGTTCGCCGAGCATTGGCCCTTCCCCCCCCCCCCCCCCCGACCCAAATCATTATCTCGCATGCAATGTGGCGATGTTCGCAGTCGCCAACTTGTCCTGTCGGCAAGTCTTGACTCGCTGCGCCCTAAGTCGTCATGAAGGGCAGAACTAATTTAAGCGTGAAATGATCCCGAAGGGAATGCAATGAAATGCAACAACACGTCAAGCTCTGAAATTTCCGGGAAAGTTCCTGTTTGGCCATTAAGCCTCCAACAGCACAAATCGATCATACAACCCTCGGCAATCTCTGCGCTGCTCAATTTTGGCGTTTTGTGCATCCCCCTATTTGAATCGCTCCACCATTGGCGGTCGTGCCTTCAGCTGGTTTGGCCCTAAGCTCTGGACTTCACTCCCTAAACCTCTCCGCCTCTCTACCCCTCATTCCTCCTTTTAAGTCGATCCTTAACTACCTCTGTGAATAAGCCCCTTCCCTAATGTCTCCTTGTGTGGCTCGGTGTCAAAATTTGTTTGATAATTGGTCCTGTGAAGCACCTTGGGATGTTTTACTACATTAAAGGCGCTATATAAATGCAAGCTGTTGCTGCCAAACCTGCGCAAAAATTGTTGCAATCACCAAAATAATTGCTGTTTTAACACTGTCCCGTGGGGGGGGGGGGCATCTCTCTCCTTCCCAACATCCCACCCCATCAGTAGTTCCCCGAATTTGATTTTTAAATCTGAGCTCCGTGTATGCTGCAGTAATGAGGGCCTTGCCAAGAAACCGAACCAAATTGTAATGACTTGAGGAGCGAGTGGAGTGATTAAACGGCAGCCTGCGCTCCACCCAGCACTGAGTATGACTTGACTTCTCATCATTCTGGTTAGTGGCAAAAGTACACGTTGTAAAATGTGCGCCAGAAGATTGCACTGAGTGGCTGATTTTTAAAAAGAATCATCCCACTTGGTGGAATTAAGTAGAACCAGGAGTGTACATCATTTCTGCAGACATTCCGTTTCTTTCCACTTCATTACTCGGTCCCTTGCTCTGATATCAATGGTTTTAGACTTGAATGTAGGGGGTCTAATTTAGAAGTTTGCAGATGATACCAAAATCGGCTGTGTGGTTGCTAATGAAGAAGAAAGCTGTAGGCTGCAGGAAGATATCGATGGACTGGTCAGGTGGGCAGAACAGTGGCAAATGGAATTTAATCCGGAGAAATGTGAGGTAATGCATTTGGGGAGGGCCAACAAGGCAAGGGAATACACAATAAATGGTAGGACACTGAGAAGTGTAGAGGAACAGAGGGACCTTGGAGTGCATGTCCACAGATCCCTGAAGGAAGCAGGCCAGATGGTTAAGAAGGCATTCGGAATACTTGCCTTTATTAGCCGAGGCATAGACTACAAGAGCAGGGAGGTTATGCTTGAACTGTATAAAACACTAGTTAGGCCGCAGCTAGAGTACTGCGTGCAGTTCTGGTCACCACATTACAGGAAAGATGGGATTGCATTGGAGCGGGTACAGAGGAGATTGCCTGGACTGGAGAATATTAACTATGAAGAAAGATTGGATAGGCTGTGTTTGTTTTCTTTGGAACAAAGGAGGCTGAGAAATTAATAATGGGGAACAGGGAAATGGCAGAGATATTGAACAAATATTTTATATCGGTCTTCATGGTAGAAGACACTAAAAATATCCCAATAGTGGATAATCAACGGCTATAGGGAGGGAAGAACTTAATACAATTACTTTCACTAAAGAAGTAGTACTCTGTAAAATAATGGGACTAAAGGCGGACAAGTCCCCTGCACCTGATGGTCTTACATCCTAAGCTCTTAAAATAAGTGGCTGCAGAGATAGTGGATGCATTGGTTGTAATCTACCAAAATTCTCTGGATTCTGGGGCGCTCCCAGCAGATTGGAAAACCGCAAATGTAACGCCCCTATTTTTTTTAAAAAAAGGAGGCAGACAGAAAGCAGGAAACTATAGACCAGTTAGCCGAACATCTGTGGTTGGGAAAATGCTGGAGTCCATTGTTAAGGAAGCAGTAGCAGGACATTTGGAAAAGCATAATTCAGTCAAGCAGAGTCAGCATGGTTTTATGAAAGGGAAATCATGTTTGACAAATTTGCTGGAATTCTTTGAGGATATAACGAGCAGGGTGGATAAGGGGGAACCAGTGGATGTGGTGTATTTGGATTTCCAGAAGGCATTTGATGAGGTGCCACACACAAGATTACTACACAAGATAAAAGTTCGCAGGGTTGGGGGCAATATATTAGCATGGATAGAGGATTGGCTAATCAACAGAAAAGAGGGTCGGGATAAATGAGTCATTTACCGGTTGGCAAACAGCGACTCGTGGGGTGCCGCAGGGATCAGTGCTGGGGCCTCAACTATTTACAATCTATATTAATGACTTGGATGAAGGGACTGAGTGAACGTAGCCAAGTCTGCTGATATAAAGATGGGTGGGAAAGCAAGTTATGAGGAGGACACAAAATCTGCAAAGGAATATAGACAGGCTAAATGAAACTTAGAAACATAGAAAATAGGTGCAGGAGTAGGCCATTCGGCCCTTCGAGCCTGCACTGCCATTCAATGAGTTCATGGGCTGAACATGCAACTTCAGTACCCCATTCCTGCTTTCTCGCCATACCCCTTGATCCCCCTAGTAGTAAGGACTACATCTAACTCCTTTTTGAATATATTTAGTGAATTGGCCTCAACAACTTTCTGTGGTAGAGAATTGCACAGGTTCACCACTCTCTGGGTGAAGAAGTTTCTCCTCATCTCGGTTCTAAATGGCTTACCCCTTATCCTTAGACTGTGACCCCTGGTTCTGGACTTCCCCAACATTGGAAACATTCTTCCTGCATCTAACCTGTCGAACCCCGTCAGAATTTTAAACTCCAGTGACTACAAGCCCAGTTGATCCAGTCTTTCTTGATATGTCAGTCCCGCCATGAGTGGGCAAAAAATTGGCAGATGGAGTATAATGTGGGAAAATGTGAGGTCATGCACTTTGGCAGAAAGAAGATGGAGCTGAGTCAATGATCAGATCAGCCATGATCTCATTAAATGGCAGAGCAGGCTTGAGGGGCCAAATGGCCTACTCCTGCTCCTATTTCTTATGTTGTTCGGTTTAGGAGGCTGAAGGAAGACCTTTTTATTGAGGTGAATAAAATTATGAGGGGCCTAGATAGAGTGGATAGGAAGGATCTATTTCCCTTAGCAGAGGAGTCAACACCAGGGGGCATAGATTTAAAGTAGTAGCAGGTTTAGCGGGGATTTGAGGAGAGGGTGGTGGGGTCTGGAACTCGATGCCTGAAAGGGTGGTAGAGACAGAAACCCTCACCGCATTTAAAAAAATACTTGGATGTACACTTGAGGTGCCATAATCTACAGAGCTACGGACTAAGAGCTGGAAAGTGGGATTAGGCTGGATAGCTCTTTGTCAGCCGGCGCGGACACGATGGGCTGAAATGACCTCCTTCCGTGCTGTAAATTTCAGCTGCTTTATAAGCTGTTTTTTGTTTCAACTGCTGTCCGAACCTCTGGAATCTCTTCCCTAAATCTCTACCCCCCTTTCCTCATTTAAGATTTGTTTCCTACATTACAGCGGTGACGACACTTCAAAAGTACTTAATTAGCTGTAAACCACTTTGGGACGTCCAGTGGTCGTGAAAGGAACCATATAAAAGCAAGTCTTTTAAGACGCTCGAATGTTGGTTCATCTGTTTGTGTGGCTCGGTGTCAAATTTTATTTAATAATTGCTCCTGTGATGTGGCTTGGGATGTTCTACGATGTTAAGGGCGGTATAAAAATGGAAATCTTTCGTATGGTAGTAGCAGATTAAATGTCAATCCCCACATCGGATATCCAGGCCAAAGCTCCCGGTGTAACAGCGTGAATATTATAGGCTGCCTGCGAATTCCCTCTGAGGGCAGTGCTCGATGATGTGCCCCAGGGTCTGATTAGGAGCTCCACAGTCACATGATGGGGAGGCTTTAATCTCCCACCTATGGAGAAGGTGGCAGCATCGACCGTGAGCGGTACTGAGGCGGTTGATGGTTGTCCACTGTTTGCGAGGAAGCTTTGATCCTTCAGGTTGTACTGTGGGGACCTCTATAAGGAACCCATTCCGAATGTCGCAGTTCTTCCAGGCATTTCGCCCTGGGTCATCGAGGCTGAAGGGCTTCGGCGACGGTCCAAAATGGCCGCCTAGATTGGAGCTGTTTTGGGGGTAGGTTGTTCAAGTCGGCCTGGATCGGTGTACCTTTGCTGGTGTATTGGTTGTGTTCTCTGCAGACTGCGTATTTGTGGTGTAGGTGTGGTGGTACGATGTTTGCAAGCACGAGCAGCCATGGTGTCGAAATGTATGTTGTTGTTGACCACAAATTGGCTTGTTCCTCATGACATGAAATGGTTGTTTTGTTTTGTTTTTGCTCTTTTACTCATTTGTCTTGACGTGGTTCATGAGCTGCTCCATGCTGATCAGCCCACGCAGGCTCTGCGAGCTCTGTGGAATAGCTGATGGGAAGGATGCTTCCATGGGATTGACTGCCCTGAATGAAGGTGGACAACCTAGCCTAGTCTCTCCTCCTTCTCCTTGGGCAGTCCCCCCAGAGTCGAGGATGACTTGCTTCCACACTAAGTTCTCAGGTGACTTGGAGGGACGGGTGGGTGGGGTTTTTGATTTGTCGTGTGCCCCTCCCGCTGTTTGTACTTGGCTTCCGCCTGCTCCCGACGGAGAGACTCGGAATTGTTCAGTGCCTTCCCGGATGCTGCTCCTCCGCTTTGAGCGGGCGTGGGCCAGGGATTCCCAAGAGTCGGTGGGGATGTAACGTTATTTCAAGGAGGCTTTGAGGGCGTCCTTGAAGCGGTTTCTCTGCCCTCCAGGGGCTCGCTTGCCATGACACAGCTCGGAGCAGTGCGCTTGTTTCGGGAGTCTAGTAACGGGCAAGCGGACAATGTGGCCCACCCATCGGAGCTGATCGAGCGTGGTCAGTGTCTCGATGCTGGGGATGTTGGCCTGAGAGAGAACGTTGATGCGCCGATCCTGGCAGTGGATTTGCAGGATTTTGCAGAGACAGCGTTCTGACTTATGTTCTCAGAAAGGTATTGTCATGCATTGTGCCGGGTACTTCTAATGTCTACAGTTAGCAAATGAGGGACAGCCCCAATGGTGGTGTTTGCTCTGTGATGAGTCAACTCTTCTCGAACAAAGTTGGACTTTCCAACAAAACAACTTGACCCTTGCCTGAACTCCAAAACTGATTTTCAACTTTGTTCTCTATTTGGGAGGAGGGTAAGAGGAGAGGAGGGGAGGAGTCATTCACGTATCGAAATAAGTTTTTGATTTGTACTTTTGAAATATAAATGTTTTGTATTTTTAAAGCTCCTTTAATATTTTTTGTGCTACTGCTGCCTTTTGCTTACGTGCAGCTGGGGGTGGGGTTTTGTCGGGAGTGGGAAGAGCGAACATAATTTGCCGGATACACTAAGGCGGACGGTGGAACTTGTGTATAATGGCAGCTCGGGTCTATCCATGCTCCCTCGTCCACCCCATTCCCCATGGCCTATACTACCCTTCCGCGTGCTCCCCGGCGAAGGGACTCGAAGTGTTTGCCGCCTTTCCGGATGCTCTTCCTCCGCTTTGACGCAATCGAAGTGTGCCGTACACAATGCCGCAGGTTTAATTCCCCAGTCCTGCGCTGCAAACTTCCACGGTCCTGCCAGTGTTCTGGCACTCTCCCTCCCTTAATCAACACGGCCAGAAGCGGGCCAACTGGTCGTGCGCTCACGTGCAGTGTGTGAGGCCTTGCTGTGCGCAAGTTGGCTGCCGCATTTCCCTGCGTAACAGTGACTGTACTTCACTGTGAGACACCCTGAAGCCGTGATGAGATGTCGCATTAATGCTAGTTGTCGTTTTATCCATCCGCCCACTCGGGCGCAGTGTAGTGTAGACCATGGGGAATGGGAAGGATGAGGGAGTATGGATAGACCCAAGCTGCCTTTTAATCATCATCACCCCTCACCCTCATCATTACCCCCCTCGAAACGAGGATGACTTGCTACCACGCCAAAAAGGGATGAGTTCACAGGTGCTAATATTCCACGTCCCGAACTACATCCTGAAGGGTGGAAGATGCCTACCAGTGTGTGGTTTTTTTTTTAATGTGGGGTGACCGTTGCACACCAGCCACCGCACGGGCTTGGCAGAGCTAGGTCTTGGTCCAGTGGCAAGGATTAACCAAGGTGACTGGAGACCAGCTCTGCTGCACAGACCTAGTGGGCTGAGGGATAAAGCAGTAACTCGCACTGATACAGCATCTCATCACGGGTTCAGGTTGTCCCACAGTGAAGTGCAGACACTGCTATGCAAGAGCACGCGGAAGCCAAGTACAAACAGCGGAAGGAGCGAACGACAATGCCCTTCATGCCCACAGTGCCAGCCGTGGCTCAGTGGGCAGCACTCTCGCCTCTGAGTCAGAAAGTTGTGGGTTCAAGTCCCACTCCAGAGACTCGAGCACACAAATCCAGGCTGACACTCCCAGTGCAGTGCTGAGGGAGCGCTGCACTGTCTGAGGTGCCGTCTTTCGGATGAGACGTTAAACAGAGGCCCCGTCTGCCCTCTCGGGTGGACGTAAAAGATCCCACGGCACTATTTTCAAAGAGCAGAGGAGTTATCCCCGTCTTATCCCTCAATCAACATAACAAAAAACAGATTATCTGGTCAGTATCACATTGCTGTGTGTGGGAGCTCGCTTGTGCGCAAATTGGTTGCCGCGTTTCCCACATTACAACAGTGGCTACACTCCAAAAGTACAGTACTTGTAAAGCGCTTTGAGACGGTCCGGTGATCATGAAAGGCGCTATATAAATTCAAGGTCGTTCTTTCTTTCTTTCTGTGGACCAAGTGATGATCTGGGCTGGGTTTCCATCGCCGGAGGTGGGGTTGGGGAGGGAGGATTGAAATTTTCATGTCGTTTTTCCCTTACTGGCCCTGCGTATTCTCTTTGCCTGTCGCACGAGATTCCATGGCTGAGAGAAGGGCTGGGGGGGAAGAGAGTGTTTAGCCATGATGCTCCAGCCATTGTGATGCGGGGCAGGCTTGACGGACCAGCTGGTTATCTCCTGCCCGTCAACTTTATAAAAGCTTGGCATTTTGTGTTTTATTGACAAAATTGAAAAAGGTGACTTAATTTTTCAAATTCTGTTTTTATTTTTTAAAAAAAAACAAGAACTAAGCTCCAGTTAAGACCAGATGAAACATTTTGAAAGACTAATTTAGTTCGTAAAAAAAATAGTTTGCATGGAAAGGACTATAGATGTTTACTGCACAGAAGGAGGCCATCAGGCTCTTTGCTAGAACAATCCAAAGCTATTCCCGCTCTTTTCCCACACTGCTGTATCCTCCTCTGCTTCAAATATTTCTCATTTTCCCCCTCTTTTTTTTTAAAAAGAGACGTTACAATCTCTGCCCCAACCGCTCCCAGTAGCAAAGCATTCCATGCTTCACCGCGTAAGGACATTGTCCCTAATTTCCCTCCTCGCTCTCTCGGCGACCATCTTAAGTACCCTTTTCTATCTTTCTCCATCATCATCATCATAGGCGGTCCCTCGAACGAGGATGACTTGCTTCCACACCAAAAGGGTTGAGTTCACAGATGTTTCAATGAAGGACCCGATGTTCCAGTCCTGAACTCCAGTTGAAGGGGTGGTAGATACCTGTGCGTGGATTTTTTTTAACATTTGGTGACCATTGCACATCAGCCACCACACGGGCTCGATAGAGCTAGACCGTTATCCAGTGTCGAGGATTAACCAGGACGACTGGAGACCTGCTCTGCTGCACGGACCTAGTACGCGCACACATATCGCAGTGTGTGGGCTGGGCCCGTGCTGACCTTGGGCCCTCGGCTCTTCTGGGCCCCGCACCCTCATTTTCCGCACTCCGCCACGACCTCTCGATTCTCCGCCACCCCCAACCTTCCCGCTCCTCTGCCATGCCTGGGCTCCCGCCGATGCTCATGCCCACGCTCTCATGGCTGGAGAAGAACTTGGGAGTGGAAAGGGGAGGATCCAGTTATCATGGGCCACATAGGAACCAACGCCATAGTTAAAACTAGGAATGAGGTTTTGCTGTGAGAGTTTGAGGAGTCCAAATTGCTATGTTGCTGCCGTCAGTTACTGAGTTGCAGTTTGCATGCAGCCAAAACCGTGTTCTCATGCAGTTTCCTTGCATGACAACAGTGACTACACGTCAAAAGAACTTCATTGGCTGCAAAGTGCTTTGGGACATCCTGAGATGGCGAAAGGTGCTATATAAATGCAAGCACTTTTTTTTTTGCTTTGTGGGCCGCACCAATGCTTTGCACAAACTTTCAATCCGTGCCCTTTTACTCTCTGCCCCGTTAATTAACATGGTGGCCCATCCTGCAAAATTCAGCTCTTTGCCTTTTTTTTTTTCCGAGCAGGGTGGAAGTGGGGGCTGGACGGAGTTCTCCGTCATCGTCGCCGGGCCGATGACGTCCAGCGCGCTGGCGCGTCACCACGTCTCTCCCCTTCAGTTAAAGGGGAAGGCCGCTGCGAGCTCTGTGTTTATTTTAGTTAGGTCCACTGGGCCACCAGGGAAGGTTTCGGCTGGAGGGAAGGGTGCCAGGCTAAAAAAAAATAAAATGGCGTCTCCAGCAGCTCCACCTCCCCTTTAAGGGCGGACGTGCCCCCGACCAACACAAAACGCTGTCGGGGGCACTGAGCGGCGGCCTTATCGGGAGGCTGAATTTCGGCCCCTTTAAGTTTTTACCTACACTTGCACTTTTAGGGAATTGTGTATGTGTACCCCTAGGTGCCTGTGTTCATTCATACCCTTCAGCATCTTTCCATTGAGTGCATGTACTTGCTCTTCTTCCTACATTACAACAGCGACCACACCCCAAAAGTACTTCATTAGCTGTAAAGCGCTTTGAAACGCCCGGTGGTCGTGAATGGCGCTATATAAATCCAAATCGTCGTCGTCTTTGTTTTTTTCCCCCCTCTCGCAGTTATCCACATTATATCTCGGTAGATATAGTGTACGTGTATTTTCAGACGGCGCTGTAATGAAGTATCTCAAGAGGCTTCTTACAAAAGTTTGGGTATATGGTAGAAGAGGAGATGTAGCAGCAGGGGATAGAGTTACATCCTACATTGGACTGACTGACAATCCTTCTCTCTGACACAGTTGGTGAATTGTGACCAGAGCCTCTGCTATCTCTACTCTGACTTCTTTTAGCAGCTGAGGGTGGATTTCATCAGGGCCCCAGTGACTCATTCACTCGCGAGTTCCACAAATTATTTTTGGAATCAATTGTTTGTCTAGTTACTGCTGACAATTGTTCCGTATCCTCCTCCAGTGCACCTATGTTCTCTCTTTCAGTATCGTTTGTAATAACTGACACATAATATTTACTTAGCTCTGCCGTGCCTTGAATCCACCACAAATAGACACTTTCACCCCTGAGTGACCCTATTCTCGTATCTTTTTGAACCTATTGTAAAAACCCTTATTATTTCCTTGTTTTATATATATATATATATGATCTGTCGGATCAGCGAGCGCAGACTAAACGAGGTTCGCTCCGAATGGATTAACCCAATTTTTTTTTAAGTGAAATAAAGAGGGGGAAAAAAAAGACCACTGCAGAGAGAAGGGAAGGGGTTCACTGCGGTGAATACAGGAACATGTCAGGGAGGCCAAGAGGGACCTGGACAAAATTCAAAGCTCTTTGAGGCAAAACATTACTGGTTTTGAAAGGGAAAAAAATGACGAGGTTCAGTGCCATTGTAGTAAGAGGGTGGTAGAAATGCAAATAATCTCGAAGCTAAGAGATGATGTACTTGTGACATGGAAAGATTTGCAGGGCTGTGGGGAAAGAACCGTGGAAATGGACTAAATGCATTTAAGGGTCGTAAGCTAGATACACACATGAGGGAGAAGGGAATAGAAGGATATGTTGATGGGGGTTAGATGAAGCTCGTGTGGAGCATAAAAACATCAGCATGGACCTGATGTGCCGAAAGGCTTGTTTCTGTGCTGTAAATTCTAGAACTTTTTTTTTATTCATGCACGGGATGTGGAGGTCGTCGATATTACCCCTCCCTATTCGCCCTTGAGCCACCATGACAGCTGAAAGAGTCCAGCCACATTACTGTGGGTCTGGAGTCACATACCGGCCAGACCGGGTAAGGGCAGCAGATTTCCTTCCCTGAAGGACATAAGTGAACCAGATGGGTTTTTTTTTTACAGCAATCCACTAGTTTCATAGTCACCATTACTGAGTCTAGCTTTTTATTCCAAATGTATTTAATTAACTGAATTTAAATTCCTCCAGCTGCCATGGTGGGATTTGCACTTGCGATGCCGTATCATTAGTCCGGGCCTCTGGATCCCTGGTCCCGTGACATAACCACAGTGCTACCGTTTCCATAACTACGCAATTGGATAGCTCTTTCAAAGCCGCAATGGTGCAAATGCCCTCCTTCAGTGCTGTTTGATTCTATGAGTGCACAATAGCAAATGTTCTGTAAGATTTCCTTTTCCAAGTATTCACCAGGGAAGGCATGAGTATTATTGTCTCCCAAAACCGAACTAATCAAGGCAAAAATTGATTATAGATCTGATTGAAGTCCTCGACAAACTTTTAAAGGTCTCCAAACCAGTGAATCCCCACAACTCGCTTGTATTTATTTCAAAGTGCTGAGAGAGACTAAGTTTGTGAAGAGCTATTGATCCATTGAGGAAATCAGTAGGCAGTGGTGAGAAACCAGCGTGGATTCTTCAGTGCAGTCAAGACCACCTAACTCCCAAGCACCCAAGGTCCTACTCCACTGCGGTCCCAAGAACTGAGGTACTCCTCAAGGGCAGAGAGGCAGTCAGTGACTGTTGGAAGGAGCACTTTGAAGATCTCCTGAACCGAGACTCTGTCTTTGACGCGAGTGTTCTCGACTCCATCACGCAGCATGCTACCCGCCACCATCTCAGCACAACCCTAGCCCGGCACAAGGTTGAAAAGGCCATCTGACAACTGAAGAACAAGACGACCTCAGGAGAAGGTGGAATCCCCGCTGAAGCACGAAAGCATGGCGGAGATTGGCGCAAATACATGAACTCCTCTCTCTTATTTGGACGGGGAGCATGCCAGGGAATCTGAGAAGCTGTAATCTTGACCATTTTCAAGAAAGGGGTCAAGTCCAATTGCGGTAACTACAGAGGAATTTTCCTGCTGTCTACCACAGAGAAAGTCATCGCACGAATCCTCCTCAACCACCTTCTCCTTGTGGCTGAAGAGCTCCTCCCAGAGTGGCAATGCGGATTCCGCCCACCAAGGGGCACAATGGACACGATCTTCACCGCGCAACAAATTCAAGAAAAATGCAGGGAACAACACCACCTTTGACCTCACAAAGACCTTGGACACTCAACCGCGACACTGTCAAATGTGTCTGTCCTCAAGTTTGTCACCATCCCCTGCCTGCTCCACGATGACCTGCAGGCCGTGATCCTGACCAACAGATCCACCACAGACACAATTCATGTACGGACCGGGGTGAAGCAAGGCCATGCCATCGCACCAATGCTCTTCTCGATTTTCCTGGCTGCAATGCTTCATCTCACCGTCAGCAAGCTTCCCGCTGGAGAGGAGCTAAAGTGTAGAACAAACTGGAAACTGTTCAACCTCCGTCGCCTCCAGACCAGATCCATGGTCATCCCACTCTGTCACTGAATTACAGTAGGCAAATGTGTCTACGCACACTCAAAAAAGGGCAGGATTGGGTATTAAATATTCCTGGTTATAAGGTGTTCAGGAAAGATAGGGAAGTATAGGAGGTGGTGTGGCAGTATTGGTTAAGGAGAATATTACAGTGCTGGAGAGGGAGGATGTCCTGGAGGGGTCAAGGACAGAATCTATATGGTTGGAGTCAAGAAATAAGAGGGGTGCCATTACACTACCAGGTGTATTCTATAGACTACTAAATAGTGGGAAAGATATGGAGGAGCAAATTTGCAGAGAAATTACAGAGAGGTGCAAGAACTATAGAGTAGTAATAATGAGGAACTTCAACTATCCTAATATAGACTGGGATCGCAATAGTGTAAAGGGCAGAGAGGGTGAAGAATTTTTGAAGTGTGTTCAGGAGAACGTTCTTAATCAGTAAGTTTCCGGCCCGATGAGGAAGGAGGCATTAGAACATGGGAAACTGGAGCAGGAGTAGACCCCTTGAGCCTACTCCGCCATTTAATAAGATCATTGCTGGATCTGGTTCTGAGGAATGAGATAGGTCAAGTGTCAGGAGGTGAACATTTGGGGAAGAGTGATCATAGTATCATATGGTTTACATTAACTATGCAAAAGGACAGGGAGCAATCTAGAATAAAAATGTCTAACTGGGGGAAGGCCTGTTTCAGTGGGATGAGACTAGATCTGGCCCGGGTAAACTGGAATCAAAGATTGACAGGCACAACTGTAGTGGAACAATGGGCTGCCTTTAAAGAGGAAATAGTTGGGGTACAGTCGAGGTACATTCCCACGAGAGGGGAAAGGTAGGGCAACTAAAGGCAGGGCTCCCTGGATGTCAAAACAGATAAAGGAATATGATGAAGCAGAAAAAGAGTGCATATGACAGATGTCAGGTTGCAAATACATCTGAGAATCAGGCTATATATAGACAGGTCAGAGGAGAAGTTAAAAAGTAAATAAGAGGGGCAAGAGAGGGTATGAGAATAGAATGGCAATAGAATTCCAACATAAAAGGTAATCCAAAAGGGTTCTAAGGGCAGTAAGAGAAAGGGTGGGGCCGATTAGGGACCTACGCATGGAGGCAGAGGGTATGGCTGAGGTACTAAATCAATACTTTGCATCTGTCTTCACCAAGAGGATGCTGCCATAGACATAGTGAAGGAGGCAAGTTGTATTTTGTATAAACAACATAAAAATTCAGCATGATTGCCAATTAGCAACAATCTTTATATACAAGTTCTCTTATTGCACAAACACCGTGTAACACGTAACACTTGATAGGATAAAAATTGATTGAGCTATTAGAAAGGCTGGCTGTACTTAAAGTAAATAAATCACCAGGAGTGGATGGGATGCATCCTAGGATGCTGAGGGAATTGAGGGCGGAAATCGTGGAGGTACTGGCCACAATATTCCAACCTCCATCGATACCGGGGTGGTGCCTGACGACTGGAGAATTGCAAATGTTACACTATTGTTCACAAAAAGGATGCAAAGATAAACCCAGCAACTACAGGCCAGTCAGTTTAACCTCAGTAGTGGTTTTAGGAATAATGATCAGGGACAAAATTAACAGTCACTTGGATAGGGGTGGATTAATTAAGGAAAGCCAGCACGGATTTGTTAAAGGCAAATCGTGTTTAACCAACTTGATTGAGTTTTTTGATGAGGCAACAGAGAGGGTTGATGAGGGTAATGCGGTTCACTTAGTGTACATGGATTTCCAAAAAGCGTTCGACAAAGTGCCACATAATGGGCTTGCCAGCAAAACTGAAGGCCGTGGAATAAAAGGGACAGTGGCAGCCTGGATATGAAATTGGCTCAGTGTCAGGAAACAGAGAGTAGTGGTGAACGGTTGTTTTTCAGACTGGAGGAAGGTATACAGTGGTGTACCCCAGGGGTAGATTCTGGGTCCACTGCTTTTCTTGATACATATTAATGACTTGGGCGTGGGTGTACAGGGCACACATTTCAAAATTTGCAGATGACACAAAACTTGGAAGTACAGTGAACAGCGAGGAGGCGAGGGATAGACTGCAGGATGGCAGTCAGGCTGGTGAGATGGGCAGACACATGGCAGATGAAGTTTAATGCAGAAAAGTGTGAAGTGATGCATTTTGATAGAATGAGGAGAGGACATATAAACTAAATGGTACAATTCCTAAAGGGAGTGCACAAACAGAGAGACCTGAGGATATGTGTGCATAAATCGTTGAAATAAAGCAGTTAAAAAGGCTTACTGGATCCTGGACTTCATAAATAGAGGTACAGAATACAAAAGTGTGGAAATTGATGAACCAGTATAAAATACTGGTTCAGCCCCAGTATTGTGTCCAATTCTGGGAACCACACTTTAGGAAGGATGTGAAGGACTTCGAGAGGGTGCAGAAAAGATTTACAAGAATGATTCCAGGAATGAGCGGCTTCAGTTACGCTGATAGACTGGAAAAGCTGGGGTTGTTCTCCTTAGAGCAGAGAAGATTGAGAGGGGATTTGATAGCGAGACTTGAAAATCATGTCCATTATTAATGAAGCAGTAGCATGACATTTGGAAAAGCAAAATTTGGTCAAGCAGAGTCAGCATGGATTTATGAAGGGGATGTAATGTTTGACAAATTTGCTGGAGTTCTTTGAGGATGTAACCAACAGGGTGGATAAAAGGGAACCAGTGGATGTGGTGTATTTGGAATTCCAGAAGGCATTTGACAAGGTGCCACATAAAAGGTTACTGCACCAGATAAAAGTTCTAGGAGTTGGGGGTAATATATTAGCATGGATAGAGGATTGGCTAACTAACAGAAAACAGAGTCGGGATAAATAGTTCATTCTCTGGTTGGCAACCAGTAACTAGTGGGGTGCCGCAGGGATCAGTGCTGGGACCCCAACTATTTACAATCTATATTAACGACTTGGAAGAAGGGACTGAGTGTAACGTAGCCAAGTTTGCTGACGATACAAAGATGGGAGGAAAAACAATGTGCAAGAATGACACAAAAAATCTGCAAGGGGACATAGACAGGCTAAGTGAGTGGGCAAAAATTTGGCAGATGGAATGCAATATGTTGGAAAGTGTGAGATCATGCACTTTGGTAGAAAAAAAAATCAAAGAGCAAGTTATTATTTAAATGGAGAAAGATTGCAAAGTGCCGCAGTACAGTGGGACCTGGGGGTACTTGTGCATGAAACACAAACGGATAGTATGCAGGTACAGCAAGTGATCAGGAAGGGTATTGGTATCTTGGCCTTTATTGCAAAGGGGATGGAGTATAAAAGCAGGGCAGTCTTGCTACAACTATACAAGGTATTGGTGAGGCCACATCTGGAATACTGCGTGCAGTTTTGGTTTTCATATTTACGAAAGGATATACTTGCTTTGGAGGCAGTTCAGAGAAGGTTCACTAGGTTGATTCCGGGGATGAGGGGGTTGACTTATGAGGAAAGGTTGAGTAGGTTGGGCCTCTACTCATTGGATTTCAGAAGAATGAGAGGTGATCTTATCGAAACGTAGAAGATTATTAGGGGGCTTGACAAGGTGGATGCAGAGAGAATGTTTCCACTGATGGGGGGGGCGGGGGAGACTAGAACTACAGGGCATGATCTTAGAATAAGGGGCTGCCCATTTAAAACAGATGAGGAGGAATTTCTTCTCTGAGGCTTATAAATCCGTGGAATTCGCTGCCTCAGAGAGCTGTGGAAGCTGGGACATTGAATAAATTTAAGACAGAAAGAGACAGTTTCGTGAATAATAAGTGAATAAGGGGTGATGGGGAGCGGGGCAGGGAAGTGGAGCTGAGTCCATGATCAGATCAGCCGTGATCTTATTGAATGGCGGAGCAGGCTCAAGGGGCCATACAGCCTACTCCTGCTCCTATTTCTTAAGTTCTTATGAGGGTTCTGGACAGAGTAGAGAGAAACTGTTGCCATGGGTGGAAGGGTCGAGAACCAGATGTCACAGATTTAAGGTGATTGGCAAAAGAAGCAAAGGCAACGCATGAAAAAACTTTTTTACGCAGCGAATGGTGAAGATCTGGAATGCACGGCCTGAAAAAGTGGTGGAGGCAGTCTCAATTTTATCTTTCAAAGGGGAGTTGGATAAATATCTGAAGAATTTTTTTTTTTTTTTTTTTTAAGAACAGTGCTCCAGGTAAAGGACGGGGAGTGGGTCAAGCTGAGAATCGGCATGGGCTCGATGGGCTGAATGGCCAGCTTCCTTGCTGTAACCATTCTAGGATTTTATATCATTGTACAGATGATGCTCCAAGTTTACTCCTGATAGTCAATTCTATTACTTTACATGGAAATGAAGTTAGGTCTATAGTTGCTAGTGTCTGTTTTGTTACCTTTTTTTTTGAATATGAACACATATTAGCCAATCATCATCTTCTTGGGCAGTCCCTCGGAGTCGAGGATGACTTGCTTCCACACTAAAAATGAGTTCGCGGGTGACTGATGAGTCCGATGCGGGACGTACAGACTCTGTCACAGGTGGGGCAGACGGTGGTTGGAGGGACATTGGTTGCGGGGGGCTTGGGTTGTCATGTGCTCCTTCCGCTGTTTGCACTTGGACTCCGCGTGCTCCCGGCGAAGAGACTCAAGGTGTTCAGCGCCTTCCCGGATTATTCTCTTCCACTTTGAGCGGTCTTGGGCCAGGGATTCCCAGGTGTCCGTGGGGATGTTGCACTTTTTCCATGGAGGCTTTGAGGGTGTCCTTGGAAGTGTTTTCTCTGCCTTCCTGGGGCTCGCTTGCCGTGTCGGAGCTCCGAGTAGAGCGCTCGTTTTGGGAGTCTAGTATCGGGCATGCGGGCGATGTGGCCCGCCCAACGGAGCTGATCGAGCGTGGTCAATGCTTCGATGCTGGGGATGTTGGTCTGAGAGAGAACACTGATGTTGGTGCACCTATCCTGCCAGTGGATTTGCAGGATCTTGCGGAGGCAGCGTTAGTGGTACTTCTCCAGTGCTTGGAGGTGCCTGCTGTACATAGCCCATGTCTCGAAGCATATAGGAGGGGCGGGTATCACTACTGCCCTGTCGACCATGAGCTTTGTGCCTGTTTTAAGGTTCTGGTCTTCAAACGCTCTCTTCCTTAGCCGATCAAAGGCTACGCTGGCACACTGATGGCGGTGTTGGACTTCGTCATTGATGTTTGCCCTTGTTGACAGTAGGTTCCCGAGGTATGGAAAATGGTCCATGTTGTCCAAGGCGTCATCGTGGATGTCGATAATAGGGGATTGGGGGGGGGGGGGGGTAGTGCTGTGTGGCGTGTTGACGATGGTTTGGAGGTCTCAATTATTGCCACAGCATCATATTCCCATGTGGTTATCTGTGCCTGCAGTTCACTTACCTTGTCTATTATACTTGGTGCGTTCACATAAGAACATAAGAAATAGGAGCAGGAGTAGGCCACCTGGTCCCTCGAGCCTGCTCCGCCATTCACTAAGATCATGGCCGATCTGATCTTGGCCTCAACTCCACTTCCCTGCCCGCTGCCCATAACCCTTGACTCCCTTATCATTCATACACTGTAAACCCATCTTCGACCATCCTGTATTCTCTCAGTTGGACCCCACCCGATTCCTTACTATTTTTTGCTTTAGTGCTCTCTCCCTTTCCCAATCCTTTGAGCACTTTATTGCCCCTTTTGTAATATTATATCCTGGTGGCCACCCCCCCTGCCAAATTTGTTTAAACCATCCCCAACAGCACTAGCAAACAACCCCTCCCCCCCCCTCCTCTGCCCTGTGAAAATATTGGTTCCAGCCCTGTTGAGGTGCAACCTGTCTGGCCTGTACAGGTCCCACCTCCCACATAACCGGTCCCAATGCCCCAGGAATCTGAAGCCCCACACCCCCCCCCCCAGCCTGCACCATCCCTCCAGCCACGCATTCATCTGCTAACGCTAACGCTACCTCCGAAGGGGAAGGTCCTGTCCAACCAAACTCCGCAAATTTTTTGAGGATGTGACTTGCCTAGCGGGCTTTTTGAAGCTCCTACAGTTGGGTGTAGCGGGACCTCCAAAGGCCATTTGTCAGAAGGCTACGAATTGAGCTCAGATCTGTAGGGATTTGGGGCAGATGTTGGGAATTCATGAGAAACTGGCTAAAGGGTAGAAAACAGCAAGTACTTGCTCGAGGAATCTCTCTTCAATTCCAAGGCGTGTTCCAGCTTGGGATCATTTCCATTTCTAACTTGCATTAGCAACGCGAATTCAGAACCTCCCATGCAAATCGGTCAAAGTTGCCAATGGGACCAAACGAGGAAGAGCAGTGGAATCGAAAGAGGGAAGTTTCAAAATTGCACATGAGTTGGAGAAAATATGTACGTGGGCAGAATAATTACAGATTTAATAAAAATGTAATGCTGACAAATGCATAAGCAAAGAACAAATGGTTGAGACATTCTCCATATTGAAATAACTAAGACGTTGAGGGAGTTGGGAGCCTTGGAGCTAGATTTTCGGTTTTGCCGCTTTCGGGACGAGAAGATTACTACCCGGGTAATGTTTGAGCTGTGTGGAGTACATTTTGCCACCCGGGGGGGCGCAGTGCAAAGGGAGGCGTTGTACAACTCTCGCGGCGCAAAAATGGGAACCTCGCCATCTAAAGTGCGGGGCCGGGAGCGCTCGGAGTAAGGCCTTGGGCGGGGGGGGAAACAAAATCAAACATTCCAAAAACATTGCCCACACCACCACAACACAAATCGCTACAAAAAAATTAAAAGAATAAACACTGGAACTAGCCTTTTTTGGACTTTATCGACCTCACCGCTGCCGGCATGGCTGGACCGCTGTGTTTCCCTGGCGGTCATTGCGGGGCGCGCTTCCTGGGGGGGTCGTACGGGTCGGATACGAGTCCCAACTACTGCCGGTGTCACAACCAGAGGCGTTCTGCACCTGCCGCAATTCTAAGCGCCGTCGCAAATCCGAGCCGGAGGATCGCGCCTGGACGCAGAAGACCTTCACCCGCCCCATTTCTCGCCGCTCCAGAACAAAACCCGGAGCGTAAAGGACCCAAAAATCCAGCCCAACACAGAGCAGCGATCAGCAAATCTGACAAAATGTTGAAATACTTTGTCAAGACAGTAGAAATATAATTTGCATGAGTTTGTGATCAAGCTGTGCAGTTCCTTGGTCAGACCACACCTTGAACACCGTGTCCATTTCTACCCAGACATAAGTCTGGGTGCTGGACATAAGTGTAGAGCAGACTCCCAATAGTAATTAAGGGTGACAGGACTGAGTTAAGATTGGAGACACTTGGGTCTTTCAGTAACAGCTTGCAATTTATACACCGCCGTTTATAATTCAGAAAAAGAGTGCGTTACAGTGGCGTAATCAAACAGAAAATGGATGCTGAGATAAGATGGTAAGGTAAGGAAGCAGATATGAGAAGGGACGAACAAAAACTTAGTCAAAGTGCTTGGTTTTAAGGATGAGAGGGAGGTAGATGGAGGTGCGGTGGGTGGGAGGAGGGGGGACTGGGGTACGGGGGAAAAGAGATGCACAAGAGGCCAAAATTGGAAGAAGTACGGTTTGGGCGGGGTGTTGTACTGTTGGAGGGTTTAGTGAGATAGGGAAGGGCAGGACTGTGAAGGAATTTAAACAAAAGGATGAGAATTTTAAACTGGAGGCCTTGGTAGCCAATGTAGAGTAGTGAAGACGAGCGTATTGAGTGAGAAAGGACTTGGGGCAGGATAGGATATCGGCACCAGAGTTTTGGATGAGCTGATGGCGTGGAGGATGGGCGGCTGTTCAGGATAAGGAGGAGATAACTCACACTTGGATCGCGCCTTTCACTGCCAGTCTGAGGCGCCGTCTTTTGGATGAGACGTTAAATCGAGAGTCTCGGGTGGATGTAAAAGCTCCCATCGAAAATATAGGCAAATAGTAAGAGGGCGATAGGATTGTGGAACAGATTACCAGTGAAGGTGATGGGTTATAAAACTATGACTGGGCAGTATGAATTCCTGCTAGTAAATACAATACAAGGCTATTGTTTTTTTATTCATTCCCGAGATGTGGGCGTTGCTGGCAAGGCCAGCAATTATTGTCCATCCCTAATTGCCCCCGAGAAGGTGCTCCCACAATGACCCAGCGACGATGAAGGAACGGTGATATGTTTCCAAGTCAGGATGGTGTGTGACTCAGAGGTGGTGATGTGCCCATGCGCCTGCTGCCCTTGTCCTTCTAGCCTGTAGAGGTCACGGGTTTGGGAGGTTCTGTCGAAGAGTTGCTGCAGTGCATCTTGTCAATGGTACACACTGCAGCCACGGTGCGCCGGTCGGTGGTGGAGGGAGTGATTGTTTGAAGTGGTGGATGGGGTGCCAATCAAGCCGTTCCTTTATTTTTTTCCCAAAGTGAGGAACCTGATGAAATTTGGATGGGTAGGTACCGTTTTGAATCTAGGCAAATAAAGTGACACTGGACCCGAGCCCAATGCCACCACGGCAAATAGCACTTCAAGTAACCCCTCACCCGCCATGTCGGGAGGGCACCACTAATACAAAACAAGTGGCCCAATCAAAGTACAGATTCATGTGGGGCGTATGAAATGACTCCATTCTCCTCATCGGTGAGGCAGACGATGTCCAGCGGTGCCCAGCGGTCATCAAACACTTCAAGCCAACTGGTGACCTTGCTCCAAGGTTACCCAGGCAAGCAGTCAGAGCGACCCTATTCCTTCGATTTCCCCTCCCCCCTCCCGTGCCCTGGACCTGTGGACGGCAGCTAGGAACGATAAATGGACCAATTGGTCATCCCTTGTTTTTGAGGTCCAATTTATTTTATGGGGGAGATCATGGAGTGCCAGCTGTGGCTCAGTGGGCAGCACTCTCGCCTCTGAGTCCGAAGGTTGTGGGTTCAAGTCCCACTCCAGGGACACGAGTGCAAAAAATCCAGGCCGACACTCCTAGTGCAGTGCTGAGGGAGCGCCGCACTGCCAGAGGTGCCGTCTTTCAGATGAGATGTTAAACCGAGGCCCTGTCTGGACGCAAAAGATCCCACGGCACTATTTCGAAGAAGAGCAGGGGAGTTATCCCCGATGTCCTGGCCAATATTTATCCCTCAATCAACATAACAAAAACAGATGATCTGCTCATTATCACATTGCTGTTTGTGGGAGTTTGCTGTGCACAAATTGGCTGCCGTGTTTCCCACATTACAACAGGGACTACACTCCAAAAGTACTTCATTGGCTGTAAAGCACTCAGACATCCAGTGGTCGTGAAAGGCGCTATATAAATCGAAGCATTTGTTACCAGTGTAACATGAGGTGGTAAAGCATAAAGTTGGTAACGGGAAAGGTCAAAGCTGGTAATTGTTGACGGCAGTGCAACTATCCTTAGCAGACCCGCTCCCATCAGCAACAATCACTATTTCGTTGGCCCGCAGAAAAACATCTTTTAAAGCATTTCACAGGGCACGGAGAGTGACTGAACACCAAGCAGGGAGAAACAAAGGGAAGGTTAGGAGGGAAGGAAAGCATGGTTAAGGAGGAGGTTTTCGAAGGGCGAGTGGGAGGATGTGAATCTATGGCCAACTGCATTATGCCAGTCCTTTGGTGCCCCAATGTGCTAAGTCACCAGGGAGAATTAGTTTTAAACTAACTGGAAACAGCTGGGTTCCCACCCAAACCCTTAGCTTATCTTTCTCTTTCAGATGCTCGCTGACCTGCTGTGTATTTCCAACGACTTCTGTTTTTTTTTTAAACCAACCATTTTAAACCTTTTTAACGGGAGGAGGAGGCTCCATGAACATCCCCATCCTCGGTGATGGTGGAGCCCAGCACGTGAGTGCAAAAGACAAGGCTTAAGCGTTTGCATCCATCTTCAGCCACAAGTGCCGAGTGGATGATCCATATCGGCCTCCTCCTGAAGTCCCCACCATTACCGAAGCCAGTCTTCAGCCAATTCGGTTCACTCTAAGTGATATCAAGAAACAGCTGAGCGCACTGGATACAGCAAAGGCTATGGGCCCTGACAACATCCTTGACTTTATGCTTTACCACCTCATGTTGTGCTGAAGACTTGTGCTCCAGAACTAGCCGCGCCTCTAGCCAAGCTGTTCCAGTACAGCTACAACACTGGCATCTGTCCGACAATGTGGAAAACTGCCCAGGTTATGTCCTGTCCACAAAAAGCAGGACAAATCCAATCTGGCCAGTTACCGCCCCATCAGTCGACTCTCAATCATCAATAAAGTGATGGAAGGTGTCACCAACAGTGCTATCAAGCGGCACTTACTCACCAATAACTTGCTCACTGGTGCCCAGTTTGGGTTCCGCCAGGATCACTCGGCTCCAGAACTCATTACAGCCTTGATCCAAACATGGGACAAAAGAGCTGAATTCCAGAGGTGAGGTGAGATTGACTGCCCTTGACATCAAGGCAGCATTTGAGTGAATATGGCATCAAGGAGCCCGAGTAAAACTGGAATCAGGGGGGAACTCTCCACTGGCTGGAGTCATACCAGGCACATAGGAAGATGGTTGTGGTGGTTGGAGGTCTATCATCCCAGCCCCAGGACATCGCTGCGGGAGTTCCTCAGGGCAGTGTCCTCGGCCCAACCATCTTCAGCTGCTTCATCAATGACCTTCCCTCCATCAGAAGTGGGGATATTCGCTGATGATTGCAGTGTTCAGTTCCATTCGCAACTCCTCAGATAATGCCCACATGCAGCAAGACCTGGACGACATTCAGGCTTGGGCTGATATGTGGCAAGTAACATTCACGCTGCACAAGTGCCAGCCAATGATCATCTCCAACAAGCGAGAATCTAATCTCATCCCCATGACATTCAACGGCAATACCATCGCCGAATCCCCCACCATCATCCTGGGGGTCACCATTGACCAAAAACTTAACTGGACCAGCCACACACATACTGTGGCTACAAGAGCAGGTCAGAGGCTGGGTATTTTGCGGCAAGTGTCTCACCTTCCTGACTCCCCAAAGCTTTTCCACCATCTACAAGGCACAAGTCAGGAGTGTGATGGAATACTCTCCACTTGCCTGGATGAGTGCAGCTCCAACAACTCTCGAAGCTCGACACCATCCAGGACAAAGCAGCCCGCTTGATTGCCACCCCATCCACCACGTTCAACATTCACTCCCTCCACCACCAGGCGCACCGTGGCTGCAGTGTGTACCATCTACAAGATGCACTGCAGCAACTCGCCAAGGCTTCTTCAGCAGCATCTCCCAGTAATAGCACAAACCCACGACCTCGACCACCGACAAGGACAAAGGCAGCAGGCTCATGGCAACGCCATCACCTGCAAGTTCCCCTCCCAGTCACACACCAACCCTGACTTAGAAATATATCACTGTTCCTTCAACATCGCTGGGTCAAAATCCTGGCACTCCCTCCCTAACAGCACTGTGAGAGCACCTTCACCACACGGACTGCAGTGGTTCAAGAAAGCGGCTCACCACCACCTTCCCAGGGGCGATTAGGGATGGACAATAAATGCCAGCCTTGCCAGCGACGCCCGCATCCTGGAACAAATTAAAAAAACAAATTGTTTTCAAGTAACCTGCAAGTGTCAGTTGGCTTAGTTGGAAGCCCTTTCGCCTCTTGCGTCAGAT
Source organism: Pristiophorus japonicus (assembly GCF_044704955.1). Lineage (NCBI taxonomy): Eukaryota > Metazoa > Chordata > Chondrichthyes > Pristiophoridae > Pristiophorus > Pristiophorus japonicus. The sequence continues at coordinate 230,293,432 of NC_091984.1, forward strand.
GGTTGTAGGTTCAAGCCCCATTTCAGAGACTTGAGCACATAATCTAGGCTGACACTTCGGTGCACTACCGAGGGGATGCTGCATTGTTGCAAATGCAACATTAGAGCGAGGCACTGTCTGCCTGAGCAGATGGTGACAGAGGCGCCAGAGGAACTTGGCTTGAAGAGCAGGAAATACTCCAGTTATCTTGGCCAACGATCCTCTCTCAACACGACAGATTAATTGCTCACTCATTCCATTGGAGTCTGAGATCTTGCAGCGTGAGCATTCAAAAGTAATTCATTGGCAGTCGACGCTTCAAGTTATCATGAGGACCTTAAAGGTGCTATATAAATGCAAGTTCTTTCTCTAATGCATGCAACCCAGAAATACATGCCGTGATAATGGGTGTGGATTCTATGATGAGCAACAGCATTGCCTATTAAAATGAAGTGATTACCTCCCTTGTGCTTTAGTTGCAAAGCTACGGGTCAGTGCTGGGTAATTATAGAATGGGTAAACACCTTGCTCGCACACATTCATTAGTCACGTCCCATTAAGAACCTGCATGAAAAGGTGATTTCTGCACATTATTATACCATGCCTGGGAATGAAGGATTGATTGCTGTAATGGATGTACGTGTGAGCATGCTCACAGACCTGTGGATCTGTTGCACTGGTAGTGGCTCAGCCAGTCACGTGATGTTCACAAGACTCAATAAAACCACGGTTAATTTAGTTAAGGTTCTCCACAATGAGGCGGGTTGTTGTGAGCTGGTGGATGAACTGGTCGGGCTCAGTTTGTTAAACCTTTGCTAATAAACCAGCTTGTTCTCTACAGCAAATGTACAGCCATGAATTCTTAAACAAAGAACCCAAGAAGCTAATCAAGCTTGTAGCGCAGGTAAACATTTAAGTTCAGGATGTGGGATTTTCGCTATCGGAATAAACCATTTGCATTATATAAAACTTGCTTTTCACACGAGTCCCTTTTAACATGGTACCAGATTTTTTATCCAGTCTTGCGATCCTCTTTTTACATTCGGTGTCGGGAGCCAATCTCCAGTCATAGAAACATAGAAAATAGGTGCAGGAGTAGGCCATTCGGCCCTTCGAGCCTGCACCACCATTCAATATGATCATGGCTGATCATTTTTGCAACTTTAGTACCCCATTCCTGCTTTCTCTCCATACCCCTTGATCCCTTTAGCCATAAGGGCCACATCTAACTCCCTTTTGAATATATCTAACGAACTGGCCTCAACAACTTTCTGTGGTAGAGAATTCCACAGGTTCACAACTCTCTGAGTGCAGAAGTTTCTCCTCATCTCGTTCCTAAATGGCTCACCCCTTATCCTTAGACTGTGACCCCTGGTTCTGGACTTCCCAACGTCAGGAACATTCTTCCTGTATATAACCTGTCCAATCCCATCAGAATTTTATATGTTTCTGAGATCTCCTCTCATTCTTCTAAATAACAGTGAATATAAGCCTAGTCGATTTAGTCTTTCTTCATATGTCAGTCCTGCCATCCCGGGAATCAGTCTAGTGAACCTTCGCAGCACTCCCTCAATAGCAAGAATGCCCTTCCTCAGATTAGGAGACCAAAACTGTGAGGACACACCTGGAATATTGCGTGTAGTTTTGTGTTCCATATTTACGAAAGGATATCCTTGCTTTGGAGGCAGTTCCGAGAAGGTTCACTAGGTTGATTCCAGGGATGAGGGGGTTGACTTATGAGGAAAGGTTGAGTAGGTTGGGCCTCGACTCATTGGAGTTCAGAAGAATGGGAGGTCATCTTATCGGAACGTATAAGATTATGAGGGGGCTTGACAAGGTGGATGCAGAGAGGATGTTTCCACTAATGGGGGAGACTTGAACTCGGGGGCATAATCTTAGAATAAGGGGCCGCCCATTTAAAACAGATGAGGAGAAATTTCTTCTGAGGGATGTAAATCTGTGGAATTCGCTGCCTCAGAGAGCTGTGGAAGCTGGGACATGGAATAAATTTAAGACAGAAATAGACAGTTTCTTAAACGATCAGGGGTTATGGGGAGCGGGCAGGGAAGTGGAGCTGAGTCCATGATCAGATCAGCCATGATTTTATAGAATGGCGGAGCAGGCTCGAGGGGCCGTATGGCCTACTCCTGCTCCTATTTCTTATGTTCTTATGTGCTGGGCTTCATCGTCTCCATACCCATTCCCACAATGCCAGCTCCCTATGTTCAGGAGCCCACACAAGTAATTGCGCTAGAGTTTCGTCTCTGGGCTCATGCAGGAAATTGCGTCCAAAATGCGTTGGGAATTTCGCTGGTTAGGTTTCCGCTGAGATTCATCGGCGTAATCGCAAACATTAAATCAACAACAACAATAACGTTCACAGGCGCTTCACTGGAGAGTTATCAAACAAAATTTGACACTGAGCCAAATGAGATAATAGGGCAGATGACTAAAAGCTTGGTCAAAGAAGTAGATTTAAGGCACATCTTAAAAGAGGAGAGCGAGGTAGAGAGGCGGAGAGGTTGAGGGAGGAAGTTCCAGAGCTTGGGGCCCAGTCAACAGAAGGCACGGCCACCAATGGTGGAGGGATTTAAAATCGGGGATGCTCAAGAGGCTAGAACCAATGCAATTGTGCAGTATAATAGAATGTAATTGCTGCTCTCTTTCCATTTAAAAATAAAGTATTCCTTGCAGTAATGTGAGAGCGGTGCAGTTTTATTAAAATGGGTTTATAAACATTTGGAGTCCAGTCCTCCATCTGTGAGTAACCTGATTTAAAATCACTGAAAATGATTGGGAGAAAAAAAAGACTTGCATTTCTATAGCGCCTTTCACGACCACCGGAAGTCCCAAAGCGCCTTACAGCCAATGAAGTACTTTCTTGGAGTGTAGTCACTGTTGTAATGTGGGAATCATTGGTGTACACTAGTTGCTAAGTAAATTAAATATTTTTTGAACTTCTAAAATGTGCCTGTCACCGAATTAAGCACAATTTGAAGAGCCTTTCCGAGCCAGTGGGATCTGGGGGTGTGGCCAGTTTTGTGGGCGGGGCCTGATCCGGGCGCATTGAGTTCTGGGCATAACCCACTTGCTCTTAAAATTCCCCCGATCGTTTGCGCTGGTTCGGCCGATTCTGCACGGATTGCGTTGATATTACCCGTGGTTGATACTGACGAGGTTGATTCCTGAGATAAAGGGGTTGTCCTATGAAGAAAGGTTGAGCAGGTTGTGCCTATACTCATTGAAGTTTAGAAGAATGAAGTTCTTACTGAAACGTATAAGATAGTGAGGGGGCTTGCAGAGAGGATGCTTCCCCTCGTGGGGGAATCGGGAACTAGGGGGCATCGTTTCAGAATAAGGGGTCACCCATTTAGAACTGAGATGAGGAGGAATTTCTTCTCTGAGGGTCGTGAGTCTTTGGAATTCTCTGCTCCAGTGAGCTGTGGAGGCTGGGTCATTGACTATATTTAAGGTGGAGATAGACAGATTTTTGAACGATAAGGGAGTCGCGGGTTATGGGGAGCGGGCAGGGAAGTGGAGCTGAGTCCATGATCAGATCAGCCATGATCTTATTGAATGGCGGAGCAGGCTCGAGGGGCCAAATATCCTACTCCTGCTCCTATTTCTTATGTACCCGTGAAAACTTTACCCCTCCCCTCCCCCCTTCCCCGCTCTTCCAAGAGCAGGGCCGAGCGCTCCGGGCCCTGGCCAACATTTCAGCATTCGACCAGACACCACTAAAATCAGACGAACTGGTTTATTTATCTCCTTTGCCGTTTGTGGGGCTGGCTGTGGCCATGCCTGCAAAGCAAGCGAGTGGCAAAGCAATTCCTCGGCTGCGGGGGGGCGCCTTGGGACATCATCCCGAGGGAGTGAAGGATTGCGGTGTCAATGCAGGTTTGTTTGTTCTCCACTGAAACCTGGCAGGCTAAACCTGGCAAGCTGCCGGGACAGGCCCCATGCTCCCAGGGGCAGCGGACTGAGGGGGAACCAAGTATTGGATGTCGGCTGCAGCGTAAAGTAGCTTCTAAGTTAATTCCTGGAATGAGAGGGAGGTGGTTCTGTTCGTGGATCAACATGGCGTTACGCGCAGTATGTTCTTTTAAATTGCTTAAAGGAGTGGTATGCCGCAAATGGTATGCTTAAATTAACTTGTTGCTTGGCCTCCTCCCTCCTAATGAGCTATTTTTTATTTTGTCACGAGTTAGGATAGCAAAAAACATATTGTAAACTTTTTTGCAGCAGTCTGCAGATCCAACGAACCCCCGCCCTGCCCCGGGTTGGTTATACAGGTGCAGCAGCCTAAAATGCGGAACCCGAGGCCGTTCCGGATTCCGGGCTTTTCTGGACTTTCGATTCTGTTTTCACAAAACCAGACACACCCGAGCCCCAGGTTCGGCTATTTCCGGATTTCGGAACGCCCGAAAGGGGGAGGGGGTGGAATTCCCGCCAAAGAGCTGTTCGGCCCCGCCAAGGAAGATGGTGTTGGGCGGGGCCCCCGCCGAGGTGGTGTTCGGGCGGCCCGGCGAGGACGCGGGCAAGGCCCGAGGTTGGCATGGTCGTCGGCTCCGGAATCTGGAACACCGGAATCTCGACGCTGCACCTGCAGTACATGCAGCTTGGTGATGTTTGTCTGTCTCCCTGGAATACATTGCCATGGGAACCAAATCAGGCTATAGACGGGTGGTACTGCAAAGTTGCAGTCCTCAAAACACCCGAGCCCAACTGGCCGGCCTGTCGAACGAGCCATTCTCGTTGGATTTTTGCTGTTGTCGAATTTAGCGTGCAACGTTTGTGTTGGCAGCCATCTTGCCCTCCCCAACCCAACCCCCCTTTCATCGAATCATAGAAATTTACAGCACGGAAGGAGGCCATTTCGGCCCATCGTGTCCCCGCCGGCCGACCAAAGAGCTTCCCAGCCTAATCCCATTCTCCAGCTCTCGGTCCGTAGCCCTATAGGTTACGGCACTTCAGGTGCACATCCAAGTACTTTTTAAATGAGGTGAGGGTTTCTGCCTCTGCCACCCTTTCAGGCAGTGAGTTCCAGACCCCCACCACCCTCTGTGTGAAGAAATTTCCCCTCAAATCCCCTCTAAACCTCCTACCAATTACTTTAAATCTATGCTCCCTGGTTGTTGACCCCTCTAAGGGAAATAGGCCCTTTTTGCCCACTATATCTAGCTCACTCTCTCAATTTTATACACCTCAATGAGGTCTCCCCTCAGCCTCCTCTGTTCCAATGAAAACAATTCTAGCCATCTAATCCTCATAGCTTAGATTTTCCACTCCTGGCAACATCCTCATAAAATCTCCTCTGTACCCTCTCCAGTGCAATCACTTCCTTCCTGTAATGTGGTGATCAGAACTGCACGCAGTACTCCAGCTGTGGCCTAACCATGCTGCCCCACGCCTGCACCAGAGGAGAGAAGAGACGAGGCCCTCCCATCAGTATTTTTTATTATTCATTCACGGGATGTGGGCGTCGCTGGCGAGGCTGGCATTTATTGCTCAACCCTAATTGCCCATGAGAAGGTGGTGGTGAACTGCCGCCTTGAACCGCTGCAGTCCGTGTGGTGAAGGTACTCCCACAGTGCTGTTAAGGAGGGAGTTCCAGGATTTTGACCCAGTCACAATGAAGGAACCGGCCGATTATATTTCCAAGTCTTTATTGCAAAGGGGATGGAGTATAAAAGCAGGGAAGTCTTGCTACAGCTATATAAGGTATTGGTGAGGCCACACCTGGAATAATGCGTGCAGTTTTGGTTTCCATATTTACAAAAGGATCATAACATAAGAATTAGGAACAGGAGTAGGCCATCTAGCCCCTCGAGCCATTCAACAAGATCACAGCTGATCTGGCCGTGGACTCAGCTCCACTTACCCGCCCGCTCCCCATAACCCTTAATTCCCTTATTGGTTAAAAATCTATCTATCTGTGATTTGAATACATTCAGTGAGCTAGCCTCAACTGCTTCCTTGGGCAGAGAATTCCACAGATTCACAACCCTCTGGGGGAAGAAATTCCGTCTCAACTCGGTTTTAAATTGGCTCCCCCGTATTTTGAGGCTGTGCCCCCTAGTTCTAGTCTCCCCGACCAGTGGAAACAACCTCTCTGCCTCTATCTTGTCTATCCCCTTCATTATTTTAAATGTTTCTATAAGATCACCCCTCATCCTTCTGAACTCAACGAGTAAAGCAGTCTACTCAATCTATCATCATAAGGTAACCCCCTCATCTCCGGAATCAGCCTAGTGAATCGTCTCTGTACCCCCTCCGAAGCTAGTATATCCTTCCTTAAGTAAGGTGACCAAAACTGCACGCAGTACTCCAGGTGCGGCCTCACCAATACCCTGTACAGTTGCAGCAGGACCTCCCTGCTTTTGTACTCCATCCCTCTCGCAATGAAGGCCAACATTCCATTCGCCTTCCTGATTACCTGTTGCACCTGCAAACTAACTTTTTCATGCACAAGGACCCCCAGGTCCCTCTGCACTGCAGCATGTTGTAATTTCTCCCCATTCAAATAATATTCCCTTTTACTGTTTTTTTTTTTTTTTTGCCCCCAAGGTGGATGACCTCACATTTTCCGACATTGTATTCCATCCGCCAAACCTTAGCCCATTCACTTAACCGATCTAAATCTCTTCGCAGCCTCGCTGTGCCCTCTACACAACCCGCCTTCCCACTAATCTTTGTGTCATCTGCAAATTTTGTTACACTACACTCTGTCCCCTCTTCCAGGTCATCTATGTTTATTGTAAACAGTTGTGGTCCCAGCACCGATCCCTGTGGCACACCACTAACCACCGATTTCCAACCCGAAAAGGACCCATTTATCCCGACTCTCTGCTTTCTGTTCGCCAGCCAATTCTCGATCCATGCTAATACATTTCCTCTGACTCCGCGTACCTTTATCTTCTGCAGTAACCTTTTGTGTGGCACCTTATCGAATGCCTATGGCACTTGCTTTGGAGGCAGTTCAGAGAAGGTTCACAAGGTTGATTCCGGTGATGAGGGGGTTGACTTATGAGGAATGGTTGAGTTGGTTGGGCCTCTACTCATTGGAATTCAGAAGAATGAGAGGTGATCTTATCGAAACGTATAAGATTATGAGGGGGCTTGACGAGGTGGATGCAGAGAGGATGTTTTCACTGATGGGGGAGACTCGAACTCGAGGGCATGGTCTCAGAATAAGGGGCCGCCCATTTAAAACTGAGATGAGGAGAAATTTCTTCTGAGGGTTGAAATCTGTGGAATTCACTGCCTCGGAGAGCTGTGGAAGCCGGGACATTAAAAAAGTTTAAGATGGAAATAGACGGTTTCCTAAACGGTAAGGGGATAAGGGGTTATGGGGAGCGGGCAGGGAATTGGAGCTGTGTCCAAGATCAAATCAGCCATGATCTTATTGAATGGCGGAACAGGCTCGAGGGGCCGTATGGCCTACTCCTGCTCCTATTTCTTCTGTTCTTATGGGACGGTGTGTGTGGGACTTGGAGGGGAACGTGGAGATGGTGGTGTTCCCATGCGCCTGCTGCCCTCGTCCTTCTCGGTGGTACAGGTTGCGGGTTTGGGAGGTGTAAAAGTTCTGCCGCGATATAACTAGCTCGACGTGACCCTTCTTTCACCAGGGCTTCACGGCTGCACAATCGGAGATCGGGAGGTCCCAATTCGCGGAGGATCGCAGACGCTGTTCCACGATGCAGCGACATTGGTCTTTTACCTTGCCGCGTAACCCCCATTTTATATGCTGCGGGGCAGTTGTACTGGTGCCGGGGCTCCGGGAATGTGGTTTTCCAAGTGGACACCCGCAGCTGGTGAGCGCCGGTCCCCTTTCTTGATTCAGGAGACGCTTCACTGCCCAGAGAGTGGTTAGAATGAGGAACTCGCTGCCACAAGGATTAGCCGAGGCGAATAGCGCAAGTGCTTTCGGGAGCAAACTATTTTGATACGGTTCAATGAAGTCGGATGGGAGGAGGCTTGTGCGGAGCATAAACATTGGCATAGCGGACCAAAGAACCTGTTTCTGTGCTGTGAATTCTATCTAATACTCCAATCTGTGATGTTGCACATAATCGGTTTCAAAACATCTTGAAAGGTGCAATCATTTTTTTGTTGGATTTGCCCAAGTATCTTTCTCTTCTGTGTCCCCTTCATCTCTCTTTCTCTCTCCCTCTCTCTCTCCGCATCCTGCGCAGCTTGTTGGTGTGATGTGCAACCTGATGTTGCCCACACCTAATTTTTACAAAAAAACACAAGCGAGTCTTGAAATTTTTTTCAGCATCATTAAACGCAGCTCTATGTAAGAACATAAGAAATAGGAGCAGGATTCGGCCCTTCGAGCCTGCTCCGCCATTCAATAAGATCATGGCTGATCCGATCATGGACTCAGCTCCACTTCCCTGCCCGCTCCCCAGCTCTCTGGGGCAGAAAATCCCAAAGACTCACAACCCTCAGAGAAGAAATTCCTCCGCATTTCCGTTTTAAATGGGCGACCCCTTATTCTGAAATGATGCCCCCCCCTTAGTTCTCGGTTCCCCCACGAGGGGAAACATCCTCTCTGCACCTACCCTGTCCAGCTCCCTCAGCACATGGTTTCCTCCCTCGAGAGCTGAGGCACTGCCACCACAAGACTGTTCCACCCAGCCTCTTCAGGATTGTGTAAGGAAAAATGTGGCCATCGCTCCTCTCTCCAGACCGCCCTCCGATTTCCCCCTGCTGGAAGTTTTTGCGAACTAGAACTAGGGGGCACAGCCTCAAAATACGGGGGAGCCAATTTAAAACCGAGTTGAGAAGGAATTTCTTCTCCCAGAGGGTTGTGAATCTGTGGAATTCTCTGCCCAGGGAAGCAGTTGAGGCTAGCTCATTGAATGTATTCAAAGCACCAGATAGATAGATTTTTAACCAATAAGGGAATTAAGGGTTACGGGGAGCGGGTGGGTAAGTGGAGCTGAGTCTACGGCCAGACAGTCATGATCTTGTTGAATGGCGGAGCAGGCTCGAGGGGCTCGATGGCCTACTCCTGTTCCTAATTCTTATGTTCTTGTGAATGGCTGTTGAATGAGGATAATAGAATCAGCCTTGATTGTCCCGTTGTTGAATAGACCCCTAAGTTCAGCCGTGGCCCAGCACTCGTGCCTCTGAGACAGAAGGTTGTGGGTTCAAGTCCCGCTCCAGGGACTCGAGCACAGAAATCCAGGCTGACTCTCCCAGTGCAGTGCTGAGGGAGTGCTGCACTGTCGGAGGTACTGCCTTTCGGATGGGACGTTAAACCGAGGCCCCAACTGCTCTCTCAGGTGGATGTAAAAGATCCCATGGCACTATTTCGAGGAAGAGCAGGGGAGTTATTCCCTGGCCAATATTTATCCCTCAATCAACATAACAAAAGCAGATTATCTGCTCATTATCACATTGCTGTTTGTGGGAGCTTGTTGTGCGTAACTTGGCTGCCACGTTTCCCACATTACAACAGTGGCTACGCTTCAGAAAGTACTTCATTAACTGTAAAGCGCTTTGGGACGTCCGGTGGTCGTGAAAGGCGCTATATAAATACAAGCCTTTTTTTTGTATGTGCAAAAGTGGCACCTGTACTCTGGGCAATGTGACATTACCTTGGGGGTGGGGGAGGGAAGGAAAGGTGGGGGGTGGGGGGGCTGGGAGAACCTCTTGAAATGGGAATGTAACCTCAAAAGGCCTTTTCTTATTCATTGGGCCGTAAATAATCATTTCACTGCAACAATCTTGAACCATAGAATGTTTCCCCACAACTGCCGGACATCATAACCTCCATTTAAAAGCGAATGGATTAGGTTCTTGAAAAGGGATGGAGGAAGATGGCAAATTAAATGTGATTCAAACAGGCAGTCAGTACTTGCCGAGCTAGCACGGGAATGATGGGCCGAATGGCCTGCTGTGCTGTAATTTGCATGCTTAAATGTGATCTGTGTGCGCCTTTTGGGCGGAAGATTTGGGGAGAGACCATATAAACCAAATGGCACAATTTTAAAGGCGGTACAGGAACCAAGAGGGTGAGAGGTCATCCACACAAATCTTTGAAGGTGGCAAGGACAAGTTGGGAATAAAAAAATGCACGTGGGATCTTTTGCTTGATACATCGAGGCATTGAGTACAACAGCTAGGAAGTTATGCTAAACCTGTTTTAAATCGCTGTTTAGGCCTCAGCTCGAGGACTGCGTCCAATTCTGGGCACCACACCAGGGAGGTCAAGGGACCTGGCTTCGGAGAGAAGGTTTGAAAGAAAAGGAAAGTCTTTCATTTATATAGCGCCCTTCAGGATGTGCCAGAGCGCTTTTATTTTATCCAAATTGACCAGGGATGATGAACTTCTGTCGACAGATTGGGCCGAATGGCCTGTTTCTGTGCTGTATATCGTACGCAATCCTGTGTATGCGGAGAGACTAGAAAAGATGGCATTGTTCTCCGCTCGAGCAGAGAAGCTCAAGGAGGTGTTCCAAATTATTAAGGGGTTTTGATGAGAGTAAGTAACGAGAAACTGTTTCTACTGCTAGGAGGGTCGGCAACCAGAGGGCACAGATTTAAGATAACTGGCAACAAAAAAACAGTGGGAGGGAAAGGTGAAAAGTTAATTTACGTTTTTTTTTTAAATACACTGCCTGAAAGGGTGGTGGAAGCAGACTCAATACAGGTACAGCGTCTCAAATCTGGCAACCTCGGAACCAAGACCCTGCCGGTTTTTGCATTGTTCCGGATTTCGGAATGGTGGCGTGGGTCGGGCCAGGTCGAGGGTCATTCGGCAAGGCTCGGACCGATCGCGCGCCATTTAAAACACAGCGCTGAAGCCGATGACTAGTCCGGCCCGCCGGTTTTTTTTTGGGGGGGACAATAATTCCAGATTTTATTTCGCTGAATATCACAAAATGTCTGTTTTTCGGACAGCCAGATTTGAGACGTTTGTACCTGTAGTGACTTTCAAAAGGAAATTGGATAAATATTTGGAAAGGAATCGGTTGCCGGGCTAGGGGAAAGAGTGGGGGGGGTGGGAGTGGGACCAATTGGCCAGCTCTTTCACCGAGCCGGCACAGGCACGATGAGCCGAACGGTCTCCATTTGCGCCGTGCCATTCTATGATTGTATCTTTCTTGTACTTGAAATTTTGACTCGCGATCGGGCTGAATTAGTGCAGCCAAATTAAGATGAAACGGCACAAGCCGTTTATATTGCGGGCCCTATTCTATTTTGAGCCGAGCGATCGGAACGAAGGGCTCAATTTTCCCGCGTCATTTGCGCTGTTTTTTTTCTGGCGTAATGATTTAATTCACAGTGTCCCCCCGGAATCTGCTCCGGCGTTACTGCTTCAGTTACGGTTTTTCGAGGTTCGGATTTTTTTGACATCGTTCCCTCATGTCTGTGCCACCTTTCAGCATTGTTCGCAGTTTGCCCCCAAATTTTTTATCCTCGGTCGGCATGTCCGGCCAATCCCGAAAAACCTTCGGGTGAGTTAACAGAAAGCAGCGCACGTTGAAAAATCGGTGCTGAAAGAAGCCATTGTTTTTCATCGAAGTTTTTGGAGGGAGTCTCTTTAACACTTGAAATTTCCGCAATAAAGTTCAACTTTTTAAAACTTTCAACGGAGTACCTGGAAGTTTCTTGGCTTGCTGAAGTGATCAGGTTTTTTTTTACTTGCACGCCACCACTGAACGTCTTCAAGCAGGGCTGGAGTGGGGTCATAGTGTCAGCCGTCCGAATCGGCCCCGGGCTCGGGCTCGGGGCTCGGCTGGAAAACAAGCCCGGAGGAGGGGGGGACGGGGGGACGGGGGAAGAGGTGGCGATCGGAAGACTGCTGCACTGGGTACAGGACTGCAATGGGTGGGGGGGGGGAGGGGAGGAGGAGGAGGGGGTCTGGGGGTCAGGGGAGAAGGGGTGAAGTCACAAGACTGCATTGAATTGGGGTTGGGGAGAAGTCCATACATCCAGAGCTTGGGGAGAGAGAAGAATCAGAACCTGTCCTGCCTGCTGTGTTAACAATGGACCAAATAATGAAAATAATTCAGATTTAATGTAAAATATATTTTATTCTAAAGTTTTCAATTTCTTTGTACTTAACTTTAATAAAATTATTCTTGTATCAAACTTCAAAGTTTTCAGTTATGATCACTTACAAACTTTAAGTTCACCTGACTAACTTTTAAACTTGTAAATTTACATAACTTACAAAAAACTTTTTTAATTTGGAGAACAGTTATAACAGTAACAACGATAATAACAACAGCAGCAAAGAAAGGCTGCACCCATCTCTCCTCCACCTTGTTGTAAGACTGCCCGCTGCGCTTGGTCTTGGTGACTCCACCACCCCTACCCGCAAGCAATGGCGCAGCATTTATCGAGTTGGCACCAAGCTTATTCTTTTGAACATTTTGGGTAATGCGCCCTTGATGGGGGGGAGGGAGGTGGGGTGGTGGGGCAGGCGGTAATGTGGAAGGCCCGGCTTTGTGTTCGTCCGAGGCTGGTGTGGGGATTGGAGTGGGAGTGGCAGTTGACTGTGTCAATGGGCGCGGGGTCTGGGCATGTTCCCTTATTGCAGCAGCTAACTCTAACATGCCGTCCCTCATGCTCCCTGACAGTGTCTCAACGACCTGCAACATTCCCTCCCTCATGTTGAGCAGAACTGTCAACTACCTGTGACATTCCCTCCCTCATGTTCAGTGATAGTGTTTGCACCATCTCTGACATTCCCTCCCTGATGTTCACTGACAGCGCATCACCTACCTGTGACATTCCCTCCCTCATGGTCACTGACATCGTTCCCATTTCTCGTGAGAGTGTTGTTACTTTTCTCGACAGTCCCGCTACCTCGTGTCCAGGAGCGATCGCGTAACGTCAATGCTCTCCGCACTCATTGACATCATCTGAACCACATCTGTTAGATCGTGCACCTCGCGAGAGCGCGGTCGAGCTCTCCTTCTCCTCCACCCCACGGGTGTGGCTCGCATCCCACCACTGGGACCCGCAGCCTGGGACGGTGGGGCCCTGGGCGTGCCTCATTGCACCCCACCACTGAGACCCGCAGCCTGGGACAGTGGGGCCCTGGGTGTGCCTCACTGCATCACACCCCTGGGACCTGCAGTCTCGGACGTTAGGAAACCATAGAGAATATCACCAACACTCAAACCACTAGTCACGGAAGGGGCTGGCACCTCAATGGGCAGCACCTGCACCTCCACCAAGGTCAGTGCAACTGTGGGGGCTTCATCCATCTCCATTTCTTCCCCCTCACCCCCATGGTCTGGAGGGTAGGATTGGAAAATGTTCTCTTCAGGCTCGTCCGCGTCTGCATCGTCAGGGTTGGCCTCCAGTTCTGCAAAATATAACAGAACAGACAAATGGTTATCAGCAGCGGAGGGGGCAGGGTGGGTGGCATGAGTAGGCTCACACAGCGCAGGCAGCAGGCTGATTTGAAGGACCACGATGAATGATAGCACATTGCATCAGCCAAAGCCTAGCTGATGGAGACATCCCCATGAACCGAAGCATGGCTAGCCCGCGCAGTGCTTAACATTTAGCAAAGCCCGGCTGTGGAATTTGCAGGACTTGCCCTCTCCCTCGAGTGTGAGCCCAGCTTGTGCACTGCTTTCCTCCAGGCAGGACCCATCAAAGCAGCGACCCTCTCTTCCGAGGGTGTCAGTGGCTGCAGATTTGCCGGGTGGCCTCCTGTTTGAGTTCTTTCCCTTTTGTTGTGTGTCACCTTTCTCTGCAAAGATGAAAATATAACTTTTAAAGAGGGTGTCTTTCTGCTGGGTGGGACATATGCAGCTGGTCACATTTACAATTGCAATTCTGTTGGATAAATGAAAATATTACTTGCACTAACTACTTGGCCTAGGTCCTGCCACTTCTTTTTACACTGGCCTCCAGATTCTCGTGGTGGTCACCATTGCACAGTGGTTTTCTGAAACTTGATTCCAGCGTTTCTTCGTTTGTTTGGGTGGACCTTTTATGTGACCTCTGCTGGTGTCCAGCTCGTGCCGTGTGGCCTCGATCACCGTAACTAGTGCCTCCTGTGAGAAATTCTTGGTCCTTGTGCCGCGTTGCATCTTGTACTGCTGCAGATCTGATTTTTTTTTTCCAATGCTCTCGCACAGCACTCCTTCTCCACACAACTGGCTCTTTAAAAATGGCCAATTGCCAGCCCGGAGCTGCACTGCGCATGCCCGTCCATTGAAATAACTTCAAAAATGTCACTTTTCTTTTTGCCGCGCATGCGCAGAAGGTGCAACATTGTTTTTTGACGTAGCCAGCGGGCTCCACCCCGAGGCGACTGGACACGCTGCGCAGCACCAAATTTGAATTATACATCGGGGAAACGTTGGCAAAATATTTCTGCCGCATTTCTGGCCCAGAAAAACAAGCGTAACTCTTGGCAATATGCCAGAAAATGGGCTCGGGCAAAATTGAGCCCCGGGTGTTTTCCCTCAGGTTTGCAGTCGATTATGCGAACTTGGCTGCTATGCCAGGCAACATTAAATTATCAGCCTGTTAAATGTGCTGAATTCCTCCCTGCTGGGGGGGGAAAAATGGCATCAAATTGTTATTTGTAGCCTGGGATTAAAATGGCTCTGATCGTGACGAGGTGCTACACTGTTTGCAGGTCTACTCTTCTTTTTTTATTAAAAAAAATTTGCACAGCACTTCTGATGTACATGCCATTGAGGTTTCAAAATACAGAAATTAATTTGACCTAGTTTCATCGTGTACTTTCACAACTGCATCGCAGTCTGTTTGTATCATGAATCATGATGTTATCCCAACTCGCCCCTCCACCCACCCCCATATGAGGTCAGAATCTCTCTCTCACCCCCACTGCTGCCCCGCTCCACCTCCATTCTCCCCAATGCCATCCATGCACTCTACCTCTTCCCTGTATAGGCATGTCACAGCCTGCCTGCTCCTTCAAACCCTGCACCACCCACGATATCAGCCCGATGCCAAATAAATGTCTGTGGCTCTGGCATCATGAAAGAACTTGCTTGCCGCCTTTCACATCTCCGGCCCAAAACGCTTTACAGCCAACGAGTTGCTTTTTTTTTGAAGCGCCGTCTCTGTTGTAATCTAGGAATCGCGGCAGCCAAGGTGCGCGGCGCGCACAGCAAGCTCCCACAAACAACCAGCAAGGTGGTGATAAGCTGAGTGTAACGTAGCCAAGGTACGAAGATGGGAGGAAAAGCAATGTGTGAGGAGGACACAAAAAAATCTGCAAAAGGACATAGACAGGCTAAGTGAGTGGGCAAACATTTGGCAGATGGAGTATAATGTTGGAAAGTGTGAGGTCATGCACTTTGGCAGAAAAAAAATGAAAGAGCAAGTTGTTATTTAAATGGAGAAAGATTGCAAATTGCCGCAGTAGAGCAGGACCCTGGGGGTACTTGTGCATGAAACACAAAAGGATAGTATGCAGGTACAGCAAGTGATCAGGAAGGCTATTGGTATCTTGGCCTTTATTGCAAAGGGGATGGTATATAAAAGCAGGGAAGTCTTGCTACAGCTATACAAGGTATTGGTGAGGCCACACCTGGAATACTGCGTGCAGTTTTGGTTTCCATATTTACAAAAGGATATACTTGCTTTGGAGGCAGTTCAGAGAAGGTTCCCTAGGTTGATTCCGGGGATGAGGGAGTTGACTTATGAGGAAAGGTTGAGTAGGTTGGGCCTCTACTCATTGGAATTCAGAAGAATGAGAGGTGATCTTATCGAAACATATAAGATTATGAGGGGGCTTGATATGGTGGATGCAGAGAGGATGTTTCCACTGATAGGGGAGACTAGAACTAGGGGAATAATCTTAGAATAAGGGGCCGCCCATTTAAAACAGAGATGAGGAGAAATTTCTTAGGGTTGTAAATCTGTGGAATTTGCTGCCTCAGAGAGCTATGGAAGGAAGCTGGGTCATTGAATAAATTTAAGACAGAAATAGGCAGTTTCTTAAACGATAAGGGGTTATGGGGAGCGGGCAGGGAAGTGGAGCTGAGTCCATGATCAGATCAGCCATGATCGTATTAAATGGCGGAGGAGGCTTGAGGGGGCGTATGGCCTGCTCCCGTTCCTGTTTCTTATGTTCTTATAACCAGATAATCCACTTTGGTGGCGTTTTAGGTGAAGGATAAATATTGGCCAGGGATAAATCCTGCTCCTTCCCGAGTTAGAACCATGTGTCCTCCTGAGAGGGCCGACAGGACCCTGCTTTACCGTCTGTTACTGTACTGTGGGAGCGTCAGCCACCAAGGCAGCTGGGGGAATTTCAATTCAGTTTCATTAAATGAAATCTGGAATTTAAAGAAGCTAGTATCAGTAATGGCGACCATGTGACCACCAGATTGTCATTTAAAAACCCATCTGGTTCACTAATGTCTCTTTAGGGAAGGAAATCTGCTGCCCTTACCCGGTCTGGCCTACATGTGACTCTCGACCCACAGCAATGTGGTCGACTCTGAAATGGCCCAGCGGGACACTCCGTTACAAGAAACCGCCACGACACAGTCACTGCCGTAACTTCACACGGACTGCAGTGGTTCAAGAACGCGGCTCACCTCCACCTTCCCGAGGGGCAATTGGGCACGGGCAATAAATGTGCCGGCCTTGCTAGCGACATCCACATCCCGTGTACAAATTTTTTTATTTTTTTAAATGTTGCGCTCGAGAATCTGGAGTGTGGGGCTTGAACCCTCGACCTTCTGGCTCCAAAGTGAGAGTGCTGCCCACTGCACCACAGCCGCCCTCCACAAATACAAAAAGACGGGACAGCTCTGCAAGCCGAGGGAGCTCAATCGCCCCAGGAGTTTGAAACCTGCGGCCTGCCTCACCGCGCTTACCTCCCCAGTTGCCCGGTGTTGCCCTGCGCGGTTTTGGACACGAGATGACTGGGACATGCTGAATCCCCCAACGCGAGCACATTTGAAAAGCAGCACTGAGCCGAACCGTCGCCATGAATAAAATGATCATTTCAGTACGCCACCAACCCCAAGCCATCTCATTTGTTTTTTTTTAATTTGCAGTTTCTGGGATCTTGCTGTACTGCGGATTGGATGCCTGCAGAAATGAATCTTTGCAATTCTCTGCCCCAAGGGGCTGTGGATGCTCAGTGAGCATATTATAACAACCTGCAACAACTGGTGTTTTTATAGCGCCTTTAACGTCGGGAAACATCCCAAGGTGCTTCGCAGGAGTATTGCGCGATCAGGATATTCAAGGCTGAGGTGGATAGACTTTCTGACTCCAGGGGGAAATCGAGGGATCGGGAGGGAAAGTGGAGTGGAAGTCGGAGATCATCATGACATTTAACGGCCTGCTCCTGCTCCTAATTCTTGTGCTCTTTTTAAATAATGGGAATCTGAAACGACTAAACAGGAAGTTAGTTAGCTGCCAGCGTGAACCGTGATGGGTTCTTTGGGCATTAAGGGGGCACCGAGGGATATGGGGATCGGGCGGGAAAGTGGAGTTGAGGCAGAAGGTCAGCCATGATCTTATTGAATGGCGGAGCAGGCTCGAGGACCGACTCCTCCTAATTCTTGGGTGCACTTTTCACAAATGTAATTCACAAAGCAATTATTTTATGGGTTCTTGAAATGTTGGCAGCAGCTTTTAAGGCGGCATTTGGTGCCTGTCCCAGTTGTCCCACGGGCATTGAGTCAGTCAGCCATCCAGTGAAGTCACGAGATGGCTAGGCTGCAGTGGTGTGCTACTTGTTCCTTGAAGTTTCATCTGCGAGCCAGTTTGGCTTTCCAGTAACTTTTTTTTTCTTCAAAATATTTCTTTTGTTCCGCTGCCAGCCCAGTCCAGCCCACAGATTTATTGGATTCAGTTGTCGCGGCTTGCCTTCGCCCAACGACGTAACCGCTGTGGCTGCAGCACGCGCAGAGGCCTCGAGTGGCAATGCAACAACGCGCTCTTTCCCGTCCGCGTGGAGCGAAGTATGACCGCGTGACACGCGGGGGTGGGGGAGGAAACGTCTGTCGGCCTAACCAAGCTGCACTTGGATTCGACATGCAGTGCGGTCTGCGGTGTGAACAGAGGCAAAGCGATTGATGCTTGCACTCTCGAGGAGAAGAATGGTTGTTGTGAGATTTTTTTTATTTAAAAAAAAACTGGGAACGGGCAGGTCAGCTTAAATTTAGCGAGCCGCCAGATACCCTGGCATATGGCCCACCGGTCCAATTTTTCATTTTTTTTTAGAGCCTTTTCTGATGTCCCACTTGAACCCGTGAACCATTTTAAACAAGGTTGTGCGAAGCTATAATTTAGCGGTCTGCGGGTTTTAATAAACATAGTCTGTTTCCTTGGCATGGGCTAACCGAATCATTCCAGCAAAGGGAGCTTGCTAATTAACTGTGTATTGTTCTACATCTTGATCTTGCTGCTGATCAAAATACTGCAGCTAGATCTAAAAACTTCAATTAGGGCAGGTTATTCGTCAGCGGTTCGGTACAGACTAATTTGCGGTGGTTTCTTGAAGTTTTTAAAAAATCATTCGTTTATAATTTGGCAACGCCAATCTGCAGAATCTACGTAACCACAGAGGTTGGCTCATTCGAAGGGCAACTTGCATGTATATAGGCCTTTCATATCCTTCGGGATGTCCCATAGTCATTCATTCATAGGCAGTTCCTCGGAATCGAGGAAGACTTGCTTCCACTCTTAAAATGAGTCCTTAGGTGGCTAAACAGTCCAATACGAGAGCCACAGGTGGGACAGATAGTCATTGTGAGGGTAAGGGTGGGTGGGACTGGTTTGTCGCACGCTCTTTGCCGTGTGAAATTTGGAAGTTGCGTTTCCCACATTACAACAGTGACTATATTTTGAAAGTACTTACTTGGCTGAAAGCACTTTGGGACGTCCTGAAGGGTAGGATATAAATACAAATCTTTCTTCCTTCCCCCTTCCAGCCCTGACATCAGTCCCTTAACAAGTACCTGCTATTTCCGTTCTTTCAAACAATTTCTTAACCAATTCCTGACTTTTCTTTGAATTCCCTGTGGGATCTTGCTGTGTGAAAATTGGGCGCTGCGCTTGCCTACTCAACAACAGTGACCGCACGCCTTTGGCTGTACAGCACCATGTGACCATGCAGACTATGTGACCATAGTCTGCGCTTGATTTCTGCATGCACTCGGCGATGAGACTCACTCAAGGTGCTCAACGCCCTCCCGGATGCACTTCCTCCACTTAGGGCAGTCTTTGGCCAGGGCTCCCAGGTGTCGGTGGGGATGTTGCATTTTATTAGGGAGGCTTTGAGGGTGTCCTTGTAACGTTTCCTCTGCCCACCTTTGGCTCGTTTGTCATGAAGGAGTTCCGAGTAGAGCGCTTGCTTTGGGAGTCTCGTGTCGGGCATGCGAACAATGTGGCCCGCCCAGCGGAGCTGGTCGAGTGTGGTCAGTGCTTCGATGCTGGGGATGTTGGCCTGGTCGAGGACGCTAATGTTGGTGCGTCTGTCCTCCCAGGGGATTTGCAGGATCTTGCGGAGAAATCGTTAGTGGCATTTCTGCAGCGACTTGAGGTGCCTACTGTACATGGTCACATGGTGCTGTACAGCCAAAGGCGTGCGGTCACTGTTGTTGCGCAGGCAAGCGCAGCGCCCAACTTCCACACAACAAGATCCCACAGGGAATTCAAAGAAAAGTCAGGAATTAGTTAAGAAATTGTTTGAAAGAACGGAAATAGCAGGTACTTGTTAAGGGACTGATGTCAGGGATGGAAGGGGGAAGGAAGAAAGACTTGTATTTATATCCTACCCTTCAGGACATCCCAAAGTGCTTTCAGCCAAGTAAGTACTTTCAAAATATAGTCACTGTTGTAATGTGGGAAACACAACTTCCAAATTTCACACGGCAAACTCACGCTAACAACAATGTCATATTGACCAGGTCATCTGCTTTCGTTTAGTGACTTTGGCTGAGGACTAGATATCGGCCAGACAACCAGGAAGAACTCCCCTACCTTTCTTTGAATAAATGCCATGGGTTTTTTAAAAAATCCACCTTCGAGCAGACGGGGCCTCGGTTTAGCGTCTCATCCGAAAGACGGCACCTCCGACAGTGCAGCACTCCCTCAGCACTGCACTGGGAGTGTCAGCCTGGATTTATGTGCTCGAGTCTCTAAAGTGGACTCGAACCCACAACCTTCTGACTCCAGAGTGCTGCCCATTGAGCCACTGCTAACCCTATTATGAGCTAACACAAAGTTGGGAACCAATATGCAAGATTGTTTAACCATCTAGAAAAGCTAAACCCAGACCGTTATTTCAGAGGGAACTCGTGGCATAACTAACGAGGGCTAAATTGAGAACGGACATCAAAGACTTCCAGTAAGGTGACAGTCTTAAGTCGGTCAAGAGATGTTGGATAGCAGCCAATGGTAGCCATGCTTCTGCTGACCTCCATGTTCCTGTTTTTAAAAAAAAACAGCAAATGCTAGAAAGACACTCGACAGGTCAGGCAGCATCTGTGGAGCTAGAAACCGAGATAACGTTTCAGGTCGATGACCTTTCAGCAGAACTCCAGCATCTGCATTCATGTCACAGCGTGCGGTGGTGTACCACTGCAGGGAGCAGCGCGTGCTGCTGCAGGAGGGCAACGGCTGCGAAGCCAGGTCGCTGATCACAGTGTGGGCAGGCACAGCAGGAGGGGCGAAGGAGTGGCAAGAGTTTGTAGAGGGAAGTGACCGGGGGCCCAGGAGAGGCGTGAGTCTGGGGCTCAGAAGAGGTGAGGGCCCAGGGGCAGCACGGGCCAGCCCACACTGCGATATGTGTGCGTACACTGGGTCCGTGCAGCAGAGCAGGTCTCCAGTCGTCTTGGGTAATCCTTGCCACTGGACCCAGATCTAGCTCTGTCAAGCCCATGTGGTTTGGTTCTGTCTTCACAAAGGAAGACGCAAATAACCTTCCGGAAGTACTAGGGGACCAAGGGTCTAGTGAGAAGGAGGAACTGAAGGATATCCTTATTAGGCAGGAAATTGTGTTGGGGAAATTGATGAGGTTGAAGGCCGATAAATCCCTGGGGCCTGATAGTCTGCATCCCAGAGTACTTAAGGAAGTGGTCCTAGAAATAGTGGATGCATTGGTGATCATTTTCCAACAGTCTATCGACTCGGGATCAGTTCCTATGAATTGGAGGGTAGCTAATGTAACACCACTTTTTAAAAAGGGAGGGAGAGAGAAAGCAGGTAATTATAGATCGGTTAGCTTGACATCAGTAGTGGGGAAAATGTTTGAATCAATTATTAAGGATGAAATAGCAGCGCATTTGGAAAGCAGTGACAGGATCAATCCAAGTCAGCATGGATTTATGAAGGGGAAATCATGCTTGACAAATCTTCTAGAATTTTTTGAGGATGTAACTAGTAGAGTGGACAAGGGAGAACCAGTGGATGTGGTGTATTTGGACTTTCAAAAGGCTTTTGACAAAGTCCCACACAAGAGATTGGTGTGCAAAATCAAAGCACATGGTATCGGGGCTAATACACTGATGTGGATAGAGAACTGGTTGGCAGACAGGAAGCAGAGAGTCGGGATAAACGGGTCCTTTTCAGAATGGCAGGTAGTGACTAGTGGAGTGCCGCAGGGCTCAGTGCTGGGACCCCAGCTCTTTACAATATACATCAATGATTTAGATGAAGGAATTGAGTGTAATATCTCCAAGTTTGCAGATGACACTAAACTGGGTGGCGGTGTGAGCTGTGAGGAAGATGCTAAGAGGCTGCAGAGTGACTTAGACAGGTTAGGTGAGTGGGCAAATGCATGGCAGATGCAGTATAATGTGGATAAGTGTGAGGTTATCCACTTTGGGGCAAAAACGCGAAGACAGAATATTATCTGAATGGTGACAGATTAGGAAAAGGGGAGATGCGACGAGACCTGGGTGTCATGGTTCATCAGTCATTGAAAGTTGGCATACAGGTACAGCAGGCGGTGAAGAAGGCAAATGGTATTTTGGCCTTCATAGCTATGGGATTTGAATATAGGAGCAGGGAGGCCTTACAGTTGTACAGGGCCTTGGTGAGGCCTCACCTGGAATATTGTGTTCAGTTTTGGTCTCCTAATCTGAGGAAGGACGTTCTTGCTATTGAGGGAGTGCAGCGAAGGTTCACCAGACTGATTCACGGGATGGCTGGACTGACATATGAGGAGAGACTGGATCAACTGGACCTTTATACATTGGAGTTTAGAAGGATGAGAGGGGATCTCATAGAAACATACAAGATTCTGACGGGACGGGACAGGTTAGATACGGGTAGATTGTTCCCGATATTGGGGAAGTCCAGAACCAGGGGACACAGTCTTAGGATAAGGGGTAGACCATTTAGGACTGAGATGAGGAGAAACTTCTTCACTCAGAGAGTTGTTAACCTGTGAAATTCCCTGCCACAGAGAATTGTTGATGCCAGTTCATTGGATATATTCAAGAGGGAGTTAGATATGGCCCTTATGGCTAAAGGGATCAAGGGCTATGGAGAGAAAGCAGGAAAGGGGTACTGAGGGAATGATCAGCCATGATCTTATCGAATGGTGGTGCAGGCTCGAAGGGCCGAATGGCTTACTCCTGCACCTATTTTCTATGTTTCTATTTCCATTGGTGGAGGGGGCATAAGGTGGTTGGTGGACGGTTTAAAGGAGATTTGAGGGAGTGGCTTCTTTCCACAGAGGGTTGTGGGGAATTGGAACTCGCTGCCTGAAAGAGTGGTGGATGCAGAAACCCTCACTACTTTTAAGAGATGGTTGGATGGGCACTTAAACCCCTGCAGGGTTACGGACCTAGAGCTAGTAATTGGGATTCGACTAGATGACCTTCTGTTGGTCGGCGCAGATATAATGGTAAGTACTGCAGGGAATCGAATACGGCCAGGGTGATCTCCTGGACTAGTTTCGATCACCTGGATGGGTCGGAGAGGAATTTTCCCAGATTTTTTTTCTCCCTAAATTGGCCTGGGTTTTTAATCTGGTTTTTGCCTCTCCCAGGAGATCACATGGCTCCGGTTGGGGTGGAGTGTAGATGTTTTTAGTATAAGGGGTGTCGCAGTGGTGTGGGGCGCACTGGTTGGGCTGGGTGTTCTTTGCCTTTCCGTCAGTGTTCATGGGTTTGTATGTAACCTTTCGGGCTGCTGACCGAGGGCCGTGTGGCTCTTTGTCGGCCGGCGCGGACACGATGGGCCAAAATGGCCGCCTTTTGCGCTGTAAATTTCTATGTTTCTAAAATTCAGTGTCATTCTCAGATAGGTGAGGGGAGAACTGCAGTGTGCTGTTTGGAATGAGTTAAGACCTCCTTCTGTATTCTTCTTGTGAGGAGTAAATTGGTATGAGGGGATTGGAGAATTGCACGTGAGTTTCTCTGGCTGAGGAAATAGCTGGAGGAGGTGCACTAACTCTGGCAACTTTCTGTAATTTTCTCATCCCCTTTCATTGTGTGTGTGTGTGTGTGTGTGTGGGTCTTTCACGCAGTTGCATTGACGGGCGACAGCTGTGTTGTACAGAATGCTACCAGCAACTTGTTGACTCCAGTCCAAGGGACTTTTAGCTCTCAAGGTGCTAGCCATTTCCTTCCAAGAGAAAACTTCTCTTGCTCCGGGGACAGATTATGTTTCTCACCTTTTATTCTTTGATGCTAAAATTACTAAGATTCCCGTTGAGTGCAAGTGCTCTCGGGGGTTTTCCATCTGTAGTGATCATGAAGCTTTTATCCTGTCACTTGCCCATCAACTACAGTCTGTGGCCTTCAACTTGAACCAATGCAAGGTTCCCCGCCAAAACTAGGTAAAAGAAAGACTTGCATTTATATAGCGCCTTTCACGACCACTGGATGTCTCAAATCATTTTACAGCCAATGAAGTACTTTTGAAGTATAGTCACTATCATAATGTGGAAAACGTGGCAGTGCATTTGTGTACAGCAAGCTCCCACAAACAGCAACGTGATTATGAGCATTTAATCTGTTTCAGTGATGTTGATTGAGGTAAACGTTCATGCCTCTTGAAGTCAACACCTTGCCATTTCCTATTGGTACCATACCTTGATATTGGTGGCACTCCCTCAACCAACAGTCTCCCGCAATATAAAGAAAGCAGCTCCATTCTTCTGGCATCCAGAACTCAGAATCTTTGAGATTCCAAAGAAAATAGAAAATACACGCATTTGTATAGCATCTTTCACGACCACCAGACGTCCCAAAGCATTTACAGCAAATTAAGTACTTTTTTTTGGAGTATAGTCGCTGTTATAATGTAGGAAATGCGGCAGCCAATTTGCGCACAGCAAACTCCCACAAACAGCAATGTGAGAATGACCAGATAATCTGTTTTAGTGACGTTGATTGAGGGATAAATATTGGGCCAGGACACTGAGGATAACCCCCCCCCCCCCCCCTGCTCTTCTTCAAAATAGTGTCATGGGATCTTTTAGGTCCACCTGAGAGAGCAGCCGGGGCCTCGGTTTAATGTCTCATCCGAAAGACTGTACCTCCGACAGTGCAGTGCTCCCTCAGCACTGCACTGGGAGTGTCAGCCTAGATTTATGTGCGGGAGGCCTTCCTCTGTTCCACTGGCCCACACACGGGCCACTTCCTCAATAGGCCGCAAACTGTTCCACTATAGGCTGGTGGCAAACTGCCAAACTCCTAGCATCACCACTGGCAAAACAGCACATGGGAAGCTGTGTAAACCTTGTAGGCATTGGTAATCGTCAATCCCCAATTTTCTGCGCCATTTTTCTTGTAGCTATTAGGACACGGAGCGACCAGAGGAAACAGCAAGCCGTGGGGCAGAACCTTGAAGCAAAACACTGCGGATGCTAGAAATCTGCAATAAATGCTGGAAACACTCAGCAGGTCAGGCAGCCCTCCTGGAGAGAGCGAGAGAGTTAACGTTTCGGGTCGATGACCTTTCATCAGAACAGAATAAAACTCCTCCCCCCTCAGATGGTTGCATATTACTCCCGCATAGATTTCTGCTTTCCCTAAAAGAAAGACTTGCATTTATATAGCGCCTTTCACGACCACCAGACGTCTCAAAGCGCTTTACAGCCAATGAAGTACTTTTAGTGTGTAGTCTAAAGCCAGCACTAAAGTCACTATCATAGTCAGTCCCTTGAAATCGAGGAAGACTTGCTTCCACTCTAAAAGTGAGTTCTCAGGTGACTGAACAGTCCAATACGGGAATTACAGTCTCTGTCACAGGTGGGACAGACAGTGGTTGAAGGAAAGGGTGGGTGGGACTGGTTTGCCGCACGCTCCTTCCGCTGCCTGCGTTTGGTTTCTGCATGCTCTCGGTGACGAGACTCGAGGTGCTCAGCGCCCTCCCGGATGCACTTCCTCCACTTAGGGCGATCTTTGGCCAGGGGCTCCCAGGTGTCGGTGGGGATATTGCAATTTATCAAGGAGGCTTTGAGGGTGTCCTTGTAACGTTTCCTCTGCCCATCTGGGGCTCGCTTGCTGTGCAGGAGTTCTGAGTAGAGCGCTTGCTTTGGGAGTCTCATGTCGGGCATGCAGACAATGTGGCCCGCCCAACGGAGCTGGTCGAGTGTGGTCAGTGCTTCGATGCTGGGGATGTTGGCCTGGTCGAGGACACTGATCGTTAGTGCGTCTATCTTCCCAGGGGATTTGCAGAATCCTGCGGAGACATCGTTGGTGGTATTCAACGATTTGAGGTGTCTACTATATAGGGTCCACGTCTCTGAGCCATACAGGAGGGCGGGTATCACTACAGCCCTGTAGACCTTAAGTTTGGTGCCAGATTTGAGGGCCTGGTCTTCGAACATTCTCTTCCTTGGGCGAGCGATGGCTGCACCGGTGCACTGGAGGTAGTGTTGGACCTCGTCATCGATGTCTGCCCTTGCTGTGATAGTAAGCTGCCGAGATATGGAAAGTGGTCCACGTTGTCCAGGGCCGCGCCGTGGATTTTGATGACCGGGGAGGAGGGGTGGGGCAGTGCTGTGTGGTGGGGTCAGTTTGGTGGAGGACCTTTGTCTTACGGGTGTTTAGTGTAAGGCCCATGCTTTCGTGTGCCTCGGTGAAGATGTTGACGATGACTTGGAGTTCAGCCTCTGAATGTGCGCAGACGCAAGCGTCGTCCGTGTATTGTAATTCGACAACAGAGGATGGGACGGTCTTGAATCTGGCCTGGAGGCGACGAAGGTTGAACAGGTTCCACTCCAGCGAGGAGCTTGTTGAGCGTGAGATGGAGCATGGCAGCGAGGAAGATCGAGAAGAGGGTTGGCGCAGTGACTCAGCCCTGCTTGACGTGGATTGGTTCTGTGGTGGATCTATTGGTCAGGATCCATTGGTCAGGATCACGGCCTGCATGTCATCGTGGAGCAGGCGGAGGATGGTGACAAACTTTTGGGGGCAGCCAAACGGAGGAGGACATTCCGACACTGTTAACCGCGAGGGTCGATGAACGCCTTTGTGTGGTCGTCGTCATCATCCTAGGCAGTCCCTCAAAGCGAGGGTGACTTGCTTCCACGAAGAAAAGGCATGAGTTCGCAGGTGTTTCAATGAAGGACCCAATATTCCAGATCCCGAACTAAATATTGAAGGGTGGAAGATGCCTGTGCGTGGATTTTTTTAACATGGGGTGGCCGTTGCACACCAGCCACCACACGGGCTCGACCGAACTCGGTCATATACGTACAAGGCTACGGAATCTGTTGACCATCCAATGTTGCAAGTCATAAATCTCATTTTTATTTCAGTTGCATGTCTTTACCCTCGGGCTGAATTGTAATGCTTCGCACTGCATCGGGCAATTGTGCAATGGTGCACCGTGCAAAATGGGAGCCAGCCTGCCTGCCTGCCATACATTTCGCCCCAGCCCAACTATAAAACCTGCTCCATACCAGTCCAACTGGTTCAACGAGTCAACCCCAACTGAGGCAGTTGCTGACTGAGGCGCTGGCTGGACCTCTCGCTGCTGGGATGGAAATGCTTGCCCCGCTGGGTGAAAATGTTCCACTCTGTTTTTCAACTCTTCTTGCAGGTGCTTAAATAGCAGTGGAGAATCCAACCAGGGACATGTTGCCCCACTTTGCGTGAGTGAAAAGGTCTTTTAAAAGCTCTCTCTCTCTCTCTCTCTTCTCTCTCTCTCTCTCTCTCTCTCTCTCTCTCTCTCTCTCTCTCTCTCTCTCTCTCTCTCCTCCTCTCTCTCTCTCCCTCTCTCCTCTCTCTCTCCTGCTGCTGCTACTGCCTACAAGAGTTAAATATTTCGGTGCTTAAACCAGCGAGATATGGTCTAACACTGCAACGATTGGCGTTGTGGCTTACTGCGAAAGACGGCACCTCCAACAGTTTGACTCATTCCCCCTTTCCCACCCCCAGCCGTTTGGAAACGCTGTTCACTTCACTTAAAAAAAAAAAAGATTCACTGATTTGTTTGTCCCTCTGCTTTACTGTCTGTACAACCTTGCTGCATGCAAAACGGACAGCTGCAAATGCCAACGCAGTCACAAGTGACCAGCTTTGAAAGTAACTTATTGCTTGTGAAGCACACGAATGTGGAAGGCACTTTATAAATTCAACAACAACAAGTATTTATACCAAATAAAGACTTGGGTTTATATAGCGCCTCAAAGCGCTTTACAGCCAATTAAATACTTTGGAGTGTAGTCACTGTTGTAATGTGGGAAACGCCACAGCCAATTTCGCACAGCAAACTCCCACAGACAGCAATGTGACAATGACCAGATAATCTGCTTCAGTGATGTTGGTTGAGGGATAAATATTGGCCCAGGACACCGGGGATAACTCCCCTGCTCTTCTTTGAAATAGTGCCGTGGGATCTTTTAGATCCATCTGAGAGCACATGGGGCCTCAGTTTAACGTCTCAACCCCAAAGACATCATCTCTGACAATGTGGCACTCCCTCAGCACTGCACTGGAGTGTCAGCCTGGAATTGTGTGCTCGAGTCCCTGGAGTGGGTTTTGAACCCACAACCTTCTGACCCAGAGTGTTACCCACTGAGCCACAACTGACACACTATTGCACCTTTTAACATAGTTAAAGGCCCCAGGCGCTTCACAGGAGTGTTAGAAGACACAAAAATAAATTTGACACCGAGCCAGAGAAGAAGAAATTACAGTAGATGATCAAGTGCTTGGTCAAAGAGGTTGGTTTTAAGGAGCGTCTTGAAGGAGGAAAGAGAGGCGGAGAGGTTTAGGGAGGGAGTTCCAAAGCTTGGGGCGAAGACAACAGAAGGCACAGCCACCAATGGTGGAGTGATTATAATCAGGGATCACAAGAGGGCAGAATTAGAGGAGCGCAGATATCTCTGGGTGGGAGAGCTGGTTGTGGGGCTGGAGGAGATTATAGAGATAGGGAGGGGTGGGTCTTTTCTCCAGTGGCAATGCTTGCTCTCTCATTCCTGGTCACTGGGTGCTCCCAGTGATGGCAGCTTGTTTTCTCCCTGTTGGGGAAATCCAGAACCAGGGTTCACAATGTAAGGATAAGGGGTAAGCCATTTAGGACCGAGATGAGGAGAAGCTTCTTCACTCAGAGAATTGTGAACCTGTGGAATTCTCTACCACAGAAAGTTGTTGCGGCCAGTTTGTTAGATATATTCAAAACTGAGTTAGATGTGGCCAAGATCCTGCAAATCCCCTGGGAGGACAGATGCACAAACATCAGCGTCCTCGTCCAGGCTAACATCCCCAGCATTGAAGCACTGACCACACTTGATCAGCTCCGCTAGGCAAGCCACATAGTCCGCATGCCAGACACGAGACTCCCAAAGCAAGCGCTCTACTCGGAACTCGTCCACGGCAAACGAGCCAAAGGCGGGCAGAGGAAACGTTACAAGGACACCCTCAAAGCTTCCCTGATAAAGTGCGACATCCCCACTGACACCTGGGAGTCCTTGACCATAGACTGCCCTAAATGGAGGAAGTGCATCCGGGAGGGCGCTGAGCTCCTCGATTATCGTCGCCGAGAGCATGCAGAAATCAAGCGCAGGCAGCGGAAAGAGCGTGCGGCAAACCTGTCCCACCCTCCCTTTCCCTCAACGACTATCTGTCCCACCTGTGACAGAGTGTGTGGCTCTCGAGTGGAAGCAAGTCTTCCTCGATTCCGAGGTATTGACTCTGATGATTGTCCAATGTTGGACTGAAACTGGGACTGTTGTCCAGCTAAGCCAAGATACAGTCCTAAGGAATTTGGGAACACCATCATCCAGGCTGGTGCATGACTTGTGCTGTGAGGTTTTTTTACTTGGAAATTTCCTAGTGTGGAGTCGCTAAAAGGTAGTCCGTGGCTTTTACAGTCTTCGTGTCAGCCATGGCTCAGTGGGCAGCACTCTCGCCTCGGAGTCAGAAGGTTGCGGGTTCAAGTCCCACTTCAGAGACTTGAGCAGAAAAATTTAGGCTGACTCTCCCAGTGCAGTGCTGAGGGAGTGCTGCACTGTCGTTGGTGCCGTCTTTCGGATGAGAAGTTGAACCCAGTCTGCCCTCTTGGGTGGACCAAAAGATCCCACAGCACTATTTCGAAGAAGAGCAGGGGAGTTATCCCTGGTTTCCTGTCCAATATTTATCCTTCAATCAACATCACTTTTTTCAAAAAAAAACAGATTATCCCGTCATTGTCACATTGCAGTTTGCGGGAGCTTGCTGTGCGTGAATTGGCTGCTGCGTTTCCCACATTACAACAGTGACTGCACTTAAAAGTACTTCATTGGCTGTAAAGCACTTTGGCACTGCACTGGGAGTGGCAGCCTAGATTTTTCTGGGACTTGAACCCACAAGATCTGACTCCGAGACGAAGTTACTACCGACTGAGCCACGGCCAACACAAAGACGTTAAAACCACGGACTACCTTTTAGTAACGCCATACTAGGAAACGGAGGCTGTGAAAGGCTCTATATAAATGTAATCTTTTTTTTTTTTTGCAGTACTTTTTAATCGGTGGCTCTCCACTAGCAGTACGTCCTTCCCACAGCAACCCATGGCCACAAACTCCTTTTTTTAAACTCGTGTGTAATTATGCTGGGCATCACATTTGAGCTCGGTTATCAAGTGGACATGTGAACTCTGTGCAACCTTGTTTAAGTTGCGGTTTATTTGTGCTCCAAAAAAAGCCCCAGTCCCGTGTAAAGCATAGACACAGGCATGGACCTCTTGGGCTGAAGTGCCAGCTTCTGTGCTGTAAATACTACCGGTTTCTATCATAAATTCTCATTTTATCGGACAATCTGGAGAGGCTGGTTTTATGTTTAAAAAAAAAAAAAAAATTTTTTTTAATTATTGTTAGTTATTTTTCCCATTGCTGAGTCTGCAAAAAAAAAACGCCGTTCTACAACTTGCTTGTTTTAAAAACAAAAATGCAAATCTTCCAAGTTGCTAATTATATTGGTTTCATATTTGCTCGTGGCACGATGAAAAACAGTGACTTTCCTGTACACTTAAAAATGCCGTTTGGCAACTCCTTTCATAACATGCTGTTGGGGAGTAGATGTATTTTTGTGGGGGTGGGGGGGCGGGGAGGGGAGGTGACGGCTGGTTTGAAGGTGACATGTTAAGCAAAGGTATAGCGAGAAAAAGGCATTTTCTGCATCGCTTTATTTCCTTGCCGTCTTCCCGTCAACCCCCCACCCCCCCTTTATTTTCAAGAATTATTGCGGATTGATTAGTTCAAGGGGAGTGTATGTTAATGTTGCATAATCTCAATTTAATTTTGTACGCCTTGGGCAGAGCTAACCACGTTTCGTTAGACAGATCATTTCCATACTGGCTAAGGATTGCCGATTTGTTTGAGGGCATGAGTTCTGTTGAAAGAAAGACAAACTTGCATTTGTATGGCGCCTCTCACGACCACCGAGACGTCCCCAAAGTTCTTTGCAGCCAATCACGTACTTTTTGAAGTGGCGTCACTGTTGCAATGTGGGAAACGCGGCAGCCAATTTGCGCACAGCAAGCTCCCACAAACAGCAATGTGATAATGACCGGATAATCTGTTAGTGATGTTGGTTGAGGGGGTAACTATTGGGCAGGACATCGGGGGACTGTCTGTGTTGACTGGATGGAGGCACCAAGTTCAGCATTGGTGTGATGACCCAGGTCTAGTCAAGAGGGGGGAGAGCTGGCCACAGTCAAATGGAGCAGGTCAGTAGTGAGTGCGCAAGGAAGCCGTTCGCGTCATCGTGCCTTTGCTGGCTCTTTGCCGGAGTAATCCAAAACTCACCCCACTGTCACCTCGCTCCCTCTCCATTTTCCTCTCCTTCAGATGTTGATGCACAGGCGCCAGTTTGTTGCCCAAAACTCACTGTAGGCGTGCAGACCGTTTACTCGGGCGGGGTATTTAGTCACGACAATCGCAACAATTTGGTGGGACTTTGAGTATTGAAAGAAAGTCGTCGACAAACGTTACGTTTAAGCCAAATGAACTTTATTCCCCAAAGGAGAACAGAAGTACAAACAATGTATAAAATAGCACATAAGGCTCACTACTTGTGCTCGTATCACCCGTTAACAGAGATGATCAATCTCCGCCACTGGTGTCCTGCTTTATGCTCTAGCTTAAGGTCTGACTTCCCTGGAGAGTGGGTCCTAGGTTCTCGCTGCCTAGGTGGGGTTTCCCCTCCTGGTTTATACTATTCCATAGTCTGGAAATGAGGGGGTTACCTTATGATGATAGATTGAGTCTTTACTCGTTGGAGTTCAGAAGGATGAGGGGTGATCTTATGGAAACATATAAAATCATGAAAGGGATAGACAAGATAGAGGCAGAGAGGTTGTTTCCACTGGTCGGGGAGACTAGAACTAGGGGGCACAGCCTCAAAATACGGGGGAGCCAATTTAAAACCGAGTTGAGAAGGAATTTCTTCTCCCAGAGGGTTGTGAATCTGTGGAATTCTCTGCCCAAGGAAGCAGTTGAGGTTAGCTCATTGAATGTATTCAAATCACAGATAGATAGATTTTTAACCAATAAGGGAATTAAGGGTTATGGGGAGCGGGCGGGTAAGTGGAGCTGAGTCCACGGCCAGATCAGCCATGATCTTGTTGAATGGCGGAGCAGGCTCGAGGGGCTGGATGGCCGACTCCTGCTCCTAATTCTTATGTTCTTATATTCTGTCCCATCTCCTTTGATTACGCATTCATCTGTGCCCTGGCGATTTAGTTCATACTAAACTTTATTTTCCATGATTAGTTTATAATTGTTACTGGCTATGCTAAGGAAGGAGTGACTGAATTTTAGTTACAATTGGTAGGTCATTTCTATGTTCAAGGCACCTTAACCTCTCGGGTCTTCCCATATTGTGTTGCCATAACCTGCATATTTCTACAGGATATGAGGCGGGCTGTCTGTGGTCGCTTTGGATTGCTCTGGAAAACAGTTGGGTGGGCTGAATGGCAGCCTCCTGTACTGTTAAACACCTTTGGTTCTAACTATTCCCTCTGATATCCGCCTCGATCACTCCTTGAGGCAAAGCATTAACTGCTCCCATCTCGAAATGGCAACTAGAGGAAATTGTCTTCCGCTATTCATCCCTGTCAAATGCTCCTTGATAAATACAGAACAAAACCACTTGGCCCCCACTGCTCCAGCGAAAATAGTCCCCGTATCCCAGGGCACTCGCCATTGCTCCAGTTTCCCATTCCTGGCATTTCCCTATAGTATCTACGCTGCACGTTCTCTCTGGCTGCTGTCCTTTCTGTAATGGAGCACCCAAAACTGCTCACGGGACTCCCTGGCTGTGGCCCCAAACGAAATGGTTTGCATAGAAGTAAATGCAAGTGCACCTGTGACGAGCCTGGTTTGAGATCATGTGTAAGTAAAAGTGACGTTTTACTTTTTCTTTCCCGATTTAGCTAATCGAGCACGAGCTACTCGAGTGGACGACAGTAAGCGAGACAGCCACTGTCCCAGTCTGCCCAGGGAAACCAATATTCCTGCAGCGCATTTCCACAGACATAACGCACTGGGACAGTGATTAATGTTCGTGCCACCCAAGTATACAAAATATTTTGGGCTGATTAATTGTTGCTTTGCTCAGTTATATTTGCCAGCTGCTGTATGTGTCAGGGGGCAGCACCCTCGCCTCTGAGCCAGAAGGTTGCAGGTTCAAGTCGCACTCCAGAGACTTGAGCACAAAAATCTCGGCAGACACTCCCAGTGCAGTGCTGAGGGAGTGCAGCACTGTCGGAGGTGCCGTCTTTTGGACGAGACGTTAAACCGAGGCCCCGTCTGCTCTCTCGAGTGGACGTAAAAGATCCTACGGCACTATTTCAAAGAAGAGCAGGGGAGTTCTCCCCGGTGCCCTGGCCAATATTTATCCCTCAATCAACATCACTACAAAAAAACAGATTATCTGAGTCATTATCACATTGCTGTTTGTGGGAGCTTGCTGTGCGCAAATTGGCTGCTGCGTTTCTTACATTACAACAGGGACTACGCTCCAGAAGTACTTCATTGGCTGTAAAGCGCTTGGGGACGTCCGGTGGTCGTGAAAGGAGCTATATAAATGCAAGTCTTTTTTTTTCTTTCGCGATGTGAAAACCATGAATGGGTTCCAGTAACTGTTTGTTTGATCCTCACCACTTCTTTGGCACATGCTTGTCCCTTTCATGTTTCTGGAGTTATAAAGCTAATGACGCTACTAGATAAGAGTTTCAACATTAACTCTTGCGCAGTGTTTTTTTTTTAAAACAACTGCATTTATATATCGCCTTTCACATCCACAGGATGTCTCGCAGTGCTTCCCAGCCAATAGATTAGTTTAGAAATGCAATCGTTGTTGGTTTTGTTGGTAGCCGGCTAATGTCTGCACAGCAATAGCCAGCAAACCCTAAGCTGAATCTGTTTCTTTGGGAAGTCCTGGTTGAAGAATAAATGTTGACCTGGGCACCAGAACGTTTCCCCTTTAAGTGGCGTGGGGTCTTTTATGTCCCCATGAGCGACTGAAGGGCACCTTCATTGTCGCTGGGCCACAATCCTGGAACTCCCTCCCTAACAGCACTGTGGGAGCACCTTCATCACACGGACTGCAGCGGTTCAAGAAGGCGCCTTCTCAAGGGGCAATTAGGGATAGAAACATAGACAACAGGTGCAGGAGCAGGCCATTCGGCCCTTCGAGCCTGCACCACCATTCAATATGATCATGGCTGATCATGCAACTTCAGTACCCCACTCCTACCTTCTCCATACCCCCTGATCCCTTTAGCCGTAAGGGCCAAATTTAACTCCCTTTTGAATATATTCAACGAACTGGCCTCAACAACTTTCTGTGGTAGAGAATTCCAAAAGTTCACCACTCTCTGGGTGAAAAAGTTTCTCCTCATCTCGGTCCTAAATGGCTTACCCGTTATCCTTAGACTGTGACCCCTGGTTCTGGACTTCCCCAACATCTAACCTGTCCAATCCCGTCAGAATTTTATATGCTTCTATGAGATCCCCTCTCATTCTTCTAAATTCCAGTGAATATAAGCCTAGTTGATCCAGTCTTTCTTCATATGTCAGTCCTGCCATCCCGGGAATCAGTCTGGTGAACCTTCGCTGCACTCCTTCAATAGCAAGAATGTCCTTCCTCAGATTAGGAGACCAAAACTGAATGCAGTACTCAAGGTGTGGTCTCACCAAGGCCCTGTACAACTGCAGCAAGACCTCCCTGCTCCTATACTCAAATCCCCTAGCTATGAAGGCCAGCATGCCATTTGCCTTCTTCACCGCCTGCTGCACCTGTATGCCTACCTTCAATGACTGATGAACCATGACACCCAGGTCTCGTTACACCTCCCCTTTTACTAATCTGTCACCATTCAGATAATTTGCCTTCCTGTTTTTGCCACCAAAGTGGATAACCTCACACTTATCCACATTATACTGCATCTGCCATGCATTTGGGCAATAAATGCCGGCCTTGCCAGCAACGTCCACATCCCATGAACACACTTTTTTTTTTAAAAACTCCCGACAATGCAGCACTTGCTCAGGTCCTGTAGAGAAGCTCGAACCCACAACCATCTGGCTTCAAATTGGGTGTTGTACCATGCATGGCTGAGGGCACCCAGACGTTAACGAATCTGGCAAGTTCCCCTTTTGCGGTGGCTGCCGGTTGCGCCGCGATGACCTTCTCTGAAATTTGCTCTTGAGATGCAGGTGACGCAGGCAGGGCAGCCATCGTTGCCCTGAGAAAGAGTTGCCCCTTTTCGTGGAGCCACTGCCGTCTTCGTGCTCCCACAGTGCTGTTGGGTTAAGAATTGCAGGACTTCTCACCCAGCAACGATGACGGGACAGCGATTGCATAAAACTCCAGTCGGGATGGTTTGTCGGGAAACTTGGAAACGGTGCTGGTGTTCCTACAACAT
Organism: Pristiophorus japonicus; assembly: GCF_044704955.1. Taxonomy (NCBI): domain Eukaryota; kingdom Metazoa; phylum Chordata; class Chondrichthyes; family Pristiophoridae; genus Pristiophorus; species Pristiophorus japonicus. Next base: position 230,328,709 of record NC_091984.1, read on the forward strand.
TGCTGCTCGCACTCTTCCTGATGGTAGCAGTCGCAGGCGCTGTCGATGTAAGCTTGGAGAATTTCTGCAGTGTACACTGGCTACAGCCACAGTGCACCGGGCGGGAGGGGGGGGCGGGGGGGGGGGGAGAGAGGTTGTGGATAGTGAGTCCAATTGGATGGTTTCGAGCTTCACGAGTGCTGTAGCGGCCAGATCTGTCGCGGTGGGCGTTCTGCCGCACTCCTGACTTGAGCTTCTGAAGAGGCTTTGAGGGGGGTTAGAAGGTGGGCCACTCCTCACAGAGCACGCAGCATCTGTCCCAATAAAGGATTAAGGGGTTATGGGGAGTGAGCAGGGAAGTGGGCCCGAGTCCATGATCGGATCAGCCGTTATCGTATTAAAGGGTGGAGCAGGCTCGAGGGGCCGTATGGCCTACTCCTGCTCCTATTTCTTATGTTCTTGTATTAAAAGTGCTATATAAATACAAGTTGGTGGTGGTGGTGGTGGTGGTTTAACTATGCATTCACCAAATTATAGTGGCTGATGTTGATGTGGCTGATCCAAATTAAGTTGCTGGTCTCAATTTCCGGTCAGTGGTGGGCCCCAGGAAAATAATAATGATGTTGTTGGTGGTGTCTAGGTGATGGTGGCAGGGCTTTCTCTCACAGATTTTTTGGAGTCTAGGGGAATCGAGGGATGTGGAGTTGAGGTCGATGATCGGCCATGACCTTATTGAATGGCGGAGCAGGCTCGAGGGGCTGTAGGGCCTACTCCTGCTCTTGTTATGTTCTGAAGATGGTCATTACTTGTCATGTTGGGCTGTCGTGGGCTGCTTGATTATTCGAGAAGTTGTGAATAGAGCTGAGAGTGGTTTGTATCCAGCCCCACACCTGAACCCAATGACCGAGAGAAGGTCATTAAAGCAACCCGTCAAGATGTTTCAGCCAAGGACTCTTCTCTGAGGAACTCCTGCAGTAATGTCTTGGGGCTGCAATGACCAGCCTCTGTCAACCACAACCATCTATTTCTGCATCAGGTATGACCCCCAGCCACTGGAGAGATTTCCCTTTTACCCACATTGAGTTAAGTTTTGCTAGAACTCCTTGGCACCATCCGCGTTTGATTGCCAAGAACAGGTACTCCCGCCTCTCATCTGGCATTAGCCTCTTGAGCTCAAGTCTCAACAACACGCCTTTTAACCTTGTAAAACGTCCTAAGGCTTTTCGCAGGATATATTATCAAACAAAACTTGACGCAGCGCAACCTAAGGAGGTGTTAGGCCAGGTGGTCAAAGAGGTAGGATTTGAGGTGAGTCTTAAAGGAGGACAGCGAGGCAGAGAGGTTGAGGGAGGGAATTCCAGAGCTTGGGGCCCAGGCAACTGAAGGCACAGCTGGCAATACTGGAGCAGTGTAAGTAGGGAATGCTCGAGGGCAGAATTGTAGGAGTTCAGAGATCTCGGGAGGGTTGTAGGGCTGGAGGAGGTTACAGAGATAGGGAGGGGCGAGGCCATGGAGCGATTTGAAAACTAGGATGAAGGTTTCAGCAACAGATTAATATATTTTTTTAATTTATTTATTCACGGGATGTGGGCGTAGCTGGCAAGGCCGGCATTTATTGCCCATCCCGAGTTGCCCCTTGAGAAGGTGGTGGTGAGCCACCGCCTTGAACCGCCGCAGTCCGTGTGGTGAAGGTGCTCCCACAGTGCGGACTTTGTCGTAGCGGTTGGTACAACTGAGAGGCTTGCTAAGACATTTCAGAGGGCAGTAAAAGAGTCAACCACAATGCTGTGGGTCTGGAGTCACACATATGGGCCAGACCGGGTAAGGGCGGCAGATTTCCTTCCCTAAAGGGACATTAGTGAACCAGATGGGTTTTTCTAACAATCCAGTAGTTTCATGGTCACGAGATCCAGCAGCTGGCCGACAACCATGAACGAGCGAGGATTCTTAAGCGCAGTCAAGACCACCTATGGCCCAAGCACCCAAGGCCCGACGTGGACCATTTTCCATACCTCGGGAACCTACTGTCAGCAAGGGCAAACATCGATTACGAGATCCAACGCCGCCTCCAGTGCGCCAGCGATTGCCTGAGGAAGAGAGTGTTTGAAGACCAGGACCTCAAATTTGGCACTAAGCTTGTGGTCTACAGGGTAGTCGTGATACCCGCCCTCCTGTATGGCTCAGAGACGTGAACCCTATACAGCAGATCCTCTCCTTCAACCACTGTCTGTCCCACCTGTGACAGAGACTGTAATTCCCGCATTGGACTGTACAGCCACCTGAGAACTCAGTTAGAATGGAAGCAAGTCTTCCTCGATTTCGAGGGACTGCCGATGATGGTCACCATTACTGATACTAGCTTTTTACTTTCCAAATTTATTGAACGAACTGAGTTTAAATTCCCACAGCTGCCGTGGTGGGATTTGAACTTGTGTATTCTCGGGGCTCATTAGTCCAGGCCTCTGGATTAGGCCCAGTAACATTAGCAGTGTGCTACCATAACCCTAACTGGTCCACCCGAGGTGACCTGCCCCTTTCACAGACCAGTGAATGTGATTGGCTGGATAGACTAGTGAATGGGTTTTGCAAAAAAAAACCTTCCGTGTCTGCTTGTTGATTCTGCCGTCTAGTGATGTTGAGGCTTTAATTTCAAAGCTTTGACTTCATCGCACCCAGATTGAAACTTAAATGTCGCTCATCAAAGTACTAATACACCAGACTTGCTCTTGGGCGTTCTTTGGTCCGCACTCTAGATGCATAATTACTGTCAGTTATAATTTCTTAATGGTAACTACCACAGAAAAGTGATAGTAAGTTTTCTTAATTTAATAGCCTGGCAGGAAAAAAATAAAGGAGGGTTAAACACACCGCAGGCAAGCTTAATTTGCTGATAATTTGGCAGAAGTACCACCAGCTTCAGATTCATTGGCCCAGAAATTGCGGTCGGAGGTTCCTGCGGATGGATGCCTCAGACATGAGAAATTGCTCCGAATTTACCAGGCTGGTTTCCAGGAGGTTTGGGGGACTTGTGGCCCAGGGCCTCTGGGCGAAGGCCTTGTCAAGGCCCACGTATCCCAGGGACGCAGGCACCTCACACCTGTCCCTGTGATCACATGGGCCGGCCCAACCAATCCAAGCAGGGGTATTCCCGTTCATACTTGTGGTGAGTTCCGTATGTACAGAACCACCGTAAGTACGAATGGGAATAACCCCAAAAAGACACACACTTAAATAAATGTCATTTTTTTTTTTTAAAAAACACATATTTAAAATTAAATCAAAATGGAATTTCATTATTTTAAACAAAAATTGAATTTTTTGAAAAATAAATTAACATATTTTAAAGGGTCTAAAAATAAACTTACAAAGCCAAAATTCAGCCTCCCGGGAAGCAGAGTCCAGTGGCCGCCGATTCGCGGTCGAATGGTTGCCGCCAGCGAAATTCACCTCTGCGGTGGAGGGGTTCCGCCGATCCCCACTTCCGCCCCGCTGTTGCCGGCTGTCCTAAGTGCGTCATCAAAGCGCGCACTACCGATCCCCCGCACCTCTATTGATATTCAGCACAAAATATCTTCGCCAGCCGAGGGGCGCCCCCGACAGCGTTTTCTGTCGGTGTCCTCTGTGTGCGCGCGGCAGCCATTCAAGGGGAAGGCGCACAGCCGCGGCCGCCATTTAAAAAATAAATAAATAAATAAATTTCCCGGCTGATTTCCAGATCGGCCAGACAATTTTAACCCCCCCCCCCCCCCCCGGGTTCGGCTGGCAGCCCGGCACCCCCTCTTGGATGCCAGGCTGCTGGCCCGGCCGAAACTCTCCCTGGTGGGCCGGGTGGACCTAACTAAACTAATCGCAGAGCTCGCAGCGGCCCTCCCCGTTTAAGTGAAGGGGTGAGCCGTGGTGACGCACACGCGTCGTGAAGTCATCGCCGCTCCGCTGATGACTGACAGTGGCGGAGACTTTGTTCCGCCTCCACTTCCCCCCCCCCCCCCCCCCCCCCCCCCAACCCCCCTCTTCTGGTCGATCTTCTGCTTACCGCCCCCATCATGACTGACTTCCAATCCGCCTGGGAAAAAAAACGACACAGAGAGCTGAATTTCGCGAAAGAGGCCATCTCATTCGACACGGCGGAAAAAACACTTCGAAAAGCAGCAGGTGCGACCCGTTTCGGGCGGACCCTGAATTTCTATCCCGCCATATTTTTAACAGGATTGAAAATGTTTAAATAATTGGAAAAAAAATTATTTTTCTGACCTTTTTAAAAGTCTTACGCTGACAAAAGCAGGCCCGTTCATCTGCTTTTTTATCAGTCGTAAGAATTCCAAGGGCACTCTTCGGGCAAATAGCCTGACTCTGCGCCCGTGGAGGCCCTTTACTTCTGGATATGTGCGATCTAGCGAGGATTCTTGACAGATGGTAAGTTCCGGGTTTAGGCATACGCGTTTCACATATCCGAAACCCGGAACTTGCGCGTGAGCAACTCTTAGCCCGCTGTAGGGGCCTCAAATTCAGGGCCATTAAGTAAGCGGGATCTGGGAAACTGGCCTACCACTCTCAGAGCATGTTTTAACGGAGCACGTTGGTGTTTTAACGGAGCACTAATATTTAACATTTTTCCTTCCGTGCTCTTTGTAGAACCCAAAGTGTTTCAGTGTTATCAACTCTGACCACAGACTGTGCACATTTTGACACCTTTTCTTCTCCCTGGATAGGAAGGACCTATTACCATTAGCAGAGAAGTCAACAAGGGGGGGGGGGGGCATCAAGTTAAAATAATTTTGGGGAGGTGGTGGGGGTCTGGAACTCACTGCCTGAAAGGGTGGTAGAGGCAGAAACCCTCACCACATTTTAAAAAGTACTTGGATATGCACTTGAAGTGCCGTAACCTACAGGGCTACGGACCGAGAGCCGGAAAGTGGGATTAGGCTGGATAGCTTTTGGTCGGCCGATGCGGACACGATGGGCCGAAATGGCCTCCTTCCGTGCTGTAAATTTCTATGATCATTGATTCCTACTGAAATCTTCTACTCCTGAAAGCTTTTACAATTTGTGGCTGTTAAGACACCCTTTGTTCTACCCTTACTCTCTCTCAAGACCTATGGTGACTCCAATCACTGGCTGACGCCCAAACCCAAAATCTAATCATAAAGCTGCAATCTTCGTAGCACCCCGGCTTACGCAGGTTTTAGTGCCATGACGCTCTTGCGTCATCTGTTTTTGACCGTCGTGACTCGTATCCGGGGTATGGGATGTGGGCGTCGCTGGCAAGGCCGGCATTTATTGCCCATCCCTAATTGCCCGTGAGAAGGTGGTGGTGAGCCACCAGGGTAGTGGAGAATCACCAATCACATTGCTGTGTGGGTCTGGAGTCACATGTAGGCCAGACCGGGTAAGGACGGCAGATTTCCTTTTACAACAATCCAGTAGTTTCTTGGTCACCGTTTACTGATAGCTTTTTTCTTTAAATTCCAGATTTATTTGATTAACGGAATTTAAATTCCCCCAGCTGCCGTGGTGGGATTTGAGCTCGCGTTGCTGCATTATTAGTTTATGCCTCTGGATTACGAGTCCAGTAACATAACCACTATGCGACCATTCCCTTGGTTATGGCACTACAAAAGGATTATGTCTCCATCGGTTGCGATACAGCTCCTCCTCTTCACCTTTTGTTTTATAATTCACTGCGGATGTTATAACATTCCGACACACTGGCAACTGCAGCTAACCTCAGTTCCCAGGCTGGCTGCAGGCTATTTGACCATGGCAATCTCATTCTCACCCCAGATTGTCAGATTAGTGAAGTGAAGTGGACCTGAGTCCATGATCGGATCAGCCATGATCGTATTAAATGGCAGAGCAGGCTCGAGGGGCTGTATGGCCTACTCCTGATCCGATTTCTTATGTTCTTATTACAGCTTCCTCACAGGCTTTTAAGCACACTTTATACATAATTCATAATGCTGTACTGTTGATCATTACAGACTTTTATACTTAATTCATACACACAATTATAAATCCCTTACTGATGATTATAAGGTAGTAAAGCAAGTATTCTTTTTTTAAAAAAAAACGAATCCATGTTCTTACAGTGGAGATGTGAATACTAATTTCATTACAAGGTAGAAGTATTAAAAAAATTTGAATTGAACTGGGAAAAAAGTGAAGCTGCACAAGTGTGTTTATATATACGTACACACTATAAATATATTGTGTCCTAACTCGCACCAAGTGGATAGGGAACTGGTTGGCAGAGAGTCGGGATAAATGGGTCCTTTCCAGAATGGCAGGCAGTGACCAGTGGGGTGCCGCAGGGCTCAGTGCTGGGATCCCAGCTATTTACAATATACATCAATGATTTAGATGAAGGAATTGAGTGTAATATCTCCAAGTTTGCGGATAACACTAAGCTGGGTGGTGGTGTGAGCTGTGAGGAGGACGCTAATAGGCTGCAAGGGTGACTTACAGGTTAGGTGAGTGGGCAAATGCATGGCTGATGCAGTATAATGTGGATAAATGTGAGGCTATCCACTTTGGGGGCAAAAACACGAAGGCAGAATTTTATCTGAATGGCAGCAGATTAGGAAAAGGGGAGGTGCAACGAGACCTGGGTGTCATGATTCATCAGTCATTGAAAGTTGGCATCCAGATACAGCAGGCGGTGAAGGCAGCAAATTGGCCTTCAAAGCTAGGGGATTTGAGTATAGCAGCAGGGAGATCTTACTGCAGTTGTACAGGGCCTTGGTGAGACCTCACCTGGAATATTGTGTTCAGTTTTGGTCTCCTAATCTGAGGAAGGATGTTCTTGCTATTGAGGGAGTGCAGCGAAGGTTCACCAGACTGGTTCCAGGGATGGCTGGACTGACATATGAGGAGAGACTGGATCAACTGGGCCTTTATATACTGGAGTTTAGAAGGATGAGAGGGGATCTCATAGAAACATATAAGATTCTGACGGGACTGAACAGGTTAGATGCGGGAAGAATGTTCCCGATTTTGGGGAAGTCCACAACCAGGGGACACAGTCTTAGGATAAGGGGTAAGCCATTTAGGACTGAGATGAGGAGAAACTTCTTCACAGAGTTGTTAACCTGTGGAATTCCTTGCCACAGAGAGTTGTTGATGCCATTTCATTGGATATATTCAAGCGGGAGTTAGATATGGCCCTTACGGCCAAGGGGATCAAGGAGTATGGAGAGAAAGCAGGAAAGGGGTACTGAGGGAATGATCAGCCATGATCTTATTGAATGGTGGTGCAGATTCGAAGGGCCGAATGGCCTACTCCTGCATCTATTTTCTATGTCTTGCTCACCCATCACCCCTGTGCTCGCTGACCTACATTGGCTTCTGGTTAAACAACCCTTGATATCAAAATTCTCATTTTTATTTTTAAACCCCTCCATGGCCTCGCCCCTCCCTATCTCTATAATCTTCTCCAGTCCCACAACCCCCCCCGAGGTGTCTGCGCTCCTCTAATTCTGCCCTCCTGAGTATCCCTGATTATAATCGCTCAACCATTGGTGGCCGTGCCTTTTGTTGTCTAGGCCCCAATCTCTGGAACTCCCTGCCTAAACCTCTCCGCCTCTCTACCTCTCTTTCCTCCTTCAAGACGCTCCTTAAAACCTACCTCTTTGACCAACCTGCCCTAATTTCTACTTGTGCGGCTCAGTGTTAATTTTTTAATCTCACAATATTCTTGGCAGTTTCATGATTTAGACGAGGGGATTAAATGTAGTATCTCCAAATTTGCAGATGACACTAAGTTGGGCGGCAGTGTGAGCTGCAAGGAGGATGCTATGAGGCTGCAGAGTGACTTGGATAGGTTAGGTGAGTGGGAAAATGCATGGCAGATGAAGTATAATGTGGATAAATGTGAGGTTATCCACTTTGGTGGTAAAAACAGAGAGACAGACTATTATCTAAATGGTGACAGATTAGGAAAAGGGGAGGTGCAACGAGACCTGGGTGTCATGGTACATCAGTCATTGAAGGTTGGCATGCAGGTACAGCAGGTGGTTAAGAAAGCAAATGGCACGTTGGCCTTCATAGCAAGGAGATTTGAGTACAGGGGCAGGGAGGTGTTACTACAGTTGTACAGGGCTTTGGTGAGGCGCCACCTGGAGTATTGTGTACAGTTTTGGTCTCCTAACTTGAGGAAGGACATTCTTGCTATTGAGGGAGTGCAGCGAAGGTTCACCAGACTGATTCCCGGGATGGCGGGACTGACATATCAAGAAAGACTGGATCAACTGGGCTTGTATTCACTGGAGTTCAGAAGAATGAGAGGGGATCTCATAGAAACGTTTAAAATTCTGATGGGTTTAGACAGGTTAGATGCAGGAAGAATGTTCCCAATGTTGGGGAAGTCCAGAACCAGGGGTCACAGTCTAAGGATAAGGGGTAAGCCATTTAGGACCGAGATGAGGAGAAACTTCTTCACCCAGAGAGTGGTGAACCTGTGGAATTCTCTACCACAGAAAGTTGTTGAGGCCAATTCACTAAATATATTCAAAAAGGAGTTAGATGTAGTCCTTACTACTAGGGGGGATCAAGGGGTATGGCGAGAAAGCAGGAATGGGGTACTGAAGTTTCATGTTCAGCCATGAACTCATTGAATGGCGGTGCAGGCTCGAAGGGCCAAATGGCCTACTCCTGCACCTATTTTCTATGTTTCTATTACATTAAAGGCGCTATATAAATACAAGTTATTGTGTGTGTATATATAAATATACATATACACACTATTATATTATCAACCCTGTGTGTAGATATCTCTCATAAATACTATATATTTACACAGGGGATCCTTGTGCATGAAACACACAAAGTTAGTATGCAGATACAGCAAGTAATCAGGAAGGCAAATATTGCAAGGGGGACAGAATATAAAAGCAGAGAAGTCCTGTACAGGGTATTGGTGAGGCCACACCTAGAGTATTGCGTATAGTTTTGGTCTCCGTCTTTAAGGAAGGATATACTTGCATTGGAGGCTGTTCAGAGAAGGTTCACTAGGTTGATTCCAGAGATGAAGTGGTTGACTTATGAGGATAGGTTGAGCAGGTTGGGCCTATACACATTGGAGTTCAGAAGAATGAGAGGTGATCTTATCGAAACATACAAGATAATGAGAGGGCTCAACAAGGTGGATGCAGAGAGGATATTTCCACTCATAGGAGAAACTAAAACTAGGGGACATAGTTTCAGAATAAAGGGCCGCCCATTTAAAACTGAGATGAGGAGGAATTTCTTCTCTGAAGGTTGTAAATCTGTGGAATTCTCTGCCCCAGAGAGCTGTGGAGGCTGGGTCATTGAATATATTTAAGGTGGAGATCGACAGATTTTTGAGCGATAAGGGAGCAAAGGGTTATGGGGAGCGGGCGGGGAAGTGGAGCTGAGACCATGATCAGATCAGCCATGATCTTATTAAATAGCGGAGCTGGCTCGAGGGCCCATATGGCCTACTCCTGCTCCTATTTCTTATGTTTATGTCTATTGACATCGATAGATATATAGATATAGATTTATATATATAGATAGAGATATATATATATATTTATAGATCGAGATATATATAGAGAGAGAGATATAGATATATAGAGATATCTAAATTTATACTTAATCAGATAAAAGTATTCAGCTGTGGCTGGTTTGGTAAAACTTTGTAAGATCTGTGTTGAGGGATCTTTGAGCTGTTTTTGTACTCTTTGTAGGCGACCGAATGGGTTTTGACAAGAGCGCTGTCTCTCCATGTCTATTAACCATGTGATCCGCTTGTTCTGCTTAAGACGTGAAGGCCTTTTGATTGATCAGCTTGTGCTGGCAGAGGTTCAATGGCAGGATCGTGCTTCAAGTGTCTTTGTGCATTTTAGTCTTCATTCAAAGCATTCAGATGAGAGGAAGCTTTTGAGTATTTTATTTTGCAGCTTTTCAGTTTAGAGTGTGTGTGTATTGTGTGTGTGCGCGCTTGTATGGAACTCGATTTAGAAAATCCTATGCTTTCTGAATGACTTCCTAAATCCCTTGTAACACACCGGGGCTCAATATATATATATATATTTTTTTTTTAAATAGTTTTAAGGCCTTCGCTGATTACTTTCCCCCCTCAGGCGACACTTGTCATATTTTTAGGCTGACAAAATGTCTGGCATGCTTGAGCGGTTGGGCAAGCAATATTTTTAATTTGTTTTTGGCATTTTTAATGCATGCAGCAAACTGTGGGGCTGTGTTTGATGTCCCTCTTGTGAGGCAGGATGGATACAAAGGTACAGGAAGGCCAATGGAATCTTGGCCTTTAATGCAAAGGGGATGGAGTATAAAAGCAGGGAGGTCTTGCTACAGTTATACAGGGTATTGGTGAGGCCACACCTGGAATACTGCGTGCAGTTTTGGTTTTCATATTTACGAAAGGATATACTTGCTTTGGAGGCAGGTCAGAGAAGGTTCACTAGGTTGATTCCGGGGATGAGGGGGTTGACTTATGAGGAAAGGGTTGAGTAGGTTGGGCCTCTACTCAGTTGGAGTTCAGAAGAATGAGAGGTGATCTTAACAAAACATATAAGATTATGAGGGGGCTTTACATTGGTGGATGCAGAGAGGATGTTTCCACTGATGGAGGAGACTAGAACTAGAGGGCATAATCTTAAAATAAGGGGCCGCCCATTTAAAACTGAGATGAGGAGAAATTTCTTCTCTGAGGGATGTAAATCTGTGGAATTTGCTGCCTCAGAGAGCTGTGGAAGCTGGGACATTGAATAAATTTAAGACAGAAATAGACAGTTTCTTAATCGATAAGGGGATAAGGAGGCGGGGAAGTGGACCCGAGTCCACGATCAGATCAGCCATGATCATATTAAATGGCGGAGCAGGCTCGACGGGCCATATGGCCTACTCCTGCTCCTATTTCTTATATTCTTATGTTCATGTAAGTGATTGCTAATGCCCAAAGTTCATTGCTTGCATTTAAGAAAAAACATGAAGAATGTGGTCATCCAGTATAGCCCACTTTTTTTTCTCGCAGTGCCAAGGTAGCCGGTGAAACTACCGATTCTAAATGTTCATAAATTCAGACGGGATACTCTGCACCACGTTGGTCTGTGGCCCAGCAAACCTGACTCGGCGAGAAGCCTTGGTTAACACCACCAACGGGTGAAGAATAGGTGGCTTTGTTGCAGCTCTTCAATAATCGCCGCAATTGGAAAAGGTGTCTCACACGGCCTGTCTCCATCTTTCCCCCCCACACACTCCTCCTCCAATCTTCCTGTGCTCGGGAAGGGGAAAGTCAGCTGTTGTCCCGGTAAACCCTGCTGGAAAATAAATGTGTGTTGGGGTTGGGAGGAGTGGGAGGGAACCTGATTAGTCTCAGCATCTGTTCGTAGAACGGTTACAGCACAGAAGGAGGCCATTCGGCCCGTCGAGCCCGTGCCGGCTCTCTGCAAGAGCACCTGAGCCAGTCCCAGTGCCCGGCCCTTTCCCCGTAGCCCTGCAAATTATTTATCTCTAGGTACCTACCCAATTCCCTTTTGAAAGCCACAATTGAATCTGCCTCCAGCACCCTTTCAGGCGGTGCATGTTGATTGGGTGAGGTGGCCGGAGGCCAGTCTCTGTGCTGTAAAATTCTGTGTAATACCTCGAGCCCAAAGGTTGTGGATTCCAACCCCCCTTAAGCTTGTGAATTTTTTTCATTTGTTCATGGGATGTGGACATCGCTGGCATGGCTGGCATTTATTGGCCATCCCTAATTGCCCCCCGAGAAGGGGGTGGTGGTGAGCCACCGCCTTGAACATAGAAACATAGAAAATAGGTGCAGGAGTAGGCCATTCAGCCCTTCTAGCCTGCACCGCCATTCAATGAGTTCATGGCTGAACATTAAACTTCAGTACCCCCTTCCTGCTTTCTCGCCATACCCCTTGATCCCCCGAGTAGTAAGGACTTCATCTAACTCCCTTTTGAATATATTTAGTGAATTGGCCTCAACTACTTTCTGTGGTAGAGAATTCCACAGGTTCACCACTCTCTGGGTGAAGAAGTTTCTCCTCATCTCGGTCCTAAATGGCTTACCCCTTATCCTTAGACTGTGACCCCTGGTTCTGGACTTCCCCAACATTGGGAACATTCTTCCTGCATCTAACCTGTCTAAACCCGTCAGAATTTTAAACGTTTCTATGAGGTCCCCTCTCATTCTTCTGAACTCCAGTGAATACAAGCCCAGTTGATCCAGTCTTTCTTGATAGGTCAGTCCCACCATCCCGGGAATCAGTCTGGTGAATCTTCGTTGCACTCCCTCAATAGCAAGAATGTCCTTCCTCAAATTAGGAGACCAAAACTGTACACAATACTCCAAGTGTGGCCTCACCAAGGCCCTGTACAACTGTAGCAATACCTCCCTGCCCCTGTACTCAAATCCCCTCGCTATGAAGGCCAACATGCCATTTGCTTTCTTAACCGCCTGCTGTACCTGCATGCCAACCTTCAATGACTGATGTACCATGACACCCAGGTCTCGTTGCACCTTCCCTTTTCCTAATCTGTCACCATTCAGATAATAGTCTGTCTCTCTGTTTTTACCACCAAAGTGGATAACCTCACATTTATCCACATTATACTTCATCTGCCATGCATTTGCCCACTCACCTAACCTATCCAAGTCACTCTGCAGCCTCATAGCATCCTCCTCGCAGCTCACACTGCCACCCAACTTAGTGCCATCCGCAAATTTGGACATACTACATTTAATCCCCTCGTCTAAATCATTAATGTACAATGTAAACAGCTGGGGCCCCAGCACAGAACCTTGCGGTACCCTACTAGTCACTGCCTGCCATTCTGAAAAGTACCCATTTACTCCTACTCTTTGCTTCCTGTCTGCCAACCAGTTCTCAATCCACGTCAGCACACTACCCCCAATCCCATGTGCTTTAACTTTGCACATTAATCTCTTGTGTGGGACCTTGTCGAAAGCCTTCTGAAAGTCCAAATATACCACATCAACTGGTTCTCCTTTGTCCACTTTACTGGAAACATCCTCAAAAAATTCCAGAATATTTGTCAAGCTTGATTTCCATTTCACAAATCCATGCTGACTTGGACCTATCATGTCACCATTTTCCAAATGCGCTGCTATGACATCCTTAATAATTGATTCCATCATTTTACCCACTACTGAGGTCAGGCTGACCGGTCTATAATTCCCTGTTTTCTCTCTCCCTTCTTTTTTAAAAAGTGGGGTTACATTGGCTACCCTCCACTCGATAGGAACTGATCCAGAGTCAATGGAATGTTGGAAAATGACTGTCAATGCATCCGCTATTTCCAAGGCCACCTCCTTAAGTACTCTGGGATGCAGTCCATCAGGCCCTGGGGATTTATCGGCCTTCAATCACATCAATTTCCCCAACACAATTTCCCGACTAATAAAGATTTCTCTCAGTTCCTCCTCCTTACAAGACCCTCTGACCCCTTTTATATCCGGAAGGTTGTTTGTGTCCTCCTTAGTGAATACCGAACCAAAGTACTTGTTCAATTGGTCTGCCATTTCTTTGTTCCCCGTTATGACTTCCCCTGATTCTGACTGCAGGGGACCTACGTTTGTCTTTACTAACCTTTTTCTCTTTACATACCTATAGAAACTTTTGCAATCCGCCTTAATGTTCCCTGCAAGCTTCTTCTCGTACTCCATTTTCCCTGCCCTAATCAAACCCTTTGTCCTCCTCTGCTGAGTTCTAAATTTCTCCCAGTCCCCGGGTTCGCTGCTATTTCTGGCCAATTTGTATGCCACTTCCTTGGCTTTAATACTATCCCTGATTTCCCTAGATAGCCACGGTTGAGCCACCTTCCCTTTTTTTATTTTTACGCCAGACAGGAATGTACAGTTGTTGTAGTTCATCCATGCGGTCCGTGTGGTGAAGGTGCTCCCACAGTGATCACTTTGTTGTAATTGGCTTGTTACAACTGAGTGTCTCGCTGGGCCATTTCAGAGCGACAGTTAAGAGTCAACCCCATTGCTGTGGGTCTGGAGTCCTATATCGGCCAGATCGGGTAAGTACGGCAGATTTCCTTCCCGAAAGAACATTAGTGAGCCAGATGGGTTGTTCCGACAATCCGTTCGTTTCACAGTCACCATTACTGATACAGGTATAACGTGCCGCAACCAGAAACCTCAGGATCGAGGCCATTCCTGGTTTTTGGGGTTTTCTGGATTTTGGAGAATAAAATCCGACGGCCCGAATCTGGAAACCTCAGTGCCGGGCCGGTTTGCATATTTTTTTGGATTCTTGCTTCGAAAAAGGTAAGTGCAGCTTAAAGTCCGGTTTTTGGGAAATATTTCTGGATTATGGACAACGACTCATGCAAAATCTGCACAATGTCCGGTTTTTGGACAATTCTGTTTTTTCAAACCCCGGATTTCGGATCTTGTACCTGTACTGGCTTTTTAATTCCAGGTTTATTTAATTCATCTGCTGCCGTGGTGGGATTTGAACTAAGATTTTGAGTTCAGGCCTCTGGATTACTAGTCCCGTAACATCACCACTGTGCTATTGTACTGAATCCAGCCGGAACAGTACTAAGGAGGTACAGCATCGTTGGAGGTACCATCCTTCTGCTGAGACATTAAGTTATAAGCCTGTTCTGGTGGTTCCGGGAGGGGACATTAAAAGATCCCACTGCACTATCTTAGATTTGTGGTCTTGAAAGCAAAATACTGCGGTTGTTGAAATGGTTATAAAAACAGGAAAAGCTGGAACTGCACAGCAGGTCAGTCAGGTAGCATCTCTCCACGGTCACTGCCTCGCCAGCTGAGTGACTCCAGCATTTTCTGTTTTGTTTTTTAAATTTCAAGATTTCTGGTCTCCCGGCCAAACATCCTCCCCTTTGATCAACTTTGCCGCAAAAGAAAAAACACAGGTTTAATTGCTCAGTCATCTCATTGTGGGACCTTGTTGTTTGCCAAATGGTTCTCGCCTTTGCCCTGCACGGGACTTCAATTGCAGGTGAAGCACTTTGAAGCGTTTCAGAGATGTGCAACGGTGCTCTGAAAATACGAGTCTTTTCAGAGTGAAACAAAAGATTTTTTTTTAAATTTGTTAGGCTTGGCTCGGAAAAGCATTTTCGTTGTGAGTAAACCGACTCATTTTTGGCTATCGATTGTGCACGTGCATGATCCTCTTGAGCAACATCAGGTTTATAAGCTGAACTATGCTTTCACCTGACTGATTTACAAAATATATATTTTTTTTAATGTTACCACGCAACATTCAGATATTTCACCACAACCTATCCCTGAGGTTTCTTCCCCATGTGCAGCTTGTAGCTTTGGTTATTGATTCATTGTATTCATTTATATTCATTGTATATTCATTTATATTTGTATTTGCAGTGTCGGCTGTGGCTCAGTGGGTAGCACTCTCTCCTCTGGATCAGAAGGTTGTGGGTTCAAGTCCCACTCCAGGAACTTGAGCACAAAAAGCCTAAGCTGACACTCCCAGTGCAGTGCTAAGGGAGTGCTGCACTGTCAGAGGTGCCGTCTTTTGGATGAGACATTAAACCAAGGCCCCATCTGCCCCTTCAAGTGGCCGTAAAAGATCCCGTGACCGCTATTTCGATGAAGGGCAGGGGAGTTATCCCCAGTGTCCTGGGCCAATATTTATCCCTCAATCAACACATCCCATTGCTGTTTGTGGGAGCTTGCTGTGCGCAAATTGGCTGCTGCGGTTCCCACAATACAACAGTGACTGCACTCCAGAATTACTTCATTGGCTGTAAAGCGCTTTGGGATGTAAGGTGGTTGTAAATCCAAGTCTTTACTTTTTATAAAGCACCTCATCACATCTCTCCGAAAGGTCTCTAAGTACTTCACTTAAAGAAAAGCAAGATCATGCATTTATATAGTGCCGTTCATGTCCACAGGACATGCTAAGCTACTTCACAGTCCCTGAATTACTTTTGAAACGTAATCACTGTTGTGTGGGAAAAGCAGCAGCCAATTTGAACACAGTAAGGTCCAACAAACAGCAACAAATTAATGATCAGTTAATTTTGGTGTATTGGTTGAGGGATGGATGCTGGCCCAGACTGGGAGAACGTTTCCCCTCCCATTCGGAAAAAGGGATTCTTTTTATTTACATCCATCCAATTGCGGGATCTCTGCTTCAGCATCTCATTCAGAACATGGCATCTTCAACAATGCAGTGCTCCCTCAGTAATAACCACTGCTAATTTCTCTGTCACACACACACACACACACACACACACACACACACACACACACTGCCTGTAACATTAAACCAAAGTCTCAATGCACTTCACAAAAGGTGTAATCCAAAATAAATGGGTGGTGTGTGCAATAGCGCAGGGCAGGAAGCATAGCCACTGCCAGCAATGCTCTGGCTCCAATCAGATAGGCAAGATGGAGTTAAGGCAGTCCCACTGAGCTTGACGAAGGCAGAGAGAGATGCATTGGAGTATGTCGATGTGGTTTACTGTCAAAAAGCTGCGGAGAGATTGAGCTTACTGCACTCAATCATGGCTTTCAAAAGGCAGTTGGCTGAGTACCTGAACGAGAAACATTTACAGGGGAAAGGGCGGGGGGGTGGAACTAGCTGTGAGGTGCTCTTGCATGAGAACCGCCCTAAGTGGAGGAAGTGCATCCGGGGAGGGCGCTGAGCACCTCGAGTCTCATCGCCATGTGCATGCAGAAAACAAGCGCAGGCAGCGGAAGGAGCATGCGACAAACCAGTCCCACCCTCCCTTTCCCTCAACAACTATCTGTCCCACCTGTGACAGGGACTGTGGTTCTCGTATTGGACTGTTCAGCCACCTAAGGACTCATTTTAAGAGTGGAAGCAAGTCTTCCTCGATTCCGAGGGGCTGCCTATGATAAGAACATAAATAGGGACAGGAGTAGGCCATATGGCCCCTCGAACCTGCTCCGCCATTCAATAAGATCATGGCTGATCTGATCATGGACTCAGCTCCACTTCCCTGCCCATTCCCCATAACCCCTTATCCCCTTATCGTTTAAGAAACTCTCTATTTCTGTCTTAAATTTATTCAATGACCCAGCTTCCACAGCTCTCTGAGGCAGCAAATTCCACAGATTTACAACCCTCTGAGAGAAGAAATTCCTCCTCATCTCTGTTTTAAATGGGCGGCCCCTTATTCTAAGATTGTGCCCTCTAGTTCTAGTCTCCCCCATCAGTGGAAACATCCTCTCTGCATCCACCGTGTCAAGCCCCCTCATAATCTTATACATCTCAATAAGATCACCTCTTGTTCTTCTGAATTCCAATAAATAGAGGCCCAACCTACTCAACCTTTCCTCATAAGTCAACCCCCTCATCCCCGGAATCAACCTAGTGAACCTTCTCTGAACTGCCTCCAAAGCAAGTATATCCTTTCGTAAATATGGAAACCAAAACTGCACGCAGTATTCCAGGTGTGGCCTCACCAATATATTATATAGCTGTGGTAAGACTTCCCTGCTTTTATACTCCATCCCCTTTGCAATAAAGGCCAAGATACCATTGGCCTTCCAGATTACTTGCTGTACCTGCATACTATCCTTTTGTGTTTCATGCACAAGTACCCCCAGGTCCCGCTGTACTGCGGCACTTTGCAATCTTTCTCCATTTAAATAATAACTTGCTATTTGATTTTTTCTGCCAAACCTCTGACTTTCCAACGTTATACTCCATCTGCCAAATTTTTGCCCACTCACTTAGCCTGTCTATGTCCTTTTGCAGATTTTTCATGTCCTCCTCACTCACTGCTTTTCCTCCCATCTTTATATCGTCAGCAAACTTGGCTACGTTAACTAGTTGGGGTCCCAGCACTGATCCCTGCGGCACCCCACTAGTTACTGGTTTCCAACCAGAGAATGAACCATTTATCCCGACTCTCTGTTCTCTGTTAGTTAGCCAATCCTCTATCCGTGCTATTATATTACCCCCAACCCCGTGAACTTTTATCTTGTGCAGTAACCTTTTATGTGGCACCTTGTCAAATTCCTTCTGGAATTCCAAATACACCACATCCACTGGTTACCCTTTATCCACCCTGTTCATTACATCCTCAAAGAACTCCAGCAAATTTGTCAAACATGACTTCCCCTTCATAAATCTGTGCTGACTCTGCCTGACCAAACTTTGCTTTTCCAAATGTCCTGCTACTGCTTCTTTAATAATGGACTCCAACATTTTCCCAACCACAGATGTTAGGCTAACTGGTCCATAGTTTCCTGCTTTTTGTCTGATTTGATCTTGCAGAGAGGTGGCACAGGCTCGATGGCTCGAATGGCCTTCCGTGCTGTGATTCTACAAGAGTCAGCACAGATTACGTGCTCAAGACCTGCAGTGGGGCTTGAACCTTGTGCTCGGATATCTTGACTTTTTATGAGCGTACTTCTGTTTGAAGTGGTTCATTGTGAAAGCTACTGCTAGATCTAAAGTATCCTGTGCCAAATATCCCACAAAAAAAAGGATTAGCAGGAAGCCTTCGCGTGTAATTTTACACAAAACACACGGAGCTGGCAACGATAAAAGTATCCTCGCTAAGTTGAACAAATTAGCAACTCATTTTTCTTTCATCGGAACTCGATGTGTAGATGTAGTTCCTGTTCAACTCCCTGTTGTCTCAATTTCTGCTCATACTTTTTTTTATGTCAACATTTGGAATAGAGATCGGTAGTATTACCTGTAATGGTGTCACATAAATCATACCGCACTGACTGAGGGGCAAGAACTTCCTCGTAGACCAAGAACATTAAGTTAGCAATGGCAGGTTCTCCTTTTCGATAAACTGGTCAATATATCTAGGGGTGGAGGAGGGGGAAATCATTTTGGCCTCTTTCCATATGGACAAAGGATTTACTTGCCAACTTTCTGAATGTAAAATAAAGTCTGGGTTTGTGAATTAATCCAATATTTGAGACATTCCAGAAGACCTCACAACTAGCCTTTGCCCCATACTACTTGAACTGTGAAATGAACCATGGGTAAAGTTACAGATTATGTTGCTGTAAACATTGGTTTAATCTGGAGACGGTATTTTGGGCAGTGTAAAAGCAGGATGAAATATAAGTGGTTACAGTCCAGCCAGAGATGGTGGGACCACCTTAAGGTGATGAATTGAGAGTACGGCACATTAATAAAGCTTAGCGACTTAATCGTCATTTGTTTTTCTTGTGTATTGGTACGAATCCACCAGATAAGGCTGGTGACAGCACTAGTGGCGGAGGGGGTTAACATTTTGCCTCACAACCCCTTATGCAGTAGGCTCTGCTGAGCTGTATTAAGAGCGAGCTCGCTCTCTGCGAGTGATCGTGGTGGAGGTGCGTCAAATGAAGGTTCGGGGCCCAGAAGAGCCGAGGGCCCAGGGGCAGCACGGGCCGGGCAGCACGGGCCAGCCCACACTGCGATATGTGCGCGCGCTGGGTCCGTGCAGCGGAGCTGGTCTCCAGTCGTCTTGGTTAACCCTTGCCACTGGACCAAGACCTAGCTCTGTCGAGCCCGTGTGGTGGCTGGTGTGCAACGGCCACTACATGTTAAAAAAAATCCACCCACAGGCATCTTCCACCCCCTCAACTGGAGTTCAGGACTGGAACATCGGGTCCTTCATTGAAACATCTGTGAACCCATGTGGAAGCAAGTCATCCTCATTCGATGAGGAGTTGCAGTCCCTGGGCAGTTACCAGCACTGTGGAGTGAGTTTCTGAAGTGTCATTCCCCCAAATCCGGCACCATTTTCATGACCATGAAATGCCCTCCTCCACCCTCCCGAGTCATTATTGGCTTTGTTGGGTTTTTTTAAACAAAGGTTTTCTACTGACCTTGTTGTTTTTGTTTTTTTGGGAGACAGTCAACCCAATATTAGCCTGGGGGAAACTAGTACATCTCGACTACAGTGAAAGGTCACAATACAGCACCCTTCCTGTTTGTTTCCAAAGCATGCGTTGGACCTTTGAGGGGTGGGTGGGTGGGTGGGGTGGGGGGGGGGAAATTGAGTGCAATGCAGGCTTGATAACTGGTCAGTGATGCGTACAATGCTTCCAGCTCCAACAGCAACTTGCATTTATATAGCACCTTTCACGTAGCAGAGCACCTAAGGTGCTTAGGATGCAGATGTCGGGAACATTTATTAAACATCGCAATCTCCAGCCGAACAAAGCGGTCCCATTGAACAAAGTGGTCCCTGGGCACTTTGTGTACCTTTTTTTAAAAAAAAAATGGGGCTGAAATTACGGTCGGAGGCTTCCTGCGGGGCAATTGTCTCCGATCTGAAACATTTTTACGAAAATACCTGGTGGTCCGGGAGGAGCGTGGGATTCCGGTGGGGAGACCTTCTCTTCCCGCACTGCGGAGCGCGTTCTCAGCCAATCGGGTACAGTATTCCACAGCTTTCTCATTAATAGCAACGGGAACTCCATATCTACCAGTTCTCATTGCTATTTATGAGGGGGGGAAAAAAAAACAAAGACACTGAACCCGTAATAAAATAAAAAGCACATCTCACATAATTAAAATTAATTGAAATTAAAGTTATTAAATATCAGAGAAAAAAAATTGAGTTTTTAAAAAAAGTTTTTAAAATTATGGCGAAAAATAAATGTAACGTGGTGGGCAGGGTTTTTTAAAAATAATGTGTTTTTTTAAATGTTGTTTTTTATGTTTTTAACCTCTTTACGCCTGTAAAAATAGGCTATGCATCTGCTTTTATCAGGCGCAAAAGTTCTGAGGACATTTGCTGGGCAAGATATGGGTAAATCCCGCAATCTTGCCCTTGCAGAGATGTCCTCGCTCCCGAGTTGAGGAGGATCTGTCGAACTGGAGCATGACGGATCGGAGCAGCCGCGATTCAGCGCATGCACCTTGTGCGCTGAAAACCAGCTTTTGCGATGCCTTCCCGGGTCCGTACACACTCCGTACGGACCCTCGAGGCTGGGAGTTCCAGGTCAATGATTGTGTTTCGCAGAGCAAAGCAGCAGCGGTTGACGTTGAGCGAAGCATCTATCCAAATTGTTTTCTGTATTTGTATGTAAAGAGACGAGTGGAAAGTACAGGAAGGAAACAGCTTCGATATTTAAAGTGGCCGGTTGACCCCTGAGCCTGTCCATTCCGGTACCTCTCATTCTTTTTACGCAAACAATGTTGGGTCATACTTGATAGTCTCGACCTAGTCTAGTTTTTGCCAATCTTCCCAACAGCAAGCATCTGGCCAATCCGAGAGGAGCAAGTAGCAATTTGAAGGATGACCAAAAAAAAAAAAATCATGTAATTCCTTTAAGCATAAGAACCTAAGAATTAGAAGCAGGAGTAGGCCATTCGGCCCCTTGAGCCTGCTCTGCCATTCAATAAGATCATGGCTGATCTTCGACCTCAACTCCATTTTCCTGCACTATCCTCATATCCCTTGATTCCTCGAGTCCAAAAATCTATCGACCTCTGTCTTGAATATACTCAACGACTGAGCCTCCACAGCCCTCTGGGGCAGAGAATTCCAAAGATTCACCACCCTCTGAGTGAAGAAATTCCCCCTCATCCCAGTCTTAAAAGGCTGACCCCTTAGCCTTAGACTGTTTCCCCTCCCCCTCCCCCCCCACCCCCCCCCCCCCCCACTCCCCAGTTCTAGACACTCTAGCCCAGGGGAAGCAATTTCTCAGCATCCACCCTGTCAATCCCCCTCGGAATTACAGAAGCACAGGAAGCGGCCATTCGGCCCGTCGAGCCCATGCCGGCTCTCTGCAAGAGCACCTCAGCTAGTCCCACTCTCCCCCCCCTCCCCCCGCCCTTTCCCCGTAGCTCTGCAATTCTATTTTCCTTCAGGCACTTCCCTAATTCCCTTTCAAAAGCCACGATTGAGTCTGCCGCCACCACCCTTTCAGGCAACGCATTCCCGATCCTAACCCCTCGCTGCGTAAAAAAAAAGTTTTATCCTCCTGTCACCTTTGGTTCGTTTACCAATTGCCTTGAACCTGTGTGCACTGGTTCTCGTCCCTTCGCTAATGGGAACAGTTTCTCTCTCTCTCTCTCTCTCCCTTTCTCTCTCTCTCTACTCTCTTTAGACACCCTCATGATTTTGAATACCTCAATCAAATCTCCTCTCAACCTTCCCTGCTCCAACAATCCCAGAATCTTGTATATTTCAATGAGATTGCCTCTCATTCTTCTAAACTCGAGAATATAGGCCCACTCTACTCAATCTCTCCTCCTATTGCATCCCTGTCATCGCAGGACTCAATCTAGTCAACCTTTGTCACACTGCCTCCAAGGCAGATATGGTCTTCCTCAGATCAGAAGACCAAAACTGAGTATAGTACTCCAGGTGTGGGCGCATCAAAGCCCTGCACAATTATAGCAACATGTCCTTACTCTTGTACTCCAACCTCCTTGCAATAAAGGCCAACATGCCATTTGCCTCCCTAAGAACATAAGAAATAGGAGCAGAAGTAGGCTAAACAGCCCCTCGAGCCTGCTCCGCCATTTAATACGATCATGGCTGATCCGATCATGGACTTGGGTCCACTTCCCTGCCCGCTCCCCATAACCCCTTATTCCCTTATCGGTTAAGAAGCTGTCTATCTCTGTCTTAAATTTATTCAATGTCCCAGCTTCCACAGCTCTCTGAGGCAGCGAATTCCACAGATTTACAACCCTCTGAGAAGAAATTCCTCCCCGTCTCAGTTTTAAATGTGCGACCCCTTATTCTAAGATTATGCCCTCTAGTTCTGGATGCTAACGACTTTGTTTCCTGTACAAGGACACCTAAATCAACACCCAAAAAAACATATTTTCTATTTCTTTCCTCTTCCCAGGTGGTTAATGTTTGAGGAATCAGAGGTGGAAATGGAACTCCCAAATCATGCCAAACAACTACTGCTGCAACTCAACCAACAGAGAAGCAAAGGGTTCTTCTGCGACGTCATCATAGTGGTCGAGAATGCCCTGTTCCGCGCCCACAAGAACATTCTGGCGGCGAGCAGCATGTACTTCAAGTCCCTGGTGCTCCACGACAACCTGATCAACCTGGACACCGACATGGTCAGCGCCAACACCTTTCGGCAGATTCTGGATTTCATCTACACCGGGAAGCTGCTGGTGACGGACCAGGCCAGCGAGCAGAACTTCAACGCCCTCCTCACGGCAGCCAGCTACCTCCAGCTCCACGACCTCACCGCCCTTTGCAGGAAGAGGATGAAACGCAACGGGAAGATGTTACACGGCAAGCTGGTCGGCCCCAACCCCGGCAAGCTCGGGCGGGGCCATAGACTCTCCTCCGCGCCGGTTATCCAGGCACACTATTCGGGGTCGCCGCCCGAGGGACTCAAGCGGCAGCAGGCGGGGGAGCTGCACCGGGTGGAGGTGACTGGGGAAGACTTGTACATCGCTAGCTCAAACAAAGGAAACTCTCATTCTCACGGCCAAACCAGCAAAAGCAGCAATACCAACGGCACCAACAACAACAACAACAACAGCGGGGATCAGGAGCAAATGCTGGGCCTCGACTTGTCCAAGAAAAGCCCGTCCATCCCTCCTCACATGTCTCAGGAAGACATGCAGCTTGGCGAGTGCAACCAGGGCTCTCCGCATTCTGCCTCTGTCTCTGCAACCAACAGTGCCTCCTTCGAAGACAACACCACGAATCCTCATCAAGCTGAGAACAGCGAGTCCACAGATCGGAATGACATTACTGACAACCAGAGCCTGGCCGACACCGGCCAGTCCAAGGGTTTTCGCCTCTCGGGCCGCAACACCGGCTGGATAAAGCAGGAGAAGGTCTTTAACAGGCAGGAGAGCATGAACTGCAGGGAGGAGGGTACCTCTGTCATGAACGGCGTCATCATGGGCCCGCTGGTCAAGTCGCTGGAGCGTGACTCGGGCCACCACTTTGACCACGCCATGCACTGCAAGGAGGAGGAGGAGGAGGAGGAGAACGGGAAGGAGTGCAGCGACGAGAGCGGGCAGAGCGAGGAGGAGGGCGGGCAGCCCAGCGGCCACGCCTACCGGCCGGGCCCCGACGGCTTCGAGCCGGCGGCTTACGGCGACAACCTCTACGTGTGCATCCCCTGCGGCAAGGGCTTTCCCAGCTCCGAGCAGCTCAACGCCCACGTGGAGACGCACACGGAGGAGGACCTGTACATCAAGGACGAGGCGGACGGCCTGGCCGCGCCCCCCCATCACCATCACCCCCCCCACCACCACCACCATCACCACCCCCACCCGGCCGCCCCCTACAACACCACCACCACCACCACCACCACCGGCGGCGGCGGCGACGCCCGGCCCTACAAGTGCTCGGTCTGCGAGAAGAGCTATCGGGACCCCTCCACCCTGCGGCAGCACGAGAAGACCCACTGGCTGAGCCGCCCTTTCCCCTGCAACATCTGCGGCAAGATGTTCACCCAGCGGGGCACCATGACACGGCACATGCGCAGCCACCTGGGCCTGAAGCCCTTCGCCTGCGAGGAGTGTGGCATGCGCTTCACCAGGCAGTACCGGCTGACGGAGCACATGCGGGTCCACTCGGGCGAGAAGCCCTACGAATGTCAAGTCTGCGGCGGCAAGTTCACGCAGCAGCGCAACCTGATCAGCCACATGCGGATGCACACCTCTCCGACATAAAGCCAAAGACTCGAACCTATGTTTTTTTTTTTGTTTCTTCCCCCCCCCCCCCCCCCCCCTCCCCCACCTCCCGGGGAGAACACCTGCTTCTCCACCATCGCCGACGGAAGATAGTCATATGGACTGCCTCGTTGACAAG
Organism: Pristiophorus japonicus; assembly: GCF_044704955.1. NCBI lineage: Eukaryota > Metazoa > Chordata > Chondrichthyes > Pristiophoridae > Pristiophorus > Pristiophorus japonicus. Next base: position 230,353,432 of record NC_091984.1, read on the forward strand.
ATTGGGGAGGGGGCATTGGGGGTGGCGGTGGGGAAAGGAAGTGGGGTGGGGGGGGGGTCTTTAGTTTCCAATAGTTGGTTAGAGAAATGCCTCGAAGCTTAGAGGTACTTGTTTTTATTAAAAGTAAGGACCTTGTCATTTTTATGTGAATGTTTAAACTGGAAGGTTGAGCGATCTAGCTGGGGGTAGTTTGGTGTGGGTTGGACATGTTGCAATCTCCTTAGGTACATTTCCATTTTTTATATTTCGTCCTGTGTTTAGCTCCTCTCCCCTTGCTAAACAAGTCTGGTTGAAGTGACTTATCAGCTTGCTACCTCTTCACGACAATAATTTATAAAGAAGAAAGATAATTCAAAGGGTTATTCAAAGAGTAATGGGAGGGGGAGGGCGGGAGGGGGGTAGATATCTCTTTAACAAGTATAATACGACAAATTTAAGGCTTTGTGTTTTCATTTTGACATTGTCCATCCCAGCTTATTGGTTCTATCCAAATGCTGGCTGACCCTTTTTCTGTTTTCCAAGCCAGACCAGATGAGACTTGTACGTACGTTTTATCTGCCTTGACCAAACTATCCAACAGTGTATAGTGTCTTGAATTTTGAGCCATACCCCATTTGAAGTCATGGCTGCAACAAAGTCGCAATAGTCATTCTAATGGTCAGTTCTGGGGGGGGAGGAGATTGGGGGAGTGGGGGGGGGGGGCAGGGGTAGGGTGGGGGATGGCGGGGGGGAAGGTGTATTTTCAATAGCTTTTAATTGGTAAGCTGCTGAACCCAAGAGAAAAAGAAGAATGGAAAAAAAAAAAATAGCATGACGTGGAAGGGGTTAAACTGGTGTTTACATATGCCCGCTAGTCAGTAAGGGCCCAGAGTTATTGTTAGCATGGTACAGAAGTTCTAGTGAGGACAGCAAAGTGTGAGGATAAACAAGCTTTTGTCTATTAGCTGTACATTCCTGACGAAACCAAATTCCCAATTGCTGCGTAGAAACAAAGACTGTAATGAATCAGGGGCAAGCAAAGGCGGATTTTGATGGCTTTGATTGGAACAATTTTCCAGAGTAACGTGTTGGAAAAAGTTTACAACGTATCTGTCGGAACAGCACCTAAAACGCCCTAATACAAAGATACAGAAAGCTTTTTTTTTAGCAAAAATATATATATAGGGCTGGTTTAGGGTTTTTTTTTTCGTTTTGTTTTGTGTGTTAATGATTTCACATTTTTGACAATTCAACGAGTCAAACAATGTATGAGTCCTGACGGAAAAAAATAACCTTTTTAAAGAGAGAGAAAACTGTAAAACTGAGTGTAGGTACTGGGGGAAGGGAGGGGATTCGCCGGGAAAGGACCCCCTTTTCTTAAATGAACCGGATTTTTGGGGGAAGCTGGAAATGACTTGGATGGCACATGGTCATATTCCGATTTTGTTTTTCTGAAGGGACACTGGGGCAAGTCTAGGTATAGTCATTCCTTATTTTCCCAAAGTACGTTTTCTTTTTGTTTCTTGTTTTAAATATATATATATTTAATATATATATGTTGGGATGGAACGAAGATTTAAACTAGTGATTACAGCTTAAGCAAATGAGAAAAAAAAAGAGTGCAGTATCGTTCTCAGCACTTAAAACGAGTACGACGTTATGTCTGTGTACAGCAAGGGTATTGTACAAGAGCTTTCCTTTCAAGTAGCTATGTAGAATTGCAGTTAATAGATTTTTATTTAAAGGAAAAATTTAAAAAAAATCAAATCAATGAATAAACTTTCCAAACTGTGATAATAAAAGGTTCATAATTCAGGGATTGTCAAGCACCTGCACAGTGCAGTAATCTCAACTACATTTATACGATGTCGTAATGTATCAAGACATTTTCTGTATTTTAATGAGAAGCAGAACACTAGTTTCATATTTAAGATTTTGATGGGGAGGGGGAAAGGGAAGGAGGGGATGGGGAGGGGGGGCGTTGGGTGGGTGGGGAGGGGGCGGGGAAGGGTTACTTTTTTCAGATACACACAAAGAGCCTCAAACGAGGTTGGGCAGCTCATGCAAAAAAAAAATAGAATTATAGGCTGTAGTCATTTGTTCCTGTTTATGGTTTTTTTTGTTTTTGATTTATTTTGAGAGTTATCAGAGTTGTATTAAAAAAAATTAAGCTCATACCCAAATTCACAAAAAAGAAACTATTTTTAAACCAAAGCACATTTTAATGAGTATAAAAAAAGAACCTCATGTGACTCAAAAAATTATGTATTTATCTCATTGTTTACATGTAAACTTTTGACAGTCTCAGACCTCAGCAAAATGCTTCTTTCTGACAAAAAAATGGTGCAAATTTAACACTTTTTTGACAGTGTTCTTTTTATCAATATATATGTATTTGCAGTAATGAATGTATTTATTTTTTTGAATTCTGTACACACTGTTTGCATTTATTTTTCAGTCCATATGCAAAAAGCTGTATATGTTGGACCTCTTTCAGAAAAAAAAATCTCAGAGACTTACCACATAGCCATAAACCGCAAAACCTGTGAAGACATTATTTACGAAAGACTGGACAATGTTGGTTTTTTTTTTTCTCTTTTTTTTTTGGCTTTGCATTGAAGATGTAATATGTTTTGTTGTATTTAATACAATGTGTTTCTTTCTCTTGTCACAATGCACATTCATCCTAAGCTGCCGCATGGTAAGCATTCCACATCCTGCCGCTGCGTAGCTTCAGGTAGCAGTATTTATCATTTTTTTTTTTGTGTTCTGAAATCGTCACTTTTTCGCGCAAAAAAAAAAGCTTGAATTCAGGTCCGGGCTGCATTATTTGCAGCTCAAAAAAAAATGTCGTGTCATAATAAATAAAAAAAAAATAAACAAGTGTATGCTGGACTCAGCATTCAGAAAAGTTACAGTCTTAATGTACAGCAATCAGAAACTGTTATTTTACAATCTTTTCATTAAAAGCTTGACTGAAAACCACGCGCGTCTCGTGCTCTTGACATTGGCAGCGACGCACATGGCAGTGCCGTTGATGTGCTCGCTGTTAAGGCGGCAGGAAATCGGGGCGGGGACCCGGCCCTGACCTACAAAGCACCCGGCCGTTGATTGCCCTGGAGAAGGTAGTGGGGTAAGCCGCCACCTTCGACCACTGCCGTCCCTGTGGTGTGGTGGGAAGGGAGTCGAGGGTTATGGGGAGCGGGCAGGGAAGTGGAGTTGAGTTTGATGATCAGCCCTGGTCTTATTGAATGGCTGGGCAGGCTCGAGGGGCCGTATGGCCGACTACCGCTCCTATTTCTTATGTGGCTTGATTTGGCGTGCCGCCAGCTCTGTATCAGCCCAGGTGAGGTGTCAGTAGCGGGTGTTTTGCCTCCTATTTTGGAAGAAGGGACCGAGAGTAACGTAGCCAAGTTTACTGACGATACAAAGACGGGAGGAAAAGCAGTGTGTGAGGAGGACACACAAAAACCTGCAAAAGGATATAGACAGGCTAAGTGAGTGGGCAAAAATTTGGCAGGTGAAGTATAATGTTGGAAAGTGTGAGGTCATGTACTTTGGCAGAAAAGAAATCAAAGAGCAAGTTATTATTGAAATGGATGGTTTTAGGTCCACACAACTTGTGCCCAGGCTATTGTTCAACTCCACAAATAGTGAGATCCCCCCCACCCTCACCGCCTCGTTCTCCATGACCGATTTATCAAGACGTCCTGGTGTTTCCCCAACACTTCCATTGGGATTTGCAGCTCTGGGGCAGGCCATTGCGTCTTTGCCAGTGCCATCCGAAATGAATCCCACTGCCCCGCTCTCTCACCATGACTCTATATCTTCCCCTGCTTAAAATGTTCATCCACTCTTTTCCCCCAAAATAACGGAATGATCTCCGCTTCAACCACTCCTTGTCGCTTGGCACCCCATCCACCACCTTCAACATTCGCTCCCTCCACCACCGGCGCACCGTGGCTGCAGTGTGTACCATCTACAAGATGCACTGCAGCAACTCGCCAAGGCTTCTTCGGCAGCACCTCCCAAACCCTCGACCTCTACCGCCTAGAAGGACAAGGGCAGCAGGCGCATTGGAACACCACCACCTGCAAGTTCCCCTCCCAAGTCACACACCATCCTGACTTGGAAATATATCGGCCGTTCCTTCATCGTCGCGGAGTAAAAATCCTGGCACTCCCTCCCTAACAGCCCTGTGGGAGCACCTTCACCACAAGGACTGCAGCGGTTCAAGAAGGCGGCTCACCACCACCTTCTTAAGGGGCAATTAGGGATGGGCAATAAATGCCGGCCTTGCTGGTGATGCCCACCTCCCAGAAAGACTAACTTTAAAAAGTGTTCCATTATCCAACAACTCCGTATATACCACAATTCTAACCTTTGTCCACATGCCATTGATCACCTTTTGTCACTGGCTCCCTAACCAGTGGAAATGGTCGTTTCCTATTCATGCTGTAATAACCCTTCATAATTTTGAAAAGTTCAATTAAATCTGCTCTTGTGGTATTAAGCTCCAGTCTCTCTTAACTCTAGTTTCTCTTCGTCGCTGGTGAAGTGAATCTATGTTCCAACAGCAAACGATAGAATCTTCTATCATAAGAGTGCGTGTCTGTTTTATATCTCAACTCTACGACCTGTTTTTTTTTTTGGACCGTTTTAAGAAAACGATAGCAGAGGAGGGAGGGTTGAAAGTATTTTTGTCCTCTGGTAGTTCATATCAGACAATCGCATTCCGTTTAGATTGGACTGATCTGCTTACAATGTGCTTTGTCAGTATTCGCCCTTCCTTCTTCCCTGACCCAGTCACTGGATGGTATTCAATTACCCACCAAGACATGTGGAGTGTGATTTTTTTTTTTTGTGCTTTTCCTTGGGAGCTGGGTAGTGTTGCGGGCTTGAATCAGCATGTTTGGACCAGTCCAATTTGAGTTCTATTGATTGAATGTCGTCTTGTAAACTGTTACGAAGGAGCCAGGTGATTGTACTCCAAATGAATACTATTCATGAAGCACATGACCCAAACTATTCGGCACCATTTTTACACCCAGTGCCTCGCCACAAGCCTCCTGCAACTTTGCAGTGCAAGGTTCCTCTTTGCCCCGTGATGACGTTTTCTCCGTTAGAATCCCACATCTATGGTCAACTCTGTTCTTTGAAATAAAGAACAAACTCATTTGTGTAGCACCTTGCATATCCCTGGGGATGTCTCAAAATTCCCCACAGCCAACAAGTTAAAGTGTAGCCACTTGTAGATTTTTTTTTTAGGAAAATGCAGCAGGCATTTCAATTTATTTTTATTCATTCACGGGATGTGGGCGTTGCTGGCAAGGCTGGCATTTATTTATTTCCCTTGAGAAGGTGGGGGTGAGCCGCCACCTTGAATTGTTGGAGTCTTTGTAAGAATATAATAGGGGCAGGAGTAGGCCCTTTGAGCCTGCTCCACCATTCAATAAGATCACGGCTGATCATTGACCTCAACTCCACTTTCCCGCCTTATCTCCATATCCCTTGATTCCTCTCGACTCCAAAAATCTCTCTCCCTTGTGGTGAAGGTACTCCCACGGTGATTTTGTCGTCGTGGTTTGCTACAACTAAGTAGTTCGCTCGGCCATTTCAGAGGGCAGTTAAGAGTCAACCACATTGTTGTGGGTCTGGAGTCACATGTAGGCCAGATCATGTAAGGGCGGCAGCTTTCCTTCCCTGAAGGACATTAGTGACCCCGGTGGGTTTTTACAACATTCCGATCGTTTCATGATCACCATTACTGATGCTAGCTTTTTTTAAGAAAAATTGCAGTTTTATTTAATTAACTGAATTTAAATTCCCCAGCTGGCATGGTGGGATTTGAACTCACGTCTCTGGAATATTAGTCCAGGCCTCTGGACTGCTAGTCTAGTAACATAACCACTACACTACCGCACCCGATGTTTACATGCAGTATGGTTCCATGAACAGCAAATGAATGAATGAGAGTTGATCTGTTTGTGGCTGGTATTGCTGAGGGCTGAGTGGTGGCCAGGACATCAGGGAGAACTTCACTATTCTTCGAATAGCACCATGAGATTTTTTTGCGTTCACCTGAATAAGCGGATGGGGCCCTCGATTTAGCATCTCATCCGAAAGGCAGCACCTCCCCTAGTACTGCACCGGAGTGTTGGTCCCGCTGTGGGCTTTGAACTTCTGCGAGAGGTGGGTGAGAGTGCTACCCCCAAACCATACCAACACTCCTACTGACTTCCTTTGCCAGTCGCAAAACCCTTCCCTATATTTAAGATTTTAGCTGGATTGATAATTTTCTTTTCTTTTAGCTGTTTCTGGCTCCGCATTTCCTGACTGATCAATTTTATTTAAATTATTTTTTAAAAGGATATAGAGGCACTGGAGAGGCTACAAAAAAGATTTACAAGGATGATACCAGAAATGTGAGCTTAAACCTATTGGAAAAGGATGAACAGGTTGGGTCTCTCGCATGAAGAGAAGGTTGAGGGGGTGACCTGATAGAGGTGTTTAAAATTATGACAGGTTTTGATAGAGTGGATACAGAGAGAATGTTTCCACTTGTGGGGAAGAGCGTAACTAGAGGCCATAACTATCAATATAAGATAGTCACCAAGAAATCCAACAGGGAATTCAGAAGAAACCTCTACCCAGAGCGTGGTGAGAATGTGGAACTCGCTGCCACAGGAAGTGGTTGAAGCGAATAGTGTCGATGTGTTTGAGGGGAGGCTGGACAAGCAAATGAGGGAGAAGGGAATAGAGGGTTATGCTGATCGAGTTAGATGAGGAAAGATGGGAGAAGGCTCGAGTGGAGCATAAATCCTGACTGGGCCGAATGGCCTGTTTCTGTGCTGTACATTCTATGTAATCCGATGTAATGTAAAACTCCTCAACTAGTCTAGCTGGCGATGCGGTGACCCCAGTGTTTGCCATCTTGCCAATGTCTATATAATGGCTGTCCTGGCAATTGGTAAGTAGCCAGGAGCAGTCCCTGCTACCTTCAGTCTGCAGGAACCATCATAATGTAAAGTTGGATAAATACCCTTCCAAGGACTCTCTGTGGCCCTGTACAGTGCAAGTTTGATTTGTAACCAAGGACTGGTATCGGAACTGTTCTGGCAAGGTGGGCTGTATCTTGATCTTTCACCGTTGGAATTGAGTCAGCTCGAGCCTTGACTGATTGGTTGAAAGTGCACTATGTAAGGGTCCTGTGCGAAAACAGTTTGGACTGTCCCAATCCAGTTCCTAGTGAATAAAGTGGGAAACATGTCATACTGCTGTAGTTGGGATGCTTTTCTAAGTTTGTGGCTGTGGCAGAATAAAAGGATTTTTACTCTTGATCAGGCCGTGCTGTGCCTGACCTGGGAGTGCCTGGTGCTTAACTGGGAGTCAGGATTGGGAAGTGTTCCAATTCCCAGGCTCTCACTCCAGTGCAGCACTGAGGGAGTGCTGCTCTGTCTGAGGTGCTGGCTTTCAGATGAGACGTTAACCCGAGGCTCTGCCTGCCCTCTCAGGTGGACGTAAAAAGATCCCATGGTGCTATATTCAAGAAGGGCAGTGGAGTTTTTCCCTAGTGTCCTGGTCAATATCCCTTTAATCACTACCTAAAATAGATGACCTGGTCATTTATTTCATTGTTGTGGGAGCTTGCTGTGCGCAAGTTGGCTGCTGCGTTTTTCCATTACAACAGTGACCACGCTTCAGAAAGTACTTCATTGGCTGTAAAGCGCTTTAGGACCTCTGGATGAGACATTAAACCGAAGCCCCGTCTGCCCTCTCTGGTGCACGTGAAAGATCCCAAGTCAATATTTCGAAGACGAGCAGTGTGGTTCTCCCCGGTGTCCTTGGCCAATATCTACCCCTCAACCAACATCACTTTAAAAAAAAAAGATGATCTGGTCGTTATCACATTGCTGTTTGTGGGAGCTTGCAGTGTGCAAGTTGGCAGCTGCGATTCCTACATTACAACAGTGACTACACTTCAAAAAGCACTTCATTGGCTTTGGGACTTCCGGAGGTCGTAAAAGGCGCTTGTATAAATGTAAGCCTTATTTTTCCTGAAATCGCGCTCTGTTATTTTGGTGGCGGTTTTAACCTGTTTGAGCGGGTAGAACAGAGAGTGGGATTTCAGAGGAACGTAAGCTGATGTCCATCAATCACAGCAGTTTCTCACATATACGCGCACTTTCAAATAACCATTCTGGCTTTGCTAATGTTCAACTTGATCGAGTTTGTTTGTACAGTTCTGTGCAGCAGGTGTTGGGTGATCTGACCAGTTATTTTAAAAAAAACATATATATATATATATACACACAGAGAACAGCAATGTCTTGCCAATCCTTTGATTTTTTTATTAGGAGAGGCTAGAATATGTCAAGAATGGCATCGATGACAAAGACAAAGTTGCAAATCATCCAGAACTGTTCCAAAGGTATTGTCTAGACACAAGTGCTGACTTACGTAGAATTCCTGGTTATGGTGCAATGTGTGTCCTAATTTACATTATGAGCTGGTTTCCATTTTTGAGTAATGTAAACTCCGTCACTTTGTTCCCATCTTGTTTATTGAATCTAAGGAAAGCTGATTCTGAGGAAAGCTGCCATCAGTATCGTGATGACTTCTGCACTAAATGACTCATTGGTGAAGTACAATAATGAACCTTGAAAAGCAGACTTTTTTTTGAAATATATATAAATAAAATAACATGCATTCAAAAGGTTGAAGATGCAACAAGAACCGTCTACTCCTTTTTTTAAAACACAGGTTCAGATATCTTTACAAAATATTTAGCATTATCTCCAATCCATTGCCGAGATGGACAAGGTACATATTGAGAGTAAAACTGAGTTCAACCCTTGACCACTTATGGGTTTATTAGCTTTGAATAACAACAACTTGTATTTATATAGCAGCTTTAACGTCCCCAGGCTCTTCACAGGAGTATTATGAGATGAAAAATTTGACATGAGAAATTAGAGGAGGTGGCCAAAAGCTTGGTCAAAGAGGTATGTTTTAAGGAACCTCTTAAAGGAGGAAAGAGAAGTTTAGGGAGGGAGTTCCAGAGCTTGGGGCCCAGGCAGCTGAAGGCACGGCCACCAATGGTTGAGTGATTATAATCAGGGGGGCAGAATTAGAGGAGCGCGGACGTGTTGGGGGGGGGGGGTTGTGGGGCTGGTGGAGATGACAGAGATAGGGAGGGGCGAGGCCATGGAGGGAATTTGAAAACGAGGATGAGAATTTTGAAATCGAGGCGTTGCTTCACCAGGAGCCAATGTAGGTCGGCGAGCACAGGGGGTGATGGGTGAGTGGGACTTGATGCGAGTTAGGACACGGGGGGGGGGGGGGGTGATGGGTGAGTGGGACTTGATGCGAGTTAGGACACGGGGTGATGGGTGAGTGGGACTTGATGCGAGTTAGGACACGGGGGGGGGGGGGGTGATGGGTGAGTGGGACTTGGTGCGAGTTAGGACACAGGGGGTGATGGGTGAGTGGGACTTGGTGCGAGTTAGGACACAGGGGGTGATGGGTGAGTGGGACTTGATGCGAGTTAGGACACGGGGTGATGGGTGAGTGGGACTTGATGCGAGTTAGGACACGGGGTGATGGGTGAGTGGGACTTGATGCGAGTTAGGACAGGGGGGGGGGTGATGGGTGAGTGGGACTTGATGCGAGTTAGGACACGGGGTGATGGGTGAGTGGGACTTGGTGCGAGTTAGGACACGGGGTGATGGGTGAGTGGGACTTGGTGCGAGTTAGGACACAGTCGGTGATGGGTGAGTGGGACTTGATGCGAGTTAGGACACAGGGGGTGATGGGTGAGTGGGACTTGGTGCGAGTTAGGACACGGGGTTGCCGAGTGTTGAACGGGGCACAGTCACTGACAAGGCAGAGCGAACAGATGTACAGCCGAAGCACATTTCAATGTCTTTTACTCGACAGCCATCCTGCTGTCATTTAAGTATGCAAGCCTTCCCCCTTCCACCCTCCCCCACTCTCCTCTCATTTCCCTATGGGCTGTAACGCATCCTGTGATGCCGAAAATACAATATGATCTACTCAGGCTTCCCGTAACGTATTTTTAACAAGCGATCTCGGCCCCCAAAATGGCTTTAGATGCTTACGGAAGAGCGGCTGTGCATTCCTAACGTTTGCGTGCATTTTATTTTTTAATTTCCACCTCTTCTTTGAATTAGTTCCCTATGAATTCTTTCTTCCAGGCTGGTTTCCATTTTGGAGTCATGTAAAATCAAGTCACTTTGTTCCCGTTTTGTTTGCTGATTCTGAGGAAAGCTGACATCAGTATCGTGGTGACTTCTGCATTAAATGACTCATTGGTGAAGAACAATAATGAACCCTGAAAGGCAGAGCTTTTTTTTAATATATATATATAAATAAAAATAAAAATATATGCATTCAAAAGGTCAAAAGATACAACAAGATCCATCTACTCCTCTCTCCTGACGGTGATGCGCTCAGTGGAATAGGCCACCGACACTCGCGGCAGGGTCTGGAGAAGGAACACGACCACTTGGAATAAGATAGCTAAAGGGATGGTATAACCTCTTTCACCTGGTGCAGAACAAAGCCAGAGGAGGCGACCCGCAAAGCAAACCTGTGCAAACAATGTTTCAGTGAGCCAAGGGTCAATCTGAGAGGAGAAGAGAAAAATCGGGATAAAAGTAAAAGTAGAAATATGAGTACGCCTGCAGAGCGGTGCTTGGCAACAAGTTGGTAATGAAAATATTGGCGGGTCACTTCAAAAAGAAAGACTTGGATTTACATAGCGCCTTTCGCGACCACCGAGTGTCTCAAAGCACTTTACAGCCAATGAAGTACTTTTTTGAAGTGTTGTCTCTGTTGCAATGTGGGAAATGCGGCAGCCAATTTGCGCACAGCAAGCTCCCACAAGCAGCAACATGATAATGACCAGATTATCGTGTTTTTTTTTTGCTATGTTGATTGAAGGATAAATATTGGCCAGGACACTGGGGATAACTCCTACCAGCTCCACTTCAAAATAGTGACACAGGGATCTTTTACGTCCACCTGAGAGGGCAGGCGGGGCCTCGGTTTAACGTCTCACCCGACAGACGGCACCCTCCGACAGTGCAGCACTCCCTCAGCACGTTAGTGGAGTGTCAGCCGAGATTTGTGTGCTTCAGACCCTGGAGTGGGACTTGAACCCACAACCTTTTTACTGCAGAGACGAGAGTTCTGCCCACTGAGCCACAGCTGACACTACCACTGTCAAGGTTCACAAAAACGAAACACCCAGCCCGTTAGCATGAGATTTTCAGGATAAATTTATTTTTGCTCATCCATGGTCAATAGCTGGAAATCCTAGCCCTTGGGTGCCTAAAATTAATTGGATTGATTATATCAGTTGTGGGAACTTACTTGGCTTGAATTACGAACCGTGTGTACTTGCCTGAAGAAGTAAGGCTCGCCTGGCATGAACTTTAACAGGCCATGGGTGATTCATCTTCTGAAGTGCCCGCGCAACGTGCTCAGTTTTATCACAACACCTTCATCACCTTAAATTAAAAAACTGAAAATGCCAGAACCACTCAGTAGATCAGGCAACATCTGTGGAGAGAGAAACAGAGTTAACGTTTCAGGTCGATGGTCTTTTGTCAGAACTGGAAAAAAGTTAGGAATGTATATATTGTGATACATCACACTCGTGTGAGAAGATGGCTGCCTGAGGAAAAGTGTTTGAAGACCAGGCCCTCAAAACTGCCACCAAGCTCATGGTCTACAGGGCTGTAGTGATACCGGGCCTCCTGTATGGCTCAGAGACATGGACCATGTACAGTAGACATCTCAAGTCGTTGGAGAAATATCACCAACCATGTCTCTGCAAGATCCTACAAATCCCCTGGGAGGACAGACGCACCAACATTAGCGTCCTCGACCAGGCCAACATCCCCAGCATTGAAGCACTGACCACGCTCGACCAGCTCCGTTGGGCGGACCACATTGTTCGCGTGCCAGACACGAGACTCCCAAAGCAAGCGCTCTACTCGGAACTCCTTCACGGCAAACGAGCCAAAGGTGGGCAGAGGAAATGTTACAAGGACACCCTCAAAGCCTCCCTGATAAACTGCAACATCCCCACCGACACCTGGGAGTCCCTGGCCAAAGACCGCCCTAAGTGGAGGAAGTGCATCCGGGAGGGCGCTGAGCACCTCGAGTCTCAACGCCGGGAGCGTGCAGCAATCAAACACAGCCAGCGGAAAGAGTGAGTGGCAAACCTGTCCTACCCACCCTTACCCTCAACGACTATCTGTCCCACCTGTGATAGGGACTGTGGCTCTTATATTGGACTGTTCAGCCACTTAAGGACTCTTTTTAAGAGTGGAAGCAAGTCTTCCTCGATTCTGAGGGGCTGCCTATGATGATGTGAGACAGGATGGGTGGACCAGAGGGTCTTTTCCTGTCCGTCATTGTCCTAGGCCCATATGTTTCGAGGTCTGTAACCCATGGCCATGATGGAAAGCATGTCCATCTGAATGGATGAAGGCGGGACCATGGCCCCTCCCCGCTCAAAGAGCCTGCAGACCCTCACCGCCCAGTCTCGCCCCTAACTTCAGCCACTCAGGTAAGATATCAGAGAATGGCTGCAACTGTGAGCTGTCGGGTAAGAACCCTTACAGACACAACCTAGGCCCAAGAAAGAAAGACTTGGATTTATATAGCGACTTTCACGACACCGGACATCTCAAAGCACTTCACAGTCAATTCAGGACTTTTTGAAGTGTAGTCACAGCTGTAATGCGGCAGCCAATTAGCGCACAGCAAGCTCCCACAAACAGCAATGTGATAATGACCAGATGATCTGCTTTTTTGTAGTGATGTTGATTGAGGGATAAATATTGGCCCCAGGACACCAGGAATAACTCCCCTGCTCTTCTTCAAAATAGTTCCATGGGATCTTTTACATCCAGCTGAGAGAGCAGACGGGGCCTCGGTTTAACATCTCATTCGAAAGACGGCACCTCCGACAGTGCGGCGCTCCCTCAGCACTGCACTGGGAGTGTCCGCCTAGATGTATATGCTCAAGACCGTGGAGTGGGACTTGAACCCACAATCTTCTAACTCAGAGACGAGAGTGCTACCCACTGAGCCCCAGCTGACTCCTCCTATCAAAGCAGAAAGGGAGAGAACTTCAAAAATGAACAGGAAAGAAAGATATGAAGCAAAGGTGATAGACTTTTTCCTCTAGTTGTTCAACAAGAAAACTAAACGAACTGCAGCAAAGAGTTAAACTTCAAGAAAGCAAGACCATTGAGTTCATAGCAGCCTAATTTGCGAATGCAAAATAAACTGAGTAGCATAATGTACTTTTGAAGCAGCTAGTACGCTCAGTATTTTATTTTGCAAAATATTTTGTTCCAGTTTGGCAATGGGTGTGAGCATTTCCGTTACCATAAGCCACTGCCTGCACAGAGAAAATTCGATGCTTGGTGGGATCTTGCTTTTACAGTTTGCCTAATTTATAATTTAGCATTCCACTTGCATCCTTGACTCATTTCTCCACGTGTCACCTGAAGAATCTGACACACCTTGCTGAAGAATTCCAATGATCCTCTCCTCAATCTCACTCTGAAAGGCCTCTCGGCTTTGACAGACTCTTAGATAAGCCTCTCCAGAGAAGTTGGTCAAGTGTGGGACTGAGTTACGCAGGCATCGGTTTCCAATCCAGCCGTGTGCTAACTTAGCTGACCGTCGCTTTTTTTTATTCGTTTCTGGGATGTAGGTGTCGCTGTCCGTGTGGTGAAGGTGCTCCCACAGCCCTGTTAGGGAGGGAGTTCCAGGATTTTGACCCAGCGACTATGAAGGAACGACAATATATTTCCAAGTCAGGATGGTGTGTGACTTGGAGGGGAATGTGTATGTGATGGTGTTCCCATGCACCTGCTGCCCTTGTCCTTCTAGGTGGTCGAGGTCGCGGGTTTGGGAGGTGCTGCCGAAGAAGCCTTGGCGAGTTGCTGCACTGCATCCTGTAGATGGTGCACACTGCAGCCACGGTGCGCCGGTGGTGGAGGGAGTGGATGTTGAAGGTGGTGGATGGGGTGCCAATCAAGCGGGCTGCTTTGTCCTGGATGGTGTCGAGCTTCTTGAGTGTTGTTGGAATCAATTATTAAGGATGTCATAGCAGCGCATTTGGAAAGAGGTGACATGATAGGTCCAAGTCAGCATGGATTTGTGAAAGGGAAATCATGCTTGACAAATCTTCTGGAATTTTTTGAGGATGTTTCCAGTAGAGTGGACAAGGGAGAACCAGTTGATGTGGTGTATTTGGACTTTCAGAAGGCTTTCGACAAGGTCCCACACAAGAGATTAATGTGCAAAGTTAAAGCACATGGGATTGGGGGTAGTGTGCTGACGTGGATTGAGAACTGGTTGGCAGACAGGAAGCAAAGAGTAGGAGTAAATGGGTACTTTTCAGAATGGCAGGCAGTGACTAGTGGGGTACCGCAAGGTTCTGTGCTGGGGCCCCAACTGTTTACATTGTACATTAATGATTTAGATGAGGGGATTAAATGTAGTATCTCCAAATTTGCGGATGACACTAAGTTGGGTGGCAGTGTGAGCTGCAAAGAGGATGCTATGAGGCTGCAGTCTGACTTTGATAGGTTAGGTGAGTGGGCAAATGCGTGGCAGATGAAGTATAATGTGGATAAATGTGAGGTTATCCACTTTGGTGGTAAAAACAGAGAGACAGACTATTATCTGAATGGTGACAGATTAGGAAAAGGGGAGGTGCAACGAGACCTGGGTGTCATGGTACATCAGTCATTGAAGGTTGGCAAGCAGGCACAGCAGGCGGTTAAGAAAGCAAATGGCATGTTGGCCTTCATATCGAGGGGATTTGAGTACAGGGGCAGGGAGGTGTTACTACAATTATACAGGGCCTTGGTGAGGCCACACCTGGAGTATTGTGTACAGTTCTGGTCTCCTAACTTGAGGAAGGACATTCTTGCTATTGAGGGAGTGCAGCGAAGGTTCACCAGACTGATTCCCGGGATGGCGGGACTGACCTATCAAGAAAGACTGGATCAACTGGGCTTGTATTCACTGGAGTTCAGAAGAATGAGAGGGGATCTCATAGAAACGTTTAAAATTCTGACGGGTTTAGACAGGTTCGATGCAGGAAGAATGTTCCCAATGTTGGGGAAGTCCAGAACCAGGGGTCACAGTCTAAGGATAAGGGGTAAGCCATTTAGGACCGAGCTGAGGAGAAACTTCTTCACCCAGAGAGTGGTGAACCTGTGGAATTCTCTACCACAGAAAGTTGTTGAGGCCAATTCACTAAATATATTCAAAAAGGAGTTAGATGAAGTCCTTACTACTCGGGGGATCAAGGGGTATGGCGAGAAAGCAGGAATGGGGTACTGAAGTTGCATGTTCAGCCATGAACTCATTGAGTGGCGGTGCAGGCTCGAATGGCCGAATGGCCGACTCCTGCACCTATTTTCGATGTTTCTATGGAGCTGCACTCATCCAGGCAAGTGGAGAGTATTCCATCACACTCCTGACTGGTGCCTTGTAGATGGTGGGAAGGCTTTGGGGAGTCAGGAGGTGAGACACTTGCCACAGAATACCCAGCCTCTGACCCGCTCTTGTAGCCACAGTATTTATGTGGCTGGTCCAGTTAAGTTTCAGGTCAATGGTGATCCCCAGGATGTTGACGGTGGGGGATTTGGTGAAGGTAGTGCCGAATCCCCTCAACTGGGGCGTTGATAAGGATTCCACGGTTGGCCTCAGCACCACTAGGCTAGGGAAGTGAAGGATCAGCCATGGCTCGTCCTCCTGATTGCTGCCCAATGGCCTCAGTTGTCAAGTGCACAAGTGTAGTCATGGGGAGGACAATGTCACAGTGAAATGGAAGGCCCCTTATGGAGGAATAGTGTGCCAATACTTGCTGTCTGTATGAAGAATGGCCATATAGGCAAGGCACTGGACAATGGCCAGAACCTGTGGAACTGTATCCTAATATGAGTCAGCACCTTTGAGGGGGTCAGGGTGGGGGTGGGCGGGAGAATAAGTTTTCCCAAGATGTGCCTTATGGTATTGCCGTACCATTGAAAACAGTCAGCCATCCATCCTCTAGAATAGGAAGGAAAAAGATGAGGCTTTACTTATAAATAGACACCACTTGGCAGTCCGGTGGCTTATCAAAGGGGGCTTGCTCAAGCTCGAGGAATTAACATTCAAAACAAAACAGTATGTTCTTTGTGAAGGGAGGATGCTCCGGTCACTGGGACCATAGCAAAGGAGCGGCGAGGTCGGGGCGAAGGAACGGCGAGAGATCGTGGAGCAACGTGATCAGGGCCCAGGAGAGACGTGAGTTCGGGCCCCAGGAGAGGCGAGGGCCCAGGGGCAGTACAGGCCAGCCCACACTGTGCGATATGTGTGTGTGCACCAGGCCCATGCAGCAGAGCTGGTCTCCAGTCGTTTTGGTTAATCCTTGCCACTGGACCAAGACCTAGCTCTGTCAAGCCCGTGTGGTGGCTGGTGTGCAACGGCCACCCCACGTTAAAAAAAATTCACACACAGGCATCTTCCACCCTTCAACATGTAGTTCAGGACCTGGAATATTAGGTCCTTCATTGAAACACGTCTGAACTCATCCCTTTTTGGTGTGGAACCAAGTCATCCTCCATACGAGGGACTGCCTAGGAGTAAGAGTGGAAATCTGGAACACTCTCCTCCGATAAGCTGTTGAAGCTGGGGGTCAATTGAAAATTTCAAAACTGAGGTTGATATATTTTTGTTAGGCAAGGATATCAAGGCTTACAGAGCCAAGGCGGGTAGATAAGAGTTAAGATACAGATCAGCCATGATCTTATTGAATGGCGGAACAGGCTCGAGGGGCCGAATGGCCTACTCCTGCTCCTATGTTCCAGTGTCCTTATCGTCTTGGTATCTGTGTCAATATGATGCGTCACGGAGCAATAGGTGTCGTGTTTATATCTTATTATGCCCAGGCAGTGAGTGCCAGAGAGAGATGGAGCAGAGGCTCGAGGAGCTAGATGGCCTACTTCTGTTCCTAATTCTTACGTAGGACAGCCAAAGGGCGAGGAGAGCTGACTTGTGTCACTTAATACTGGGTCAAAATCCTGGAACTCGCTGTGTAACAGCATTGTGAGCATGCCTTCACCACACGGACTGCAGCGGTTCACGATGAACCACCACCTTCTCGCGGGGTACTAAGGAGGGGCTATAAGTGCCGGGCCTTGCCAGTGACGCCTGAATCCCCAGAATGAAAAATAAAAGAAACGCTTCTGCTCACACTCTCGATCCCCCTGCTACTCTCTACCTGGATGTCCAGCAACATCTCTTGGGAGCAATTGGTGCGTCCCTCACAATTCAAAGATGGAGAGGTTCTGTGCAGAACCAGATGAATTTTTTTTTTTTGTTTTACGCAGCGAGTTGTTGTGATCTGGAACGCGCTGCCTGAAAGGGCGGTGGGAGCAGATTCAACAGTAACTCTCAAAAGTGAATTAGGTATATACTTGAAAGGGGAAAAACATTTGCAGAGCTAAGGGGAGGGAGCAAGGGGGAGTGGGACTAATTGGACAGCTCTACCACAATGGGCTGAATGGCTTCCTTCTGTGCTGTATGTCTCTATGATTCCATGACTCTTACAATACGTGAGGACTGTAAGGGGATAAAATACGGTCACTAAAAAGTGGAAGTAGACAGACAGATAGATGGTCACTACAGTGGATACTGAAGGTAGTGAACTGATCTGACATGTTGTCCAGATTGTAGGGCTTATCAGTATTGGAAAGTTCTGAGGAATCGGGAGTTCCTCTACCTTACGGTAGGGATTGTAATATATCATAAATTGACCGATTGTGTGTAAAACTCGCTTATGTATGTAAAGCAAGCACGCGCTTGCAATAGGTTTTAAGAAGGGAAAGCAACAAAGCTTGCTATGCACGCAACAAAGCTTGATGATTAATGAACCATCCGTTGTGTTAACCTTAATACAGACTGAGGGAAACTTACATTCAGTACTGAATTACGTCCAGCAAGGACAATGGAGAGTCAAAAGTCTAGAAACATAGATTGTAACAGCATGAGAACTCTTAGGTGGTTCCTCGAAGCGAAGATGACTTGCTTCCAAACCAAAAAGGGATGAGTTCACAGGTGTTTCAATGAAGAACCTAAATATTCCAGATCCCGAACTACATGTTGAAGGGTGGAAGATGCCTGTGCGTGCATTTTTTTAATGTGGGCTGGCCCGTGCTGCCCCTGGGCCCTCGCCTCTTCTGGCCCTGAACTCACACCACTCCTTCGCCCCGACCTCGCCGCTCCTTCGCTATGGTCCCAGTGACCAGAGCATCCTCCCTTCGTACTGTTTTGTTTTGAATGTTAATTCCTCGAGCTTGAGCAAGCCCCCTAGAGCAATGGCGACACTAGAGGAATGGACAATAAGATAATAAGACCAGTTAAACCTGTACCCCAGTGACGGCTGGTATCGGAGTTAGCTTGGGGTTGTGCTCCATTATATTTCTCCATAAACTACGGTTGGTGAGTTGTTGCTCCGAGACGTTTGGTGCTCGTCGGACATGGAATGCCCGAACAGAAACAACGGAGGCAGCAGAACCCACACTTGAATGTGAAATATTTGGTAAAGCACGATGTGCTGAATGGCCTCTTTCTGTGCTGTACAATTCAATGGTTGTACGAGAGATTTTAGAGGAATCACTAACCAGTTAGAACCACAACCGATGTAGTATATAGAATGTGCATCAGTAACATTTTCAGTGGTTTACTTACTGATCTTTGACTTGGATTATGCTATACATTCATGTATTAAATTTATATTGTATATACTTAAATATGAGCACATAGCCTAGGCTGACACTCCAGTGCAGTGCTGAGGGAGTGCTGCACTGTCGGAGATGTCGTCTTTCGGATGAGACATTAAACCGAGGCCCCATCTGCTCTCTCAGGTGGACGTAAACGATCCCATGGTACTATTTCGTTGAAGAGCAGGGGAGTTATCCCCGGTGTCCTGGGCCAATATTTATCCCTCAACCAACATCACCTAAAAAACATTATCTGGGTCATTATCACATTGCTGTTTGTGGGAGCTTGCTGTGCGTAAACTGGCTGCCACGTTTCCTACATTACAACAGTGACTACACTCCAAAAAGTACTTCATTGGCTGTAAAGCGCTTTGGGACAACCTGAGATTGTCAAAGGCGCTATATAAATGCAAGTTCTTTCTTTTCATTATACAATACTTCTATTATGTTTACACCATGCATCCAATTCCAGCTGTTTTTAAGTAAAACCCTATGTTGGCCCAATTTAAAAGCAGTGCTTTTATGACCCCATGTTGTTGTAGAGTTGGGATTGATTACAGCTTTTAATGTATTTATGATACATCCTCCATGTCTCCATAGAGCACCAGATGTCCAGCCTGTTTACGTGCAGAGAAACAGTTGATATCGGGAAGCATTGCATGAAAGAGAGAGGGTTAGGAGAGAGGCAGGGTGGAGATAAGGAAAGAGGGAGCTCGGTCAAAAGGCTAAGTGAGTAGCAGAAGGCACAAAGGGATGACAAGAGCAAGGTACATGATGGAGCGACAGGAAACAAAGCAGCAAAAGGAACTGGATTTGAAAATACAATGGGGAAATGACAGCTGTGACTGGAGAGAAGGAGCAGTAATGCACATTGCCAAACCTCATCGAAGCACTGACCACACTCGATCAGCTCCGATGGACGTGTCACATCGTCCGTGTTATGTATGCAAACCTCACCAATGTGTAAAACTTGCCACCAGGGGGCACACCTGTGGGAGACCTAAGGGTCACCTGTGCACCCTGGGCAAGCAGGTATAAAAGGCAATCCACCACCCTGCTTCCTCACTTTGGAGTTACATTAAAGAGACCAAGGTCACAATGGTTTGAGCTTACATAGAAACATAGAAAATAGGTGCAGGAGTAGGCCATTCGGCCCTTCGAGCCTGCACCGCCATTCAATGAGTTCGTGGCTGAACATGCAACTTCAGTACCCCATTCCTGCTTTCTCGCCATACCCCTTCATCCCCCTAGTAGTAAGGACGACATCTAACTCCTTTTTGAATATATTTAGTGAATTGGCCTCAACAACTTTCTGTGGTAGAGAATTCCACAGGTTCACCACTCTCTGGGTGAAGAAGTTTCTCCTCATCTCGGTCCTAAATGGCTTACCCCTTATCCTTAGACTGTGACCCCTGGTTCTGGACTTCCCCAACATTGGGAACATTCTTCCTGCATCTAACCTGTCTAAACCCATCAGAATTTTAAACGTTTCTATGAGGTCCCCTCTCATTCTTCTGAACTCCAGTGAATACAAGCCCAGTTGATCCAGTCTTTCTTGATATGTCAGTCCCGCCATCCCGGGAATCAGTCTGGTGAACCTTCGCTGCACTCCCTCAATAGCAAGAATGTCCTTCCTCAAGTTAGGAGACCAGAACTGTACACAATACTCCAGGTGTGGCCTCACCAAGGCCCTGTACAACTGTAGTAACACCTCCCTGCCCCTGTACTCAAATCCCCTCGCTATGAAGGCCAACATGCCATTTGCTTTCTTAACCGCCTGCTGTAGCTGCATGCCAACCTTCAATGACTGATGTACCATGACACCCAGGTCTCGTTGCACCTCCCCTTTTCCTAATCTGTCACCATTCAGATAATAGTCTGTCTCTCGAGGCTCTTCGCCGGGAGCACGCGGAGGCCAAGCACAAACAGCGGAAGGAGCGCAGGACAACCCAAGCCCCCCCACCCACCCATCCCTCCAACCACCGTCTGCTCCACCTGTAGGTCCTGCATTGGACTCATCAGTCACCTGAGAACTCATATTAGTGTGGAAGCAAGTCATCCTCGACTCCGGGGGGGTGCCTAAGAGAGCGACCTCATCGTTTAGTTGCAAACAGGAAGTGATAAGGCAGGCAACAAAATCATCCATTGCAGATTTATAAATACTAGAATAAACAAAACAGTCCTTTCTCATGGGCTTCAGGTAAAATTACATCTGGTAAATGTAACATTATAAACCCTGGTCGGTTCCAGTGTAGCAACATAGGAGCAGGAGCAGGCCATTCAGGCCCTCGATTCTGTTCTGCCATTCAATGAGACCATGGCTGATCTGCGACCTAACTCCACATACCCGCCTTTGCCCATATCCCTTAATACCTTTGCTGAACGAAAATCTATCAATCTCTGATTTAAAATGAACAATGGATCCAGCATCAACTGCTGTTTGCGGAAGAGCGTTCCAAACTTCTACCAACCTTTGCGTGTAGAAATGTTTCCTAATTTCACTCCTGAAAGGCCTGGCTGAAGTCTTTAGGGTACGTCCCCTGGTCCTAGATTCCTCAACCAGTTTCTCTCTATCTATCCTGTCAGTTCCCCTTAATATTTTGAAAACTTTGATCGAACCTTCTAAATTCCAGGGAATAGTTTGTGTAATCTCACCTCATAATCTCACCCTTGGAGTCCAGGTGTCATTCTGGTAAACCTTCGCTGCACTCCCTCCAGGACCAATATATCCTTCCTAAAGTGTGCCCAGAATTGAACGCAGTACTCAGTATCAGATTTACTGTGCTGTGACGATATGTCTGCTGCTACACTGACTGTTTGCTGCCCTTCAACCTCTGACTTGCTGTGTCTTGCAATGGTTTGCACACTGCTCGGGCTGCCACTCACATTCCTGTCGGTGCGAAGGTGAAACTAAAGCAACGCGTTTTATTTTTGAGCTCTAGACATGTCCTACCATGCTGCCCAGGCACACACTATGGACAGATTTATTATTCCCTCATCCCTTCACCCTCGCTGCTCATCAACTGTGTGCTCTTTGGCACAGTGCTGATCAAGCGCAGGACTGAGAGGACCAAGTCCGACTGGGCTGCAACATTCCAACGCGATCTCTTCAAATCTTGGCTTGGCTCAGTGAGCAGCACTGAGTTGGAAAGTTGCACTTTCAAGCCACACTCCCAGGCTTGAGCAGTACATCCAGGCTGACGCTGCAGCGGAGTACAGTACTGAGGAAATGCTGTCTTCTGCATGGGATGTGGCTTCCAGGCCCCATCGGAGAGATGTAAAAGACCCCACAGCACAATGGGAAGAATGGTGGGAAGTTCTGCTGGTGTCCTGGCCAACACTCGTCCACCAGACATGTCCATCAAAAAAGGCCGATTGGGGTAGAAAAATAGTCTGCATGCGTGCCAGAACAGAGGGGTCAGACGTCGACCGAAAAATTGGGCCAGGGGCTTCATCGAAATATTCCGAGCTACCTGCTCCGCTCAGTGGTCATCAATTTCTTCGAGGGGACCTTAACTCATCATTGGCTGTGAAGCGGTTTGGGGGTGCCCTGAGGTCGTAAAAGGTGCTATATAAATGGAATTTCTTTGGCGTTTGGAGAATGAGAGATGACCTTATTGAAACATATAAGATTCTGAGGGGGCTTGACAGGGTAGATGCAGAGAGGTTGTCTCCCCTCGTATGCAAATCTAGAACTAGGGGGCATAGTTGCAGAATAAGGGGTCGCCCATTTCAAACCTGAGATGAGGAGGAATTTCTTCTCTCAGAGGGTCGGGAATCTTTGCGAATTCTCTGCTCCGGAGAGCTGTGGAGGCTGGGTCATTGAATATATTTAAGGTGGAGATGGACAGATTTTTGAACGATAAGGGAGTGAAGGGTGATGGGGAGTGGGGCAGGGAAATGGAGCTGAGGCCAAGATCAGATCAGCCAGGATCTTATTAAATGGCGGAGCAGGCTCGAGGGGCCAAATAGCTGACTCCTGCTCCTGTTTCTTATGTTCTTATGTTCTTTCTAGCATTTTGTCTTCAACAATCCACCACCAAATCAGATTAACTGGACTTTCCCGGCTGTGAGGGATCTTGCTTTATGCAAGACAGTTGCCGTGTTTCCCTGGATGACACCAGTTCGCCATGCCTCAGAGTAATTCATTGTATGTGAAGTATTATGAGGCATCTGTTGGGAGACAAGCACAGACGCTTTATAAATACAACACTTTCTGTTTCTTCTCTAATGACCTTGGCACTTCGCCCAGGCTGTTCCGCTAAAATAAACAAACGCTTTAAAATAAAAGAGAGACTTGCATTTCTATATTGCCTTTCACAAGCGCAGGACATCCCGAATTGCTTTCCAGCCAATGAAGTACTTTTTGAAGTGTTGTAATGCAGGAAACGTGGCAGCCGATTTGCGCACAGCAAGCTCCCACAAACAGCAACGCGATAATGATCAGATAACCTGTTTTTAGTGATGTTGGTTGAGGGATAAATATTGGCCCAGGACAGCCGGGATAACTCCCCTACTCTTCTTCGAAATAGTGCCATGGGATCTTTTACGCCCACCTGAGGGAGCAGACGGGGCCTCGGTTTAATGTCTCATCCGAAAGACGGAACGTCCAACGGTGCAGCGCTCCCTCAGCACTGACACTGGGAGTGTCAGCCGAGTTTTGGTGCTCAAGTCCCTGGAGTGGGACTTGAACCCACAACCGTCTGACTCAGCAGGCGAGAGATTTACCACCTGAGCCACGGCTGACACTTGAACAGAGGGAACAGGAGAATGGAAATTTCAATTATCGGTGCAAGAGTGTTCACACTTCCAGGAGATGCAAACACAACTTGTGTCATCACACAGCGCACTTGTACAAGTTAAAAACAGTTTGGTCATAACACACCGACACCACATGGCCAAGGAAAGGGGATGTTACGGACATACGAAATTGACCTGCTGGAATAGACCAGTTGGTCGATCAAGGTATACAGTGGCGTTCCCTAGGGATCGGTCTTGGGTCCACTGCTTTTTTTGATATATATTAATTGTTGTGTATGCATGCCTGTTTACAGTGTGATGTCTGTAACACTGTTATGCCACACTGAATGTAACCTTACACTGTACACACCTTGCCTGTACACCAGAGGGTGCTGCTGCTGGAGACCTAAGGGTTACCTGCACACGGCACGTAACCCAGTATAAAAAGGAACACACAGCTTGTTGTCCTCACTCAGGAGCTGCAAATAAAGGACTACAGGTCTACACAGTTTAAGTATCACACCCTGCCTCGTGGAGTCATTACTAAAGGTGCCTACATACGCTACAACTGCCAATGGGAATACGAGGTCACGAACCACACGCTCAGCATATTGAATCTCAGTATCTTTCAGCAATTTATCGATGGGGAAGATTGGGACGCTTTTGAAGAAAGATTGGAACATTTAAGGAGACGGGCTGCACTGTGCGACTTTGGCGACCACCTAAATGAAGCACTAAGGGACTCGAAACCAATGAGAGCAGTGCACCGCATTGATACTTCTAAGGGCAGAAATGCTGCCCCTAATCCCGCAATCCTGAGTCCGCCACATGGGGCAAACCGGCTATCCTTGTGCTGGCGCTGTGGAGGAAACCACAGGGCCCACCAGTGCCACTACAAAGACTATGCATGCAAAGAGAAAAGGCACCTTCAAAGGATGTGCAGAGAAAGCTTTACTCACCGCGTCTCTGATGAGTTGGCTGATCACCGGGGCTCCGACACAGAGGAAGGTGAAGTTGCTCAACCCCTGGAAGAAGAGTATGGAACTCATACCTGCTCCACCGAAAGTTCTCCGTGGACAATGAAAGTAGATGTCGACGGGGTCCCAGTTTCTATGGCGAGCGACACAGGGGCGAGCCAGTCTGTGACGAGCCAAGCGACCTTCGAAGAACTTTGGATGAATCCCGCCAATCGACCACAACGGCATCCTGTCCAAGCGAAGCTGCTCCCAGGCCTCCGGGCTCCGGCAATCGACCTCGAACATGGATCCATCGCAGCATCCGGAGGTTCCACTGTCCAGCTCGACTGCTCACAGCATCCCGCCGAAACCTCCAAGACCGAGGATTCAAACTCCACTTTCCGGGCCGAGACAGCACTCCAAGAGGTGAACGGCATAGAAAGAAATGGATTCCTGATGTCCAAGATCGAACCTGTGGAAGGAAAGAGTACCACAGCCTACCTGCAGGAAAGCTAGAACATGGCAGCCACAGCACAAGGAGAAAAACTTGTAATCAAAATGGCCGCGGCCATACCACAAGTAAACATGGAGGACCATCATGTGACACCGAGCAGCCAATCGGATTTGAAGGCTCCCTTAAAGGAGACCGGTAACCAAAGAAATTTAAAGGGAAAGTTTCAACTATTTGTGTACACGGACTTTAAAGCTAAAGATGCGATTAAAGGGTGCAAGTATGAAAATGTATGCAATGTAACATTGAATTGTAATGCAGGTTAAACTAATGTGACTAATGAGGTGAATGCAGGTGTCAGTAAGGTTAAGAACAAGTTTATTATGCTTATCAATAATGATAGAGAATGTGAAATCCTAATGTAACCATGTCTGTTGAAACCAGGACACCCAAAAGTGATGCAAATGCTAGAATGTATAATGCATGCTCGACTATGTGTGATCAGAGCCAAGGTGTCATGTATACCGGTAGGACACTGCCAAAGGACATTGGGTCCTACAGGGACCATGCTGATGCCAATGGAATCCCCCTGTGGGAGATTCCCAGGTCCAGCAGGCTACCTGACCATGTAGCCTGGACCTTTGGAACAAATGTGATGCCCCTTGTAGGCCAATGGGAGCAGACCCACTACAGGGACAGTGGTCAATGGGCAGCCCAGCCATCACCAATGGCAACCTGCACCAGACCAGCCCTACAGCCCCTGGCCATCAGGGCCAACACCAGGAGCATGAGGCCAATACCCTCCAGCTTCCCTGGCAAACCCTGGAATGACCTGACCCTCATCCCAATTGGTGGACAAGGAGCCCACCCAGTCTTGTGACCCTGCCCACCACCCCACAACAGTGACACCCACTTGGTTTGTGTGTGAGGGAGGGGAAATGTACGAGGCCAGCCTCAAGCACAGGGCTCACACCTGGCAACCACACACCCCTCACCACAACCTCCCATAGCCCACCACTCATCACCTCCCTGGTCATGACAATAAGGATATGAAAAATGCTTAGGGGGGAGTATTGTTGTGTATGCATGCCTGTTTACTGTGTGATGTCTATAACACTGTTATGCCACACTGAATGTACCCTTACACTGTACACACCTTGCCTGTACACCAGAGGGTGCTGCTGCTGGAGACCTAAGAGTTACCTGCACACGGCAGGTAACCCAGTATAAAAAGGAACTCACAGCTTGTTGTCCTCACTCAGGAGCTGCAAATAAAGGACTACAGGTCTACACAGTTTCAGTATCATACCCTGCCTCGAGGAGTCATAACTAAAGGTGCCTACATATACTACATTAATGACTTGGGCTTGGTGTACAGGGCACAATTTCAAAATTTGCAGATGACGCAAAACTTGAAAGTATAGCGAACAGTGAGGAGCACAGTGATAGATTTCAGGAAGACAGGCTGGTGGAATGGGCGGACACGTGGCAGATGAAATTTAACGCAGCAAAGTGTGAAGTGATGCATTTTGGTAGAAAGAATGAGGAGAGGAAATATAAACTAAATGGTACAATCCTAAAGGAGGTGCACAAACAGAGATACCTGGGGATACGTGTGCATAAATCGCTGAAGGTGACAGGGCAGGTTGAGGAAGCAGTTAAAATGGCCGATGGGGCTTCATAAATAGAGGTATAGAGTACAAAAGTGTGGAAGTTATGAAGAACCTGCATAAAACGCTGGTTTGGCCCCAACTGGAGTATTGTGGCCAATTCTGGGCACCACACTTTAGGAAGGATGTGAAGGCCTTAGCAAAGATACAGAAAAGATTTACAAGAATGGGTCCAGGGATGAGGGACTTCAGTTACATGGATAGACTGGAGAAGCTGGGGTTGTTCCCCTTGGAGCAGAGAAGGTTGAGAGGAGATTTGATCAAGGTGTTCAAAATCGTGAGGGGTCTAGACAGAGTAGAGAGAGAGAGAAGCTGTTCCCATTGGCAGAAGGGTCGAGAACCAGAGGACACAGATTTAAGGTGATTGGCAAAAGAACCAAAGGCGACATGAGAAAAAACCTTTTTTACGCAGCGAGTGGTTAGGATCTGGAATGCGCGGCCTGAGAGGGTGGTGGTGGCAGACTCCTTTCAAAAAGGAGTTGGATAAGTACCCGAAGGAAAACAAAGTGCGGGTCTATGGGGAAAGGGCGGGGGAGTGGGTCTAGCTGAGAGTCAGCACGGGCTCGATGGGCCGAATGCTGTAACCATTCTATGATTCTAAACCTGCTCCACATGCCATGATGGCCGGAGCTTCATGACTAAACAATTCTTCCCTCCCACCAACCCACCCCTCCCCACAGCCATGTCCTCCTCAGTGTAAGTGAAGAAGAAGAAGGAGAAGACTTGGATTTATATAGCACCTTTCACGACCACTGGACATCTCAAAGTTTGTTACAGCCAATGAAGTACTTTTTGGAGTGCAGGCACTGTTGTAATGTGGGAAACGCGGCAGCCAATTTGCACACAGCAAGCTCCCACACACAGCAATGTGATAATGACCCAGATCATCAGTTTTTTTGTTATGTTGAATGAGGGATAAATATTGGCCCCAGGACACCGGGGATAACTCCCCTGCTCTTCTTCAAAATAGTGCCACGGGATCTTTTATGTCCACCCGAGAGAGCAGACGGGGCCTCGGTTTAACGTCTCATCCGAAGTGAGCAGAATATAGAGGCCTGGCTAATAGTCAACAATAATATGGGTTTTCTTAAAGTAATGATTAAAAGGCTATCTCAACTGAAGACTAACGGTGTCGCGATAATTGACTATCGTATAAAGCAAGTTTAAATTTTTTTTAAATCTAATTGATGCGCCAATATCTTTAGATTACTATTTAGTGTCAATAGTTTATAGGAGGTGCAACTTGACTCTTAATTTAATTTTAATTAGTATAAACTGTCACTTTTATTGTTAATGAAGAGCAGATCATTACGGAGTGTAATTGAAGTAAGAGAGGGCCTGGGGAAATCTTTGTGCCAGCACCTGGCACTCTGCCCGGTTTCATCTCCTGTTGATGAAATCAGTTCCTGTAATTAATTAATGTGTGGAGAGGGTGAATGGAGCCAGCGGAAATCCCTAGAAACCAGCAAAAGCCAACCGGTGCGGTTGGTTTCTGCTCCACTGAGGCTGAAGCTGTACATATGTTTTTATTACCGCCGTAATAATAATGCGCTTTAACATCACATCAAGGGCACGTCGCCAGTCAACGATGGCGCAAGCATCTTGAGGGCGATTAAACATTGGAGCCCTGGACACTGCACGTTTTCATGAGACAAAGCTCGCCAACTCTGGCTGCACGTGTTTCTGGAAGACTCGCCCCCACTCTCCCGCCATTGGCCGCCCAACATGGTCGCCAATCGGAAAGTGAACAGACCCTTAATTACCCAACTGGAGGATTCCTGACTCTCGGTCAAACAGCCTTTCTCCCCCCACCCCCCTCTGCCCACCCTGCATCCCCATGCCCCGCCCCCCTGCCCCCCCCCCCACCCCGCCCCCATCTCCAATGCTTTTATAACTAATTAATAGAAGTGTTCAAACAAAATGGAAATAAACATACAATAATTTGTCTCCCCATTTTTTTTTTGCATAGGACATGAAACAATGCAGAATAATATACAACAATAACAACTTGCATTTATATAGCACCTTTAACTTGGTAAAATGCTCCAAGGACTACATAGGATTATACGGCACAGAAACAGGCCCTTCGGCTCAACTAGTCCATGCCGGCATTTATGCTCCACTCGAGCCACCCGAGTCCACTTGAGTCTTTCCTCATCTAAATCTATCAGCATAACCCTCTATTCCCTTCTCCCTCATATGGTTGTCTAGCCTCCCTTTAAATGCATCGATACTATTCGCTTCAACCATTCCCTGTGGTAGCGAGTTCCACATTCTCACCACTCTCTGGGTAAAGAGGTTTCTCCTGGATTTCCCCATTGGATTTCTTGGTGACTATCTTACATTGATGGCCTCTAGTTATGCTCTTCTCCACAAATGGAAACACTCTCTCTGTATCTACTCTATCAAAACCTGTCGTGATTTTAAAGTTCTCGATTAGGGTCACCCCTCGGCCGCCTTTTCTCAAGAGAAAAGAGACCCAGTGCTGTGAGAGGCTTGAGTGTGCCGGAGGTTAATGTTCCATTCCTGGAGCCTCCGGAGCATTACTGAGGGTTGGCAACCCCAATACAGGGAGGATGTTCCCCCTGGGGCGTGAGTCTAGAACCAGGGGTCACAGGTTCAGGATAAGGGTTGGCCATTTAGGACTGAGATGAGGAGAAACTTCTTCACTCAGAGGGTGGCGAATCTTTGGAATTCTCTGCCCCAGAGGGCTGTGGAGCTTCAGTCTTTGAGTATATTCAAGACAGAGATTTTTTGCATGTTAAAAGAATCAAGGGATTGGGCGGGAAAGTGGAGTTGAGATCTTATTGAATGGTAGAGCAGGCTCGAGGGGCCGAATGGCCTACTCCTGCTCCTAATTTTTATGTTCTTATGTCATATCCTTACTGGGTTTTTTGAGAAAAAAAGCAAAGCCTTCTCTTGCAGCCAGTCAGCTTAATCAATGACTCCAATCCCCGGCAGTCCTTTCCAATAGAGGGCAATGGCCACTCATCTCCTTACAGAAGAGGAGGAGATATTGGAGGGCAAGTTCTGTTGAAAATTTATCCATGACTAATTGCAAAATGCCATTGACACAAAGCCAATTGGATCCCTAGTCCTCTGAGGACAATATGTCTATTAAGGCCTCTGCATGGCTGCTTTAATATTTGTTTCCCTCTCCAACCTTCACTCACTGTGGTACGGCCCAAGTGTAGGGTTGCCAACTCTGGTTGGACATATTCTTGGAGGTCTCATCACATGTCACCTGTTTCCCACTGCCCCGCGCTCACCATTGGTCGCCCGACACATCCATCCTCCCGGTACCCCGCCTTCCCATGACCAATTGAGAAGCGAACCTGACTGGATGATCCTCAACTTCAGTTAAACAGCCCTTTATCCCAACTCTCCAATGTTTTTTTTATATAACTAATAAACAAAGAAAATACCCCAAAAAATACACCACTTGTTTTAATGTCTCGATGAGCAGTGTCCTGGAGATCAATTAATTCCTGGAGACTCGAGGACAACCCTGGAAAGTTGGCACCCTCATCCCAGAGTGTTCAGTCATCACATGTGTAACGTCGGAGATATATCACCAACGATGTCTCTGCAAGATCCTGCAAATCCCCTGGGGGGGCAGACACACCAACATTAGTGTCCTCGCCCAGGTCAACATCTCCAGCATTGAAGCACTGACCACACTTGATCAGCTCCGCTGAGCAGGCCACATTGTTCGCGTGCCAGAAACGAGACTCCCAAAGCAAGCGCTCTATGCGGAGCTCCTTCACGGCAAATGAGCCAAAGGCGGGCAGCGGAAACGTTACAAGGACACCCTCAAAGCCCACCCTGGTAAAGTGTGACATCACCACTGACACCTGGGAGTCCCTGGCCAATGACCGCCCTCGGTGGAGCTAGTGCATCCGGGAGGGCGTTGAGTTCTTCGAATCTCAATGCCGAGAGCATGCAGAAACCAAACGCAGGCAGCGGAAGGAGCGTGCGGCAAACCAGTCCCACCCAACCCTTCCCTCGGTGAATGTCCGTCCCACCTGTGACAGAGTCTGTGGCTCTCATATTGGACTGTTTAGCCACCAAAGAACTCTCTTCAGGAGTGGAAGCAAGTCTTCCTCGATTCCGAAGGACTGCCTACGATGATGATGAATGTATGCGCCTGTGAGCATGCTCACAGGTTTGTAGAGCTGTTGCCAATATTTGAAGTGGCTGCTCCTCAATTTCTGGTTGCACTGCACTCCCACACTCCTGATCTCTGGGCACCCTGTGCGGAGGGGAGCGGGCAGGTCCGTAGGCCTCCTCGTAGGACTGCTCCTGGGCACGGCCAAGATGGCCATCAGCCGGTCCAGGCAGCGGGCGGTCGAGGGGGTCGTTCAGCCCGACTGCCTGCCTCTCTTCCACGGTTACATCCGAGCCAGGGTGTCCCTGGAGATGGAGCACGCGGTGTCCACCGGTACGCTCGCGGCCTTCCGCGAGAGGTGGGCGCCGGAGGGACTGGAGTGCATCATCACCCCCGGCAACCAAATTTAAATTTGATTTTACATGTTTTAAAGTTTGATTTGTTTTATTACCGAGTTTTAGTGTCTCCTCAGTTAGGGGGCACTTGTATAATTTGCCTCTCGGTGCCCTAAAAAAAACCCCCAAAAAAGCAACAAAAAACCCCACAAAAAACAAAAAGAAGGCAATTGAAAAGTGTTTGGAGTGTTCCCCCCCCCCCCCCCGCTTTAATAAGGGGGCACTTTGATTTAATTTGTTCATTTGTTTACAACAAAAAGAGTTTCCCAACGGAGCTGATCGAGCGTGTTCAATGCTTCGATGCTGGGGATGTTGGCCTGAGCGAGAACACTGACGTTGGTGCGTCTGTCCTCCCAGGGGATTTGCAGGATCTTGCGAAGGCAGCGCTGGTGGTACTTCTCCAGTGCTTTGAGATGTCTGCTGTATATAGTCCACGTCTCTGAGCCATATAGGAGGGCAGGTATCACCATAAGCTTGGTGTCGGATTTGAGGTCCTGGACTTCAAACACTCTCTTCCTCAGGCGACGGAAGGCTGTGTGTGTATACCCGCTGACTACATCTCCAGGCTGATTATCATAGAATAGGATCTGGTAATCTTACAGCACACAAGGAGGCCATTCGGCCCATCGTGTCTGTGCCGGCTCTTGAAAGAGCTGTCCAATTGGTCCCATTCCCTCCTGCTCATTCCCCCTAGCCCTGCTTACTTTCTCCCCTTCAAGTATTTATCTAATTCTCATTTGAATGTTACTATTGCGCAATCAGTAAAATGTGCTTTGGTTTAAAAATGGTTTCTTTTTTGTGAATTTGTGAATGAGCTTTAATTTTATACAACGCTGATAAGTCAATATGAAAAGATACAACTGAAAACAGTCATGGTAACCTATATTCTATTTTTTTTTGCATGAGCTCCAGAACCTCACTCGAAGCTCTTCGTGTGTATCGGCACATTTTAATGATTATTTGGGACAGGCTTGTTGGACCAGCTTTTCCTGTCCCTCTTTGGTTGCCGGGGGTGATGATGCACTCCAGTCCCTCCGGTGCCCACCTCTCACGGAAGAGCTCAAGCGTACCGGTGGACACCGCGTGCTCCATCTCCAGGGACACCCTGACACGAACGTAGCCACAGAAGAGAGGCAGGCAGTCAGGCTGAACATTGCAATAATGACCTTGTCTGTTCTGATGCAGTATTGGAAGGAGTAATGTAGAATGCTCTGTATAAACCTCTCGATGCAACAAAGTAATTACAGCTCATGCAAAGAACAAAACCCTAAAACACTGTGCTAAAGGCCATGTGAAAGGATTCAATATTGGCATTAAACTGATTGTAGTTAGGAAGCTTTGAAGAAAAAAACAATCAATCCCAACTATGTCAAATCTGAACTATCAATTTGTCCATGCCGATGATCATATCCATAATGTGTTCTGTTTTGCCGGAGAGTATTGAGGACCACATCTAATTGTACACACGAAGAAATGAAAAGAGAGACAAGTAAAGCTGGTCCTTCAAACCTTTCCCAAACAGTCATCACGCAACTAAATTTAGCGTGAATTTGCGGCAGTTTGCGTCATGATCGTGATTGGCCTCTTTAAGTGTCTCATCGCGTCCACTGATCAAGATATCATCTGCAATCTTGTAGACTCCATCTGGACCCTCGAGGTTCTAGTCTAGCTTTTGCTGGAAGGTTTCCGGGGCAGGACTGATGCCAAATGACATTCGATATCATCCCCATGAAGTCTGGAAGGTCGTGAGGTAGGAGGATCTGTGTCTAGTTCACATTGCAAGAAACCCTCCTTGCAGTCTGCTTTAATGAAGACCTTTACATTTGACATCTGTGGCAAGATGGCATCGATCACAGGAAGTGGATAGTGTCCACGTTTCAGGGCATTGTTCAGATGTTGAGGATCGATACATACTCGGATCTTTCCATTTGGTTTTTGTACAGTCACTAAACTGGATACCCAGTCCGTCGGTTCAAGCACTTTAGTGATGATTTGTCGTTTTTCCAAACGATCGAGTTCTGCTTTTAGCGTTTGTTTGATTGCCATTGGCTCCCGTCTGGGTGGCATTGCAGCTGATGTCGCTGATTCATTAAGATCAAGGTGAACTGTCCCTAGCATGTGTCCAAGTCCCTTAAACACATCCGAATACGCATTGTTGATGTCAGTTTTTGACGCTAGCGAGAGGTCTGCCTTGTTGGTAGTTTGCGATTCGCGTGGTTCATTTACCACCGCGATATTCTGATGCTGCACTTTTATCAGTTGTAGCTGTAGAGCAGTGCACGAGCCAATCAGTGGGGCACTTTTCCCTCAATGATCACAAAGAGCATAACGTGCTTTTGCTTGTTCTTTGTATTTTCCAGTGGCACATTACAAGTCCCTACCACTGGAATGGTTGCATGGTTGTCATCTAGTGATTCTGTCTTAGATTCTTTTATCTGTAAGCCTCTTGGTAAGTATCCAAGAGGTAGCACATTGCATGTGGTCCCGTAATCTATTTGCATTTTTACCAGTTGACCTTCAATGGAGAAGGCAGCCATAAACTTGTTAGGATACTTTCTGTCAGCTTTGTCCTTGATTGTGCGATCAACTTTACCAAGCATCTTTACAGTCATGACTTCAAAATCAGAATCATAACTCTCTTCATATAGTGCATGAACTTTTGGCTTGCCCTTATATTTAGGGTTATGTGTAGACTTCTGCCTCGATCCATTCTGCCTACACTTTTGAGAAAAGTGATTTAGTTTGTCACAACTTGTGCAGATCTTCCCATATGCTGGGCATTTAGTTTTTGGCAGCTCATGTCTTTTGCCACAATACCTGCAATTATTCGTGAACTCTTTGTCTGTGAATTCTTTCTTTGTGGATTGGGGTTTTTCTCTGACAGCTTTGACATCTTCAGAGTCTGTTTTAATGAGCTTCGTGGATTTCATTTGTGCAACTGTGGCCTCTGTAGCTTTACAGAGCATCACACATTTATCGAGTGTTAGGCTTGATGCTTGCAACAGCCTCTTACACAGAGTGTTATCAGATATTCCGCAGACTAAGCGGTCTCTGATGAAATGATCCCTCACATTGTCAAAATCACATGACAATGCTAGCTCTCACTTTCACGGGATATCTGTCAAACTGTGCGTCCCCTTGTGCACAGTTGTTAAACTGGTAACGTTCATAGACGATGTTGGTCTTACCTTTACAGTGCCCTTCCCAGAGCTTCAAAATAATCTCAATTTCCTGCTTGTCTTCCTCTGATTTGTAGGGAAGATTATTGTGGATATCTAGGGCATCGCTGCTAATGGCAGTGATAAACATTACAACCCGAACTCTCTAGTTTTTCCACAATATTCCTGATAATTTCATAGCTGTCCCACAGCTGTTTGAGTTTTTTTCCAATTGGCTTTCAAATCGCCTGGCACCTGCAATGGAGGTGGGAGAGGAATGTGCGCGGGAGTTGGCACCATCATCATCATCATCATCATCATAAGCAGTCCCTCAGAATCGAGGAAGACTTGCTTCCACTCTTAGCATGAGTTCTTTGGTTGGCTGAACAGTCCAATATGAGAACCACAGTCCCTGTCACAGGTGGGACAGACAGTGGTTGAGGGAAAGGATGGGTGGGACTGGTTTGCCGCACGCTTCTTCCGCTGCCTGCGCTTGATTTCTGCATGCTCTCGGCGACGAGACTCGAGGAGCTCAGCGCCCTCCCGGATGCACTTCCTCCACTTAGGGCGGTCTTTGGCCAGGGACTCCCAGGTGTCAGTGGGGATGTTTTTTATCAGGGAGGCCTTGAGGGTGTCCTTGTAACGTTTCCTCTGCCCACCTTTGGCTTGTTTGCCGTGGACGAGTTTCGAGTAGAGCACTTGCTTTGGGAGTCTCGTGTCTATGTGGCCCGCCCAACAGAACTGATCAAGTGTGGTCAGTGCTTCAATGCTGGGGATGTTGGCCTGGACGAGGTGCTAATGTTTGTGCATCTGTCCTCCCAGGGGATTTGTCGGATCTTGCGGAGACATCGTTGGTGGTATTTCTCCAGCGACTTGAGGTGTCTACTGTACATGGTCCACGTCTCTGAGCCATACAGGAGGGCGGGTATTATTACGGCCCTATAGACCATGGGCTTGGTGACCTGGTCTGGTCTTCAAACACTCTTTCCCTCAGGCGGCCAAAGGCTGCACTGCTGCACTGGAGGCGGTGTTGGATCTCGTCGTCAATGCCTGCTCTTGTTGATAGGAGGTTCCCAAGATAGGGGAAGTGGTCCACAGTGTCCAGAGCCGTGCCGTGGATCTTGATGTCTGGGGGTAAAGTGCTGTGGCGAGTACAGGCTGGTGGCACCATGGTGGTCATGATAGCTCGCTACAGTTTAGGACTTTGCGTTTGTCACATACATGTATACAGTTCAAATTGCCAGAGGACTAGAACAAGTCTAATGGTAAAATATCGTGGCCATGTAATTATAGAAATACTTTTTCAATTGAGGCTCTACAATAGCTTATGCCCCTTTAAGTTTACTTTACTAATGCCACTAGATTATTTTACCAGTTTATGACTATTTATCGCCCTTCACAGATCCATGTGCGATGTGTAGGAAGCACGCTCTGCACTACACTGCCTAACATCGATTTCGATCCGCTCGAAAAAGTCTTACAGTTCCAATATTTCGATTGTAGATGTGTTCGACAAAAGATCAGAAGTCTCCGCTTCTGACACCATATATTTTATAGTCTCTTGAACACTCTTGATTCAACTTAACTCCATTTATTTGGGAGATCTCAGACAGCCATGTGGAGCTTAAGATGGCGTTCCTTCACAGACCCTCTCTCTCAATACAGTTCACTATACCTCCTAGCTAGAAGGCGCTATACATTATTGTTATGTATCCGACATGGCTACTGTTTGTACTATTACAAGGTGTGCCACCAGAGGGCACAGCAGTGGGAGACTGGTAGGTTACCTGTACAGGTGTGCCAGGCCTAGTATAAAAGGCAGGCCACCAAGTGTGATCCCCACTCTGGAGTTATAAAGAAAGGACTAAGGTCACTACAGTTGAAGTACAACACATTGCCTCGTGGAGTCATTATCAGAGCAGCTAAAGACATAACAACTATCTCGTTGCAGTGACCAAAAGCTTGGTTCAAAGAGGTAGGTTTTAAGGATCGACTTAAAGAAGGAGAGAGAGGCGGAGGGGTTTAGGGAGCGAATTCCAGAGCTTGGGGCTCAGGCAGCTAAAGGCACGGCCGCCGATGGTGGAGTGACTAAAATCGGGGATGCGCAAGAGGGCAGAATTGGAGGAGGGCAGATATCTCGGGGGGTTGTAGGGCTGAAGGAGATTACAGAGATAGGAAAGGGGGCGGGGGGGGGGTGCGAGGCCATGGGGCATTTGAACACAAGGGTGCGAATTTTAAAATTGAGACATTGCCAGATTTGGGTGCAAAATAGGTCAGCGAGCACAGTGGGTGATGGGTGGGTGGGATTTTACCCAGGGTTAACAATCTGGGAAATTCCTCTCCGACCCCTGAAGGCGACGAAAAAGAGTTCCAGATCACAGTGAGCTAGGGGTAGATCCTCACTGTCCCACCTACCTTATGTACATCATCATCATCATCGGCAGTCCCTCGAATCGAAGATGACTTGCTTCCACGTCAAAAAGTTCACAGGTGTCTCAATGAGGACCAAATATTCCAGGTCCGAACTAAATCTTGAAGGGTGGAAGATGCCTGTGCGTAGATTTTTTTAACGCGGGGGTGACCATTGCACACCAGCCACCACACGGGCTTGGCAGAGCTAGGTCTTGGTCCAGTAGCAAGGATTAACCAAGACGGCTGGAGACCAGCTCTGCTGCACGGACCTAGTGCGCACACAAATCGCAGTGTGGGCTGGGCCCGTGCTGCCCCATGGCCCTCGCCTCTTCTGGGCCCCGAACTCGTGCCTCTCCTGGGCCCCGATCACGTCCCTCTACAATCTCTCGCCACTCCTTCGCCCCGATCTCGCCGCTCCTGATGTACCTGCCCACTCTCCAATCACCGACCTGGACCGTGGTGATGTCCCTTTTCACTGCCCTATTTCCCTTAGCTCTCCTGCTCCAGCACGTGCTGCTCCTTCCGCTCTCTGGCCTGCTCCGATGATGCTCGCAGGCCGGGGGCCGCACAGAATGCTGGGCTAGGCTGCACGCTGGTCCTTCCACTCCCTGGCCTGCTCCAATAGTGCTGTGTACCTTATGCACACAGTGATATTAGCCACAACAAGAAACTCTTTGCATCAAATCCACACTAGCCACTCGAACAGATGAATTGTTTCGCGAATCGACAACCTTCTTCGTAAAGAAAAACCTCATGACATCTGACCTTGTCCTGTGCTTGCATAGCCTATACACATGACCCCTTGTTTGCTGATGATGATGAGTTCAAATCGTCTGTCCACACAGACACAGTCTAGACCCTTCATCCTTTTAAACACTTCAATTAAATCGTCCTGAAGCCGATGAATCATAGAGTCATAGAAAATTACGGCACAGAAGGAGGCCATTTCGGCCCATCGTATCTGTGCTAGCCAACAAAGAGCTATCCAGCCTAATCCCACTTTCCAGCTCTTGGCCCGTAGCCCTGTAGGTTATGGCACTTCAAGTGTACATCCAACTAGTTTTTAAATGTGATGAGGGTTTCTGCCTCTACCACCCTTTCAGGCAGTGAGTTCAACACCCCCACCACCCTCTGGGTGAAAAAAGTTTTCCTCATCTCCCCTCTAATCCTCTTACCAACTAAATCTATGCCCCCTGGTTGTTGACCTCTCTGCTAAGGGAAATAGGTCCTTCCTATACACTCTATCTAGGCCCCTCATAATTTTATACACGTCAATTAAATATCCCCTTAGCCTCCTCTGTTCCAAAGAAAACAACTCCAACCAGTCCAATCTTTTCTCATAACTAAAATTTTCCAGTCCTGGCAACATCCTCGTAAATCTCCTCTGCACCCTCTCTAGTGCAATCACATCTTTCCTATAATGTGGTGACCAGAACTGCACGCAGTAAGTACTCCAGCTGTGGCCTGACTAGTGTTGTATACAGTTCTAGCATAACTTCCCTGCTCTTGTATTCTTGCTTTTGAAAAGTGAAAAGACACAGTTCCCTATGCCTATTGTGATAAGTAAGGGCTTTTAAACTAGGAATCATTGTATTGGCCTGTCTTTCAACCTTTACCAGGGCCTTTATAACCCCCAGCATATGACGGGAATAAAATTATTCCAGTTGAGCCCTAATTAAAATCTTGTACAAAGAATGTAATGCTTCATGGGTTCTTTGCTTAAGAATTCATAGCAACACATTGCTATTAAGAACTAATAGGTGTATTAGTAAAAGGTTTAACAATCACACTACACATTACCAGTTCATCCACCAGGCTCACAACCACCTGCCTCATCGTGGATCCCCCGAACCCAACTGGCTGGGGCTTTATTGAGTCTTGTGACCATCACATGACTGGCTAAGCCACTCACAACTCAACAGCTCTACAACTATTTTAGTTGTATCAGTAATCAAGTGCCCCTCTGATTAAAGGGGGACGCACACTCCAAAAACTTTTCAAGTGCCCCCTTGTTTTTTTTTGAGGGCACTAGAAACACAAATTATACACGTGCCCCCTGGCTAAAAGGGGGGGGGAATAAAACCGACAACTTAAACAAATTAAACTTTAGACATTAAAATCAAATTTGGTTGCCGGGGGTGATGATGCACTCCAGTCACTCCGGCGCCCACCTCTCGCGGAAGGCCGCGAGCGTACCGGTGGACACCGTGTGCTCCATCTCCAGGGACACCCTGGCTCCGATGTAACCGCGGAAGAGAGGCAGGCAGTCGGGCTGAACGACCCGCTCGACCGCCCGCTGCCTGGACCGGCTGATGGCCCCTTTGGCTAGGCCCAGGAGACCTACCCGCTCCCCTCCGCACAGGGTGCCCAAAGATCAGGAGTGTGGGACTGAAGTGCAACCAGAAATTGAGGAGCAGCCCCTTCAAATTGTCGAACAGGGGCTGCAACCTCGCACATTCAATAAAAACATGAAACACGGACTCCTCCAGACCGCAGAAATTGCAGGCGGCTTGGGAGCCCGTGAACCGACTTAAAAACTTATTGCACAGGACTGCTCCGTGCAACACCCTCCAGGCTAAGTTCCCAATAAATAAGGGGAAGACTCCCGCGTAGAGAGCACTTCAACAGCGCTCTACAACACTTTTGGGGGGGGTGAACAAAATAAACGTTAGATCAAGTGCCCCCCGATCTGGGGGACACTCCAGACACTTAACTGCCCCTTTTTAAAAAATGTTTTTTGTTTCTTTTTTTTGTTTTTAACCTGTGAGCATACTCACAGGTACATGCATTGCAAAGGACGTTATAGTTCTTCGAGCTTTACACCTTGGTACGCTACTTTTCTTTGCTGCAGCCCAGAGCACTGACTGTGCACCATCAGAGAACCACGTACTGCAATGCCTACTTCCCTTTTCTGCTCAACAGTTTCAGGCCATTAGCAAAACGTTTGTGTTCGCAACCCTGGTGTCATATTTTGACCCCAAGATGAGCTTCCGACCACATCCTGCGCCATAACTAAGACTGCCTATTTCCACCTCCATAACATCGCCCGCATCTGCCCTTGCCTCAGCTCATCCACTGCTGAAACGCTCATCCGTGCCTTTGTTACCTCGAGACTTGACTATTCCAATGCACTCCTGGCTGGCCTCCCACATTCTACCCTACGTAAACTTGAGATCATTCAAAACTCGGCTGCCTGTGTCCTAACTCGCACCAAGTCCCGCTCACCCGTCACCCCCTGTGCTCGCCGACCTACAGTGGCTGCCGGTTAAGCAACGATTTTAAAATTCGCAACCTTGTTTTCAAATCCCACATGGCCTTTCCCCTCCCTATCTCTGTAATCTCCCCCAGCCCTACAACCCCCCCTGCCCCGTCCCCACCCGCCCCAAGATATCTAGGCTCCTCCAATTTCTGCCGTCATGAGCATTTCCGATTTTAATTGCTCCACCATTGGTGGCCGTGCCTTCAGCTGCCTGGGCCCCAAGCTCTGGAATTCCCTCCCTAAACCTCTCTACCTCTCTTTCCTCCTTTAAGACACTCCTTAAAACCCACCTCTTTGACCGAGATTTTGGCCATCTGCTCCAATTTCTCCTTCTGTGGCTTATAACACTCCTGTGAGGCTCCTTGGGACATTTTACTACATTGAAGGCACTATATAGATACAAGTTGTTGTTGTTGTTGCTGTGTACCAGCGTGTAATGTTTCCCGATAATTCTGTTCCGTGAGCCCACTCAATGGTTTCGCTGATAAATGGACTGCTCGGGTTCAATGCCGTTCACACCAGGAAGATCTCTGGTGCCAACCCTAGTCCGTGACGAGGTGGCCAATCACAGCCAGTAGGGGCCGAGACGATGGGTGTCAGTGGCAAATAGACCAGGGAGGGGCAAAACCAGGCAGGGCTCCTGCTCCTAATTGCTGGAGCGTGTACATGCAGTCACTGGGTGAGGGCAAGAACAAGTCGTTAAAAAAATTAGATATAGTTGGCGGGGTGGGTGGACAATTTGACAATGAAAAGCAATACTGCAAACAAAAAACCTTGCATTCACATAGCACCTTTCACGGCATCCCAAAGCACTCGACAGCCAATGAAGTACTTTTTGAAATGTAGCCAATTGGCGCACAGCAAGCTCCCACAAAAAGCAATGGCCAGATAATCTGTTTTTGTGATGTTGATTGAGAGATAGATATTGCCCATGACACTGGGGATAACTCCCCTGCCCTTCTGCGAAATAGTGTCATGGGAGCTTTTATGTTGACCTGAGAGAGCAGGCGGGGCCTCGGTTTAACGTCTCATCCGAAAGACGGCACCTCCGACAGTGCGGTTCTCCCTCAGCACTGAACTGGGAGTGTCAGCTTAGATTTTGTGTCTGAGTCCCCTGGGACTTGAACCCACAGCTTTCTACTTTAGAGGCTCACTCAGTGTACACACTGAGCCATGACTGATTTGGAGGCTGGTAAGATAAAAACAGAAAATGCATTTCGGTATAGTAAGCAAACAAAAAGAGACTCTGATAACTGAAAGTAAAAGTTATATGGAGTACCTTCAACTGAACATGTGAAACATTCAGAATAAAATAATAGAATTACAAGGAGTCAAGGTGGAAATAAAGTTAGGTTACGGAAATTACAGAATTGTGAATCACTCCACAGATGGTATTGAATTGGATATACAGTGAAAGGTCCTGTTTGACAGACCTCCTTAACCTAGTTTGGAAATGGGTCCTAGTTTGCAAATTCAGTGTTAGCTGCGGCTCAGCTGGTAACACTTTCATCTCTGCGTCAGAAGATTGTGGATTCAAGTCCTATTCCTGTGATTTGAGCACAAAAATCTAGGCTGACATTCCACTGCAGTGCTGAGGGAGTGCTGCACTGTCGGAGGTGCTGTCTTGTAGTTGAGACGTTAAACCGAGGCTCCATCTGCGCTCTCAGGTGGCTGTAAAAGATCTATTTCAAAGAAGAGCAGGGGAGTTATCCCCAGTGTCCTGGCCAATGTTTATCCCTCGCTTAATATCACAAAAACAGATTATCCGGTCATTATCACATTGTTTTTTATGGGAGCTTGCTGTGCGCAAATTAGCTGCTGTGTTTCCCCCTTTGCAACAGTGACTACTCTCCGAAAGTACTTCATTGGCTGTAAAGTGCTTTCAGACATCCTGTGGTCGTGAAAGGCGCTATATAAATGCAAGACTTTTTTTTCTTTCGATGTGATCGTCCAACAAGGAATGGTCCTGGGAGTAGACGTGTGACTTTCAATGTCGATGCAATTGAAATTGAATTGATGGAATACGTAGCCAGCATGGTATAGGTTACATTTCGCAAGACAAGGCTTCTGGCACAGTCAGCTGAAGTGCGGATCGTAATATCGGGCATGGAGGTCAGGAATCCTGGCTCACGGCACTCCTGATCGTCCATTTTATTTTTAACTTGAATGACTGGAAAATTGGGACTCGCACGAGTTGGGCACTCTGAGCTCCACGCCCAACCCTCAGATGTGTGGTTCCCCCCCCCCCCCTTCGAGCAAGACACCACGCTGGGAGCCTTGCCTCGCAAAAAATAGATACCCACATCAGTCTGCAGAGTTTATGATGAGGTTTTATAATGCGTTGCTCCGCCCACACTTAGACACAGGAGGCCACTCAGTCCCCTTTTCCTGCATCGAATTAAAGCCCATCTCATGGGCTGATTTGGCGTAGTCCCAATGCCTTCCCTTCTCCCCAACCCTTTCATACTCTTCTTCCTTAAGTAATTACCCAGTACCTTTAGAAGGTTGTAATTTAGCACCGACCACCACTTGTGGCGAAAGCATGCCACATCCCCCTACCTCTGCATGAGAATGTCTCTTCTCATGTGCCCCTCCATGCGTCAAGTGCTCATGTTGAGATCGTGGGCTTGTGTCTTTAATTTACCTACCAGTGGCAAAAACCTATACTTACCTAGTCTATATTTAATCGCTTTGATCTATCGAAATCTTCCTTCAATTTGCTGCGTTTGAAGAGCGTGAAGCTCTTAGTCGCCCCAGCCCTCCCTGGCTCATAGCCCCTCATCCCCCATGTAAAGCTCTGATGCAATTCCCCCCTTTGCTCTTGGAGCTCAAAGCTGCGCACAGTACCCCCGACATGGCCTACTCATTGGAGAGAGAAGTGAGGATCATAAATAGGCCCTTCTCTCAGAGGGTTGTGAATCTGTGGAATTCGCTGCCTCAGAGAGCTGTGGAAGCCGGGACATTGAATGAATTTAAGACAGAAATAGACAGTTTCTTAAACGCTAAGGGGATAAGGGGTTATGGGGAGCGGGCGGGGAAGTGGAGCTGAGTCCATGATCAGATCAGCCATGATCTTATTGAATGGCGGAGCAGGCTTGAGGGGCCTTATGGCCTACTCTGCTCCTACTTCTTATGTAGGCTCAAAGGTAATATAAATACTTCAGGTCCAGAAAAAAAAAAATTGGAAATAATTAAAAATAACTAACAAAGATAGAACAGGAGTGATGATAAAGAGGTGCGATAGTTTTAAACAGTGTAAGAAAAACTGCCTCCGGATAAAAAGGAAGGCAACTTTAAAAAAAATTATTTACAGGATGTGGGCGTCGCTGTCAAGTCCGGCATTTATTGCCCATCCCTAATCGCCCTCGGGAAGGTGGTGGTGAGCCGCCGCCTTGAACTGCTGCAGTCCGTGTGGTGAAGGTGCTCCCACAGTGCTGTTAGGGAGGGAGTTCCAGGATTGTGACACAGCAGCCCACATAGGAGTTCTATATACGTAGCACAATAAGAACATAAGAAATAGGAGCATGAGTAGGCCATACGGCCCCTCGAGTCTGCTCCGCCATTCAATAAGATCATGCCTGATCTGATCATGGACTCAGCTCCACTTACCTGCCCGCTCCCCATAACCCTTCACTCCCTTATCGCTCAAAAATCTGTCTATCTCCGCCTTAAATATATTCAATGACCCAGCCCCCACAGCTCATCTCAGTTTTAAATGGGCGGCCCCTAATTCTGAGATTATGTCCCCTAGTTTCAGTTTCCCCTTTGTGGAAACATCCTTCCTGCATCCACCTTGTCGAGCCCCCTCATTATCTTATACGATAAGATCACATCTCATTCTTTTGAACTCCAATGTGTATAGCCCCAATCTACTCAACCTCTCCTCATAAGTCAACCCCCTCATCTCCGGAATTAAACTAGTGAACCTTCTCTGAACAGCCTCCAATGCAAGTATCTCCTTCCTTAAATACGGAGACCAAAACTGTACGCAGTACTCCACGTGTACAAGTGGTACAACCAGCAAATCAGAAGTGCAAATCCAGCTTCAAGTGTGTGACGTAATTTCCATCACTGGGAC
Organism: Pristiophorus japonicus; assembly: GCF_044704955.1. NCBI lineage: Eukaryota > Metazoa > Chordata > Chondrichthyes > Pristiophoridae > Pristiophorus > Pristiophorus japonicus. The sequence continues at coordinate 230,397,465 of NC_091984.1, forward strand.
CTGGCTACAAAAAGAAAGACTTGGATTTATATAGCGCCTTTCACAACCAGCGGATGTCCCAAAGCGCTTTACAGCCAATGAAATACTTTTGGAGTGTAGTCACTGTTGTAATGTAGGAAACGCGGCAGCCAATTTGCGCACTGCAAGCTCCCACAATCAGCAATGTGATAATGACCAAATAATCTGTTTTTGTTATGTTGATTGAGGGATAAATATTGGCCCCAGGACACTGGAGATAACTCCCCTGCTCTTCTTCGAAATAGTGGCATGGGATCCTTTACGTTCACCTGACAGAGCAGACGGGGCCTCGGTTTAATGTCTCATCTGAAAGACGGCACCTCCGACAGTGCAGCGCTCCCTCAGCACTGCACTGGGGAGTGTCAGCCTAGCTTTATGCGCTCAGGTCTCTGGAGTGGGACCACAACCTTCTGACTCAGAGGCGAGAGTGCTGCCCACTGAGCCACGGCTGACATAAGCTGGGCATGACTGGGAGATAAATATTCCAGGTTATAAGGTTTTTCGAAAGGACAGGGAAATTAGACAAGGAGGAACAATATTGCAATACGAGAAAGAGAGGATGAGTGAGCAGTGAGTAAGGGTGAGCAGGCAGTCCGATCTCCTTGGGTGGAACAGATAAAGCTGCAAGGCTTTGGTGGGAGTAGGCTACATACCTACTGATAGCAGCGATAAAGTAACGGGATGCATAAATACAGAGATCAGAGAAACTTGAGAAGCAGATATGACCCTATGTGCCATTTTATTGTACAGAATATCAAGACTTACTTGCTTTTGTAGTTAATGGCCCTGTGCTTCAAACCACAAAATCCCTTTTGCCTTCTCAATGGCATTTTTCCACGTCCAACCATTTGTAATGACTTTATGTGTCTGCACACTAAGTTCCTTTTGTGCCTCCATTGTACTGAGCAATTTGCCGCTAAAGGTATAATTATATTCTTTATTGCTGTTGCCAGAATGTATTACCTTAAATTTGACTAACTAACCTGTATCTGCCAATTACCTGCCCATCCTCCTAGTCTATTTAATCTTCCCGTAGTCACCGGCATTCTTCCTGGCGGTTTGCTGCTCCTCCTAGTTTTGTATCATCAGCAGACTTTGAGATGCACTTTTTTTGCCTAAGTACAGATCATTTATGGAACACGGGAGCATCGGAATATGAGTAGGCCATTCAGCCCCTTGAGCCTGTTCCTCTATTCATTTCGATCATGGCCTAGCTGTATCTCAACTCCATTTACCTGCCTTGGTTCCATATCTCTTAACAGCCTCACCGAACAAAATCTACCAATCTCAGTTTTGGCATTTTCAACTGACCCGCAGCCACAACATCTCTTTGGAGGGGAGAGCAAATGGGTCCCAAAAGCCCCATGAGTCTCAGAAACATCCATTTACTGCAACCCTTCGCTTGTCTGTCTTTTCTCTGGGAGTCCCAACCTTAAAATTAGAGCTCGACCATTCAGGGGTGATGTCAGGAAACACTTCTTCACACAAAGGGTAGTGGAAATCTGGAACTCTCTTCCTCAAAAAAGCTGTTGAGGCTGGGGCTCAACAGAAAATGTCAAAACCGAGACCGATCGATTTTTGTTAGGCAAGGGTATTAAGGGTTCCGGAACCAAAGCAGGCGGAAGAAGTTAAGAGGCAGATCTTAGCCTCGAGGGGCTGACTGGCATCCTCCTGTTCTTATGTTCCATCTCTCTAGCCACGCCATCACCTTTTTTTGCCAAGGGCTTTAATCTTCTCAATAAGTTTCTCATGCAACGCTTTGTCAAATGCTTCCTAGATGTCCATATAAACTACACATACCGCATCCCTGCTATCTATACCTTCTGTTGCAACCCCAAAAGGAATTCTATAAGATTAGTCAAACATGACCTATCCTTCGCCAGTCATGTTAATGATCTATCATCAGTTTATGCCCTTCTGACTATTCATCTATTGTATCTCTGATGATGGCCACCAGTCATTTTCCTACTACTGATGTGAGGCTAATCAGCCAGCTGTTGCCTGACTGATCCTGGCGGCCCTTTTCAAACAGATGTGTGGCATCTGCCACCCTCCAAGCCCTTGGCACGGCTCCTGCCTCGCAAGAATGTCGGGCTCCAACCCTTTGCTACTCAATGTGCTAACCTCTCTCATTATTCTTCTTCATTCATTCATATAAGCTTTTGAAGTCTCCCTTCACTCCCCTCTGCCAACACTGAATCAAAGTATTTGTGAAGCAATATCAGCCAAAAGGGGAGAAAAACAAAACTGCAGATGCCGGAAATTTGGCACACAAACAGAAAACGCTGGAAACACTCGAGCAGAGCAGATCCCTAAGGGTCAAGACCTGAAACACTTAACAGCTGGAGTACTGCGTGCAGTTCTGGTCACCACATTACAGGAAAGATGTGATTGCACTGGAGAGGGTGCAGAGGAGATTTATGAGGATGTTGCCAGGACTGGAGAATCTTAGCTGTGAGGAAAGATTGGACAACAATAATAATAATAAGTTTTATTTATATAGCGCCTTTAACGTAGTAAAACGTCCCAAGGTGCTTCACAGCAGTGTTACAGACAAACAGATACATTTGACACCGAGCCACAGAAGAAATCAAGGCAGATGATCAAAGGCTTGTTTAAAGAGGTAGGTTTTAAGGAGCGTCTTAAAGGAGCAAGGAGAGGTAGAGAGGCGGAGAGGTTTAGGCAGGGAGTTCCAGAGCTTGGGGCCCAGGCAGCTGAAGGCACGGCCACCAATGGTTGAGTGATTATAATCAGGGATGTTCAAGAGGCCAGAATTTGAGGAGCGCAGACATCGTGTGGGGTTGTGAGGCTGAAAAATATTACAGAGATCAGGAGGGGCGAGGCCATGGAGTGATTTGTAAACAAGGATGAGAATTTTGAAATCGAGTCATTGTTTAACTGGGAGCCAATGTAGGTCAGAAAGCACAGGGGTGATGGGTGATCTTGACTTGGTGCGGGTTAGTACATGGGCTGCTGACTTCAAGTTTACGTCGTGTGGAATGTGGAAGGCTGGCCAGGAGTGCGTTGGAGTAGTCAAGTCTGAAGGTAACAAAGGCATGAATGAGGGTTTCAGCAGCAGAAGAGCTGAGGCAGGGGCGGAGGCGGGCGATGTTATGGAGGTGGAAAAAGGCGGTTTTAGTTATGCTGCGGATATGTGGCTGGGTACTCATTTCAGGGTCAAATATGACACCTCGGTTGCGAACAGTCTTGTTCATCCTCAGATTGATGCTCGGGAGAGGGATGGAGTCAGTGGTTAGTGGCAGGGACCAAAGATAATGGCTTCAAATGGATAGGCTGGGATTGTTTTCTTTGGAACAGAGGAGGCTGAGGGGAGACATTACTGAGGTGTATAAAATTATGAGGGGCCTGGATAGAGTGGATAGGAAGGACCTATTGCCCTTGGCAGAGGGGTCAACAACCAGGGAACATAGATTTGAAGTAATTGGTAGAAGGCATAGAGGGGATTTGAGGAGAATTTTCTTCACCCAGAGGGTGGCGGTGGTCTGGAACTCACGGCCTGAAAGGGTGGTGGAGGCAGAAACCCTCACCACATTTTAAAAAATACTTGGATATTCAATTGAACTGCCAGAACCTACAAGATTAAGGACTAAGGGGAGAAATTCGGTCGCGGCTCTGTTGCGGCGTTAACCCAGTCAGGGCGGTAAGTTTAGCACATTGAAAAAGTTTGCGCCTCCCGCCCAGAAATTCGTCAGAATCGGGCGAGGAGCTGACCAGGGTGATAAATCAGCCGTTGTACACCAGAGCTATGGAGGGGGGGGGGGCAATAACGAACGTTTGGTCGGTACATTTTGCGGGCCCATTGCGCATGCGCAGAACTCCGAATCAGATCCCGGGAAAAGCCGAGTCTTAAAGGCGCGGCATAGTAATGCTCCCATTAAACATTTCAGAATCACTTGTTTTTCAAGCTGCACTGTTATGTCTGTCTGCCGCTGCACACTGGGAGGCTCACACACCGGGAGGCTCACACACCGGGCTGTGTGTAAACGTTGCACTGACTGTGACCTCCCAGGGAAGCGTTTCCTCATCCCTTTAAGTAGCCGGCAGTTAACGACTCTGCAAGCCTGGACCCATTGTTTTTCCAGACGGTGTTATTGGTGAGCGCTCAATGAAGCGTTGCACCGGGAATACGTCAGGATCGGAGCGATCGTCAGCAGCCGGACGCTAGCGGTTCGCGCCCCCGGTGAGCCTTTAACGAATTTCCCGTTGGGGCGCAAAACGCTATGCTCCCGGGCGGTAACCTCGTACGCTCCCATTAACTCTGGCCGCTAACTGAGGCTTTAGACAACTGAACATCCAGCCCCGAGCTGGAAAGTGAGATTAGGCTCAGACATGATGGGCCGAATGGCTGTGCTGTAAATTTCGGTGATCTATCAGTGTCTGTTCTCTTCACAGACTGAGCCACTGAGTGTTTGGAGTATTTTGAGTTGTTAATTTGTTAATCAAATCTACTGTTTCCTTATCAATCATAGTAATCTTACATCTGTTGCCACACCCCTTCATTATGAGTCTCTTTTGGCTAATGTGTTGTATTTCCCATTACTTTGGCTGCAGATTTGGTTCACACGCCCTCTTAGCTCATTGTGTTGCTATTTTTGTTTCTATTTATAGAGTATGGTATTTCTGATGAATGTCACCAGCTATAGATCCGTCCCTCTCTAGCTTTTTATTTTCAGTTTAATCAGAGTGTCCATCTTCAAACGTGTGAGATTCTGAGGGGGATTGACAGGGTAGATGCAGGGAGGATGTTTCCCCCCGGGCTGGAGAGTATAGAACCAGGGGTCACAGTCTCAGGATAAGGGATTGGCCATTTAGGACTGAGATGAGGAGAAATTTCTTCACTCGGAGGGTGGTGAATCTTTGGAATTCTCTACCTGTGGATGCTCAGTCGTTGAGTCTATTCAAAATTGAGATCAATGGATGTTTGAGCACTAAAGGAATCAAGGGATATGGTGGGAAAGTGGAGTTGAGGTAGAAGATCAATCATGATCTTATTGAATGGCGGGGCAGGCTCAAGGGGCCGAATGGCCGACTCTGGCTCTTATTTCTTATGTAAGATGTAAGATGTATGTTCCTAGGCTACGCCATTGTAACCTCATAAATTTCCCCACTGTTTCTCCATTGCTTTGCCAGTTAAACTTTCCCTCCACTTTATCCTGGATAGGATCTATTTCATTCCTCTGCAGTTTGCTGTGATCCAATCAATGATCTTAGTTTTTGACCTCGTCCCCTATTTCAAATGTAAAACCAATCAACTAATTTTTCTCTCTCACCTTTTCATTGCGGACATGTTCCAGCGCATTAGCCTGAACCGAGACCTGTATTAGATCTTTCCTTTTAGGGCTACTTATAGGAAGGCAAATGGAATGTTGGCCTTTATTGCAAAGGGGATGGAGTATAAAAGTAGGGAAGTCCTGTTACAACTATACAGCGTATTGGTGAGACCACACCTGGAGTACTGCATACAGTTTTGGGCTCCGTATTTAAGAAAGGATATACTTGCATTGGAGGCAGTTCAGAGAAGGTTCACGAGGTTGATTCCGGAGATGAAGGGTTTGACTTATAAAGAAAAGTTGAGAAGATTGGGCCTATACTCATTGGAGTTTAGAAGACTGAGAGGTGATCTTATTGAAACGTATAAGATTCTGAGGGGGCTTGACAGGGTGGATGCAGAGAGGATGTTTCCCCTCGTGGGGGAATCTAGAACTAGGGGGCATAGTTTCAGAATAAGGGGTCGCCCATTTAAAATGGAAGTGAGGAGGAATTTCTTCTCTCAGAGGGTCGTGAATCTTTGGAATTCTCTACCCCAGAGAGCTGTGGAGGCTGGGTCATTGAATATATTTAAGGTGGAGAGTGACAGATTTTTGAAGGATAAAGGAGTAAAAAGTTATGGGGAGCGGGCAGGGAAGTGGAGCTGAGTCCATGATCAGATCAGCCATGATTGTATTGAATGGCGGAGCAGGCTGAAGGGGCTGTATGGCCTACTCCTGCTTCTATTTCTTATGCTCTTATCTACTTATGTAGTGACTTGGAAGGGGGGGAGGAGAATGCATTCAATCAATCCCTCCCTATTTAGACCCACTTTATCAAAAAGGCTTTGAGGTGTCCTTGAAATGTTTCCTCTGCCCACTTGGGGCTCGCTTGCCTGTAGGAGTTCCGAGTAGAGCGCTTGCTTTAGGAGTCTTGTGTCAGGTATGCGGACAATGTGGTCTGCCCATGTGGTCGAATGTGGTCAGTGCTTCGATGCTGGGGATGTTTGGCCTGATCGAGAAAACTGACTTTGGTGGACATCTATCCTCCCTGATAAAATGCAACATCCCCACCGACACCTGGGAGTCCCTGGCCAAAGATCACCCTAAGTGCAGGAAGAGCATCCGGGAGGGCGCTGAGCACCTCGAGTCTCGTCGCCGAGAGCATGCAGAAATCAAACGCAGGCAGCGGAAGGAGCGTGCGGCAAACCAGTCCCACCCACCCTTTTCTTCAACCATTGTCTGTCCCACCTGTGACAGAGACTGTAATTGCTGTATTGGACTGTTCAGTCACCTGAGAACTTACTTTTAGAGTGGAAGCATGTCTTGCTCGATTCCGAGCGACTGGCTATGAATGAGTGAATTTAGACCCATCAGATATCTTCTCCCTGTCTGATCTCTGAATCACTCCAGTTTCCCCACTGTTACTGCCCTATTAGCTCTTCACTGAATTGTCTGCAGATTTCCTACTCAATTTCTTTCAAAGATATTTGTCGCTCTGTGAAGGACACCCACTTCTTCCCACAGAGACAGTGGTCAGAGCTTCCAGCCCACCATTTCCTGCTCAATAAGGAAACGGGAGCCTTGGCCTCAGTCTGGTTATTATTAAATACAAATACCTTGTTTAGAACAAGGAACCATAGCTACATGATTAAATATAAGAGAGCTTGAACAGAGAGCGAGAGAATCTTCTTCACAGAGAGAGATTTGCGAGGCAATGGAATTCATTTCCTCGTTTAACGAATGAGGCAGAAACTATATCAACATTCAAGGTTGGATTGGATAGGTGGATGAAGGAAAAACGATTTAAGGGATATGGGAACAGGGCGGGCAAATGTGATCAGGACTATTTGATTGCGTGGTGGGTAAACTCCAACCTGGAATAGTTGAACTGTTTGGCTCACTTCCATATTGTAACTTTTATGTCTTACTACAGTTGTACAGGGCCTTGGTGAGACCACACTTGGAGTTTTGTGTGCAGTTTCGGTCTCATTACCCAAAGAAGGATATACTTACAAGGATATACATATACATAGAGGGATTGCAGTGAAGGTTCACCAGACTGATTCCTGGGATGGCAGGACTGTCTTATGAGGAGAGATCGGGTCGACTAGGCCTGTAGTCACTAGAGTTTAGAAGAATGCGAGGGGATCTCATTGAAATGCGAGGGGATCTCATTGAAATTCATAAATGTAAAAGAGGGGTTGGACAGACTGGATGCGGGGAGGATGTTCCCCCTGGGCTGGGAAGTCTAGAACAAGGGGTCACAGTCTCAGGATACGAGGTAGGAAATTTAGGACTGAGATGAGGAGAAATTTCTTCACTCAGAGGGTGGTGAACCTGTGGAATTCTCTACCCCAGAAGGTTATGGAGGCCAAATCATGGAATATATTTAAAAGGGAGATAGATGGATTTCTAGATACAAAGGGCATCAAGGGGTATGGGGAAAAAGCGGGTATGTAGTGTTGAGATCGAGGATGAACCATGATCATATTGAATGGCAGTGCAGACTCAAAGGGCCGAGCGGCCGACTCCTGCTCCTATTTTCTATGTTTCTATGTATATCCTGTTGTCAAAATCTCTCCTTAATATGTAATGTTACCCCCCTCCCCACTGCCAGCAACACCTCTTTTAGTTTCTCTACCTCTTCTAAAAAAATAAATGTGATATACCATGTTTAATAACCACTCCCCCCTGCTGCCCCCCAGTAATTCAAGAAATCAAAACTGCTGGATAAACACAGCACGACAACCAACACCTGTGAAGAGACAAAACAGGTTTGTTGGTGCTTTGGGATGTTTAACCCCTTGATCAGAACCCAATAAAAATGTCTTTCTCTTCACTGAAGCTGATGGACCCGCTACATATTTCCAATATTTTCAATTGAAGTTGTCAGCCGTGGCTCAGTGGGCAGCTCTCTCTTTCGCCTCTGAGTCAGAAGGTTGTGGGTTCAAGTCCCACTCCAGGGACTTTAGCACAAAAAATCAAGGCTGACACTCCCAGTGCAGTGCTGAGGGAGCGCTGCACTGTCGGAGGTGCCGTCTTTCGGATGGGACGTTAAATCGAGGCCCCGTCTGCTCCCTCAGGTGGGGTGTAAAAAAATCCCATGGCCACTATTTTGAAGAAGAGTTCTCCCCAGTGTCCTGGCCAATACTTATCCCTCAATCAACATCACAAAAACAGATTATCTGGGTCATTATCACATTGCTTTTGCGGGAGCTTGCTGTGCGCAAATTGGCTGCCGCGTTTCCCACATTACAACAGTAATGTAGTACTTCAAAAAGTACTTAATTGGCTGTAAAGTGCTTTGAGATGTCCGGTGGTCGTGAAAGTTGCTATCTAAATGCAAGTCTTTCTCTCTTTAGGCATCGTGCTTCAAAAGAGACGTACATACATTGGGCTGGATTTTCAGATGTTTGCGACCTGGTTATCGCTGCATCTTGATGCTCTGCGGTGAAAAAAAACCGGCCGCTCAGCTGTTTCCTGCCCGGTGGCAATCCTCGGCTCGGTTTTTTGCGGCAGTGTTTAGAAGCACCGCCGGGGGGTGTAACAACTCGGATTGCGTTACCGTCTGAGTTTCGGCACTCACCCGACCCGTACGCCGCGCCCCAATAACCGGCCAGGGAAAACATGACGGGCCAGCCCTGCCGGCAGCCGTAAGTTAGAGAACCTGAAAAAAAAAAGGTACGTTCAAGTTTTTATTTTTTTATGTGTTTGCAGCGATTTGTGAGGTAATGTTTTTTGGAATTTTGGTTTATTTGTTGCCTCCCCCCCCCACCCTCCCCCCTATCCCAAGGCCTCTCTCGGAGCGTTCCCGGCCCCCGCACTAAAGTTGGCGAGGATCCCGTTTTCGCGCCCCGAATAATAGTGCAACACCTCCCTCTGAGCTGCACCCCTGACCCAGACCTGCAATGCCGGAAGTTAAGCAATTAATCGCTAGCGCTAATTGGGCGGCAATTTTCATGCATCGCCTCCATTTTTGCCCCGAAACACAGAAAGCCAAAAATCCATCCCAAATATTGTGTGGGTTGAGATGAGAGCAACAAGAATGGCACCAAGTGGAAAGGGAAAGAGCTGTGAAGAAAGATTACAGAATCTAAGGCTCTAAAGTGTGGAAGGAAGGTGAGTGAGGGACATAAAGGATACAGGTAAGGGCTGCCAAGTCACGGAGTGGAGTCAGATACGTGAAGGAAGTTCACAATATAGTTGGTTGCCAGGCTGGGTGAGTTGGAGTACGAGAGGGTTGACTTTGATGGCCCAAGTCACGTGGTCTTCACTTCCAATTACGTTCTCACATACCCAGCATTCATGGAACCTACCATAGAATCACAGCACGGTTACAGCGCAGGGGGAGGCCATTTGGCCCGTCGAACCCGTGCTGGCTCTCTGCAAGAGCACTTCAGCCAGTCCCACTCCCCCAGTCCTTTCCCCGTAGCCCTGCGAATCTTTTTCCTTCAGTTACTTGCTAATTCCCTTTTGAAAGCCACGATTGAGTCTGCCTCCACCACCCTCTGAGGCAGCGCATTCCAGATCCTAACCACTCGCTGCGTTAAAACGTTTTTCCTCATGTCGCCTTTGGTTCTTCTGCCAATCACCTTAAATCTGTGTCCTCTGGTTCTCAACTCTTTTGCCAATGGGAACAGGTTCTCCCGATCTACTCTGTCCAGATTCCTCATGATTCTGAATCATCATCATCATAGGCAGTCCCTCGAAATCGAGGAAGACTTGCTTCCACTCAAAAAGTGAGTTCTCAGATGACAGTACAGTCCAATACAAGAATTACAGTTTCTGTCACAGGTGGGACAGACAGTGGTTGAAGGAAAGGGTGGGTGGGGAGTCTGGTTTGCTGCACGCTCCTTCCGCTGTCTGCGCTTGTTTTCTGCATGCTCTCGGCGATCAGACTCGAGATGCTTAGTGTTGTGTATCTGTAAAGCATGCACTCCCATGTTCCGCCACCAGGGAGCTCATCCCCTGAAGTCCCAAGAGATCCCAGCATCCCTTGGGAGCACTGTATATAAGCCGGCCCCTAAGGCCTGTTTCTCACTCTGGAGAGTCTCATTAAAGACTGAGGTCACTGTTACTTTAACCTCCCTGTGTGCAGTCTCATCTGTGTTAGGAACACAATAACTGGCGACGAGAATACGAATCCAACGCAAAGATGCAGCAAACTGTGGGCATCCTGGAGAAGTTCTCGGAGGGTGAGGATTGCGAAGCCTATGTCGAACGGCTAGACCAGTACTTTGTAGCCAACGAGCTGGACGGAGAAGGAAGCGCTGCAAAACGGAGAGCGGTCCTCCTCACAGTCTGAGGGGCACCAACCTACAGCCTCATGAAGAATCTTCTGGCTCCGGTGAAACCCACAGATAAGTCGTATGAGGAGCTGTGTACACTGGTACGGAAGCATCTTAACCCGAGGGAGAGCGTGCTGATGGCGAGGTATCGGTTCTACATGTGCCAGCGATCTGAAGGTCAGGAAGTGATGAGCTACGTCGCCGAGCTAAGGCGACTTGCAGGACAATGTGAGTTTGATGGCTACCTGGAACAAATACTCAGAGACTGTTTTAATACTGGGCATTGGCCACGAGACCATCCTACGAAAACTTTTGACTGTAGAGACACCGACCTTCAGTAAGGCCATTGCGATAGCACAGGCGTTTATGTCCACCAGTGATAACACCAAACAAATCTCTCAGCACACAAGTGCTAGCAATGTTCATAAATTAACTGGAACTGTGTTTGCGAGCAGAAATGTACAGGGCAGAACCCACGAGTCTGCAACTGCCAGCAGGCCTCAGGTGACCCAGATGACACAGAGTATCCAATAAAGGATGAATGCAAGGCAATTCACACCTTGTTGGCGTTGCGGAGGCTTCCATTCAGCCTATTCATGTCGCTTCAAAGGGCATGTTTGCAAGAGCTGTGGAACAATGGGGCACTTCCAACGAGCTTGCAAACGAGCTGCAAGCTCTGCAAAACCTGCTAACCACCACTTGGCAGAGGAAGATCAGTCCATGGTGGATCAAAGCAATTTTGAGCCTCAGAGAGAGGAGGCAGATGCTGAAGTACATGGGGTGCACACATTTTCGATGAAATGTCGACCTATAATGCTAAGCGTAAAATGAAATGGCTTACCCGTAGCCATGGAACTGGACACTGGCGCTAGCCAATTCATCATGAGTAAAAAGATGTTTGAGAGACTGTGGTGCAACAAGGCACTCAGACCAGCCCTGAGCCCCATCCACACGAAACTGAGAACGTACACCAAAGAGCTTATCACTGTCCTGGGCAGCGCCATGGTCAAGGTCACCTACGAGGGCATGGTGCATGAACTGCCACTCTGGATTGTCCCGGGCGATGGCCCCACACTGCTTGGAAGGAGCTGGCTGGGCAAAATCTGCTGGAACTGGGATGACATCTGAGCGCTATCACATGTCGATGAGGCCTTATGTATCCAGGTTCTTAACAAATTTCCTTCCCTTTTTGAGCCAGGCATTGGAAACTTCCGGGGCGAAGGTGCGGATCCACTTGGTCCCAGAGGCATGACCCATTCACCACAAGGCGCGAGCGGTACCTCACATGATGAGAGAGAGAGTGGAAATCGAGCTGGACAGGCTGCAACGCGAGGGCATCATCTCCCCAGTGGAATTCAGCGAGTGGGCCAGCCCGATTGTTCCAGTACTCAGAAGTGATGGCACGGTCAGGATTTGCGGCGATTATAAAGTAACTATTAATCGTTTCTCGCTACAGGACGAATACCCGCTACCTAAGGCAGACGACCTATTTGCGATGCTGGCAGGAGGCAAGACATTCACCAAGCTCGACCTGACATCAGCCTACATGACTCAGGAGCTGGAGGAGTCTTTGAAGGGCCTCACCTGCATCAACACGCACAAGGGACTGTTCATCTACAACAGATGCCCGTTTGGAATTCGGTCGGCTGCAGCGATCTTCCAGAGAAACATGGAGAGCCTACTCAAGTCGGTGGTCTTTCTGGACGACATATTGGTCACGGGTCGGGACACCGCCGAGCACCTATAAAACCTGGAGGAGGTCCTCCAGCGACTGGATCGTGTCGTGGTGCAGCTGAAGAGGTCGAAATGCGTCTTCATGGCAACAGAGGTGGAGTTTTTGGGGAGAAAGATCGCGGCGGACGGCAATCGGCCCACAGACGCCAAGACAGAGGCTATCAGGAACGCGCCCAGGCCACAGAATGTCACGGAGCTGCGGTCGTTCCTGGGACTCCTCAACTATTTTGGTAACTTCCTACCGGGGTTAAGCACCCTTTTAGAGCCCGTACATGTGTTATTGCGCAAAGGTGAGAACTGGGTATGGGGGAAAAAACCAAGTAATTGCTTTTGAGAAAGCCAGAAACATTTTATGCTCCAACAAGCTGCTTGTATTGTATAACCCGTGTAAAAGACTGTGCTAGCATGTGATGCGTCGTCATATGGAGTCGGGTGTGTATTACAACAAGCTAACGTTGCGGGGAAGTTGCAACCTGTCGCCTATGCTTCCAGGAGCTTGACTAAGACCGAGAGGGCCGACAGCATGATTGAGAAAGAGGCATTAGCGTGTGTGTTCAGGGTAAAGAAAGTGCATCAGTACCTGTTTGGCCTCAAATTTGAGCTGGAAACCGATCACAAGCCCCTCACATCCCTGTCCGCTGAAAACAAGGGGATAAATACTAATGCCTCAGCCCGCATACAAAGGTGGGCACTCGCGCTATCGGCGTATAACTATACCATCCGCCACAGGCCAGGCACCGAGAACTGTGCGGATGCTCTCAGTCAGCTACCATTGCCCACCACGGGGTGGAAATGGCGCAGCCTGCAAACGTGTTGATGATGGCGCAGCCCGCAGACTTGTTGATGGTCATGGAAGCGTTTGAAAATGATAAATCACCTGTCATGGCCCGCCAGATTAGGACTTGGACCAGCCAAGATCCTCTGCTGTCCCTAGTAAAAAACTGTGTACTGCATGGGAGCTGGGCCAGCATCCCCGTTGAAATGCAAGAGCAAATCAAGCCGTTCTAGCGGCGAAAGGACGAGCTGTCCATTCAGGCAGACTGCCTGTTGTGGGGTAACCGCGTAGTGCTACAAAAAAAGGTCAGGGAGACGTTCATCTCGGATCTCCACAGCACACACCCGGGTATAGTAATGATGAAAGCGATAGCCAGATCCCACGTGTGGTGACCCGGTATCGACTCTGATTTCGAGTCCTGTGTACGGCAATGCCGCATGTGTGCTCAGTTGAGCAACGCGTCCAGAGAGGCACCACTAAGTTTGTGGTCCTGGCCCTCCAGACCATGGTCGAGGATCCATGTCGACTATGCGGGCCCGTTTCTTGGTAAAATGTTCCTGGTGGTGGTGGATGCTTTTTCAAAATGGATTGAATGTGAAATAATGTCGGGAAGCACCAACACCGCCACCATTGAAAGCATGAGGGCCATGTTTGCCACCCACGACCTGCCTGGGATCAAACGGCGGCAGTCCGAGAGGCGGGAGTGCGTGGTTGGTGAGGCCTATAAAGGCTCAGCGGCAGCAAGAGGCGTAATTGTGCAGCTGCAGCGGGGAGAGAAGGCAAAAAAGAAGTAGAAAGAAATCAAAAGGTGACGTCACAGCCAAGAGGGTAAGTGATTGGCTGGTGATTGGTGAGTAGTTTTTCTTTTTTCTCTTCTATAATAGTGATTAAACTTTAGCATTGTTATTGCCAATTTAAGTGTATCTAAGGGTTAAGTCATGGCAGGAGAGCTCGGTCGGGTGTTATGCTCCTCCTGTACCATGTGGGAACTCAGGGACGACTCCAGTGTCCCTGACGACTACGTGTGCAGGAAGTGTATCCACCTCCAGCTCCTGACGGTCCGCGTTGCGGAGTTGGAACTGAGGGTGGATTCACTCTGGAGCATCCACGATGCTGAGAATGACGTGAGTATCACGTGCAGCGAGTTGGTCGTACCGCAGGGAAAGGGTCCACAGCCAGATAGGGAATGGAAGACCAACAGGAAGAGCAGTGCAAGGAAGGTAGTGCAGGAGTCCCCTGTGGTCAGCCCCCTGCAAAACAGATACACTGCTTTGAGTACTGTTGAGGGGGATGACTCATCAGGGGAGGGCAGCAGCAGCCAAGTTCATGGCACCGTGGCTGGCTCTGTTGCACAGGAGGGCAGGAAAAAGAGAGGGAGAGCGATAGTGATAGGGGATTCAATTGTAAGGGGAATAGATAGGCGTTTCTGCGGCCGCAACCGAGACTCCAGGATGGTATGTTGCCTCCCTGGTGCAAGGGTCAAGGATGTCTCGGAGCGGGTGCAGGACATTCTAAAAAGGGAGGGAGATCAGCCAGTTGTCGTGGTGCACATTGGTACCAACGACATAGGTAAAAAAAGGGATGAGGTCCTACGAAACGAATTTAAGGAGCTAGGAGCTAAATTAAAAAGTAGGACCTCAAAAGTAGTAATCTCGGGATTGCTACCAGTGCCACGTGCTAGTCAGAGTAGGAATCGCAGGATAGCTCAGATGAATACGTGGCTTGAGCAATGGTACAGCAGGGAGGGATTCAAATTCCTGGGGCATTGGAACCGGTTCTGGGGGAGGTGGGACCAGTACAAACCGGACGGTCTGCACCTGGGCAGGACCAGAACCAATGTCCTAGGGGGAGTGTTTGCTAGTGCTGTTGGGGAGGAGTTAAACTAATATGGCAGGGGGATGGGAACCAATGCAGGGAGACAGAGGGAAACAAAAAGGAGGCAAAAGCAAAAGACAGAAAGGAGATGAGGAAAAGTGGAGGGCAGAGAAATCCAAGGCAAAGAACAAAAAGGGCCATTGTACAGCAAAATTCTAAAAGGACAAAGGGTGTTAAAAAAACAAGCCTGAAGGCTTTGTGTCTTAATGCAAGGAGTATCCGCAATAAGGTGGATGAATTAACTGTGCAAATAGATGTTAACAAATATGATGTGATTGGGATTACGGAGACGTGGCTCCAGGATGATCAGGGCTGGGAACTCAACATCCACGGGTATTCAACATTCAGGAAAGATAGAATAAAAGGAAAAGGAGGTGGAGTAGCATTGCTGGTTAAGGAGGAAATTAAGGCAATACTTCGGAAGGACATTAGCTTGGATGATGTGGAATCTATATGGGTAGAGCTGCAGAACACCAAAGGGCAAAAAACGTTAGTGGGAGTTGTGTACAGACCTCCAAACAGTAGTAGTGATGTTGGGGAGGGCATCAAACATGAAATTAGTGGTGCGTGCAATAAAGGTGCAGCAGTTATAATGGGTGACTTTAATATGCACATAGATTGGGCTAACTAAACTGGAAGCAATACGGTGAAGGAGGATTTCCTGGAGTGCATAAGGGATGGTTTTTTAGACCAATATGTCGAGGAACCAACTAGGGGAGAGGCCATCTTAGACTGGGTGTTGTGTAATGAGAGAGGATTAATTAGCAATCTCATTGTGCGAGGCCCCTTGGGGAAGAGTGACCATAATATGGTGGAATTCTGCATTAGGATGGAGAATGAAACAGTTAATTCAGAGACCATGGTCCAGAACTTAAAGAAGGGTAACTTTGAAGGTATGAGGCGTGAATTGGCTAGGATAGATTGGCGAATGATACTGAAGGGGATGACTGTGGATGGGCAATGGCAGACATTTAGAGACCGCATGGATGAACTACAACAATTGTACATTCCTGTCTGTCGTAAAAATTAAAAAGGTAAGGTGGCTCAACCATGGCTATCAAGGGAAATCAGGGATAGTATTAAAGCCAAGGAAGTGGCATACAAATTGGCCAGAAATAGCAGCAAACCCGGGGACTGGGAGAAATTTAGAACTCAGCAGAGGAGGACAAAGGGTTTGATTAGGGCAGGGAAAATGGAGTACGAGAAGAAGCTTGCAGGGAACATTAAGACGGATTGCAAAAGTTTCTATAGATATGTAAAGAGAAAAAGGTTAGTAAAGACAAATGTAGGTCCCCTGCAGTCAGAATCAGAGGAAGTCATAACGGGGAACAAAGAAATGGCGGACCAATTGAACAAGTACTTTGGTTCGGTATTCACTAAGGAGGACACAAACAACCTTCCGGATATAAAAGGGGTCGGAGGGTCTAGTAAGGAGGAGGAACTGAGGGAAATCCTTATTAGTCGGGAAATTGTGTTGGGGAAATTGATGGGATTGAAGGCCGATAAATCCCCAGGGCCTGATGGACTGCATCCCAGAGTACTTAAGGTGGTGACCTTGGAAATAGCGGATGCATTGACAGTCATTTTCCAACATTCCATTGACTCTGGATCAATTCCTATGGAGTGGAGGGTAGCCAATGTAACCCCACTTTTTAAAAAAGGAGGGAGAGAGATAACAGGGAATTATAGACCGGTCAACCTGACATCGGTAGTGGGTAAAATGATGGAATCAATTATTAAGAATGTCATAGCAGTGCATTTGGAAAGAGGTGATATGATAGGTCCAAGTCAGCATGGATTTGTGAAAGGGAAATCATGCTTGACAAATCTTCTGGAATTTTTTGAGGATGTTTCCAGTAGAGTGGACAAGGGAGAACCAGTTGATGTGGTATATTTAGACTTTCAGAAGGCTTTCGACAAGGTTCCACACAAGAGATTAATGTGCAAAGTTAAAGCACATGGGATTGGGGGTAGTGTGTTGACATGGATTGAGAACTGGTTGTCAGACAGGAAGCAAAGAGTAGGAGTAAATGGGGACTTTTCAGAATGGCAGGCAGTGACTAGTGGCTTACCGCAAGGTTCTGTGCTGGGGCCCCAGCTGTTTACACTGTACATTAATGATTTAGACGAGGGGATTAAATGTAGTATCTCCAAATTTGCGGATGACACTAAGTTGGGTGGCAGTGTGAGCTGCGAGGAGGATGCTATGAGGCTGCAGAGCGGCTTGGATAGGTTAGGTGAGTGGGCAAATGCATGGCAGATGAAGTATAATGTGGATAAATGTGAGGTTATCCACTTTGATGGTAAAAACAGAGAGACAGACTATTATCTGAATGGTGACAGGTTAGGAAAAGGGGAGGTGCAAAGAGACCTGGGTGTCATGGTACATCAGTCATTGAAGGTTGGCATGCAGGTACAGCAGGCGGTTAAGAAAGCAAATGGCATGTTGGCCTTCATAGCGAGGGGATTTGAGTACAGGGGCAGGGAGGTGTTGCTACAGTTGTACAGGGCCTTGGTGAGGCCACACCTGGAGTATTGTGTACAGTTTTGGTCTCCTAACCTGAGGAAGGACATTCTTGCTATTGAGGGAGTGCAGCGAAGGTTCACCAGACTGATTCCTGGGATGGCGGGACTGACCTATCAAGAAAGACTGGATCAACTGGGCTTGTATTCACTGGAGTTCAGAAGAATGAGAGGGGACCTCATAGAAACGTTTAAAATTCTGACGGGGTTAGACAGGTTAGATGCAGGAAGAATGTTCCCAATGTTGGGGAAGTCCAGAACCAGGGGACACAGTCTAAGGATAAGGGGTAAGCCATTTAGGACCGAGATGAGGAGAAACTTCTTCACCCAGAGACTGGTGAACCTGTGGAATTCTCTACCACAGAAAGTTGTTGAGGCCAATTCACTAAATTTATTCAAAAAGGAGTTAGATGAAGTCCTTACTACTCGGGGGATCAAGGGGTATGGCGAGAAAGCAGGAATGGGGTACTGAAGTTGCATGTTCAGCCATGAACTCATTGAATGGCGGTGCAGGCTAGAAGGGCCGAATGGCCTACTCCTGCACCTATTTTCTATGTTTCTATGTTTCTATGTCACCTCGGCCCTGTTTAAACCAGCCTCCAATGGGCAGGCAGAGCGGGCAGTACAAACAATCAAACAGAGCCTTAAACGAGTCACAGAAAGCTCACTCCAAACGCGCCTTTCACGAGTACTGCTCAGCTATCGCACAAGACCCCACTCGCTCACAGGGGTGCCCCCAGCTGAGCTACTCATGAAAAGGACACTTAAAACCAGACTCACGCTGGTTCACCCCAACCTGCATGATCAGGTAGAGAGCAGGCGGCAGCAACAAAATGTAAACGATGGTCGCGCCACTGTGTCACGGGAAATTGATCTGAATGACCCTGTGTATGAGCTAAACTATGGACATGGTCCCAAGTGGATCGCGGGCACGGTGATAGCTAAAGAAAGGAATAGGGTGTTTGTAGTCAAACTAGACAATGGACAAATTTGCAGAAAGCACCTGGACCAAACGAGGCTGCGGTTCACAGACTGCCCTGAACAACCCACAGCAGACACCGCCTTTTTCGAACCCACAACGACAGCACGCCGGACCAGGAAATTGAACCCATCATGCCCAACAGCCCAGCAAGGCCAGGCTCACTTAGCAGCCCTGCAGGGCCAACAACACGCCAGCCCAGTGAGGGCACAGCCAACACACCAGAACAGACATTTGTACCGGGGCGGTCCACCAGGGAAAGAAAGGCTTCCGACCGCCTCACTTTGTAAATAGTTTTTACTTTGACTTTTGACGGGGGAGTGATGTTGTGTATCTGTAAAGCATGCACTCCCATGTTCCGCCACCAGGAAGCTCATCCCCTGAAGTCCCAAGAGATCCCAGCAACCCTTGGGAGCACTGTATATAAGCCGGCTCCTAAGGCCTGTTCCTCACTCTGGAGTGTCTCATTAAAGACTGAGGTCACTGTTACTTTAACCTCCCTGTGTGCAGCCTCATCTGTGTTAGGAACACAATACTCAGCACCCTCCTGGATGCACTTCCTCCACTTCGAGCGGTTTTTGGCCAGGGACTCCCAGGTGTCAGTGGGGATGTTGCACTTTATCAAGGAGGCTTTGAGGGTGTCCTTGAAACATTTGAAACTCTATCCAGACTTCTCATGATTCTACACACCTCTATCGAATTTCCTCTCAACCTACCCCTGCATCTTTCAGCCAGCACCTTCAAGAGAGAAAGAGGGAGTGCTAGGGCCAGTCTGGTTCAATCTGTTCCGCACTGCCATAAGTGGCTGAAATTGCGAATGATAATATTCCGGGTAGGGCTCGATAGCTTTGCCCTGTTACAACTGAAAGCACCACAATGCGATACCAGCACAAAACCATCACTTTGTAGTATTCTCACTACAACTCACTCCAGCAAGTGTAGAATGACACCCCAGAATCTGTGCTATTATTACCAGCGTCTTGAGGGAGATAATGATACTACAAATTCGACAGGACCAGAGGTTTGGACGATAGGTCGAGAACACAGAATTAATTGTAACCTTAGTAAATTGTCACATCCATAGAGCTTAAATTTCAGTCCATTGTGTTTGGAAAGATAACATAAGAACATAAGAATTAGGAACTGGAGAAGGCCAGCTAGCCCCTCGAGCCTGCTCCGCCATTCAACAAGATCATGGCTGATCTGGCCGTGGACTCAGCTCCACTTACCCGCCCGCTCCCCATAACCCTTAATTCCCTTATTGGTTAAAAATCTATCTATCTGTGACTTGAATTCATTCAATGAGCTAGCCTCAACTGCTTCCTTGGGCAGAGAATTCCACAGATTCACAACCCTCTGGGAGAAGAAATTCCTTCTCAACTCGGTTTTAAATTGGCTCCCCCGTATTTTGAGGCTGTGCCCCCTAGTTCTAGTCTCCCCGACCAGTGGAAACAACCTCTTTGCCTCTATCTTGTCTATCCCTTTCATTATTTTAAATGTTTCTATAAGATCACCCCTCATCCTTCTGAACTTTAACGAGTAAAGATCCAGTCTACTCAATCTATCATCATAAGGTAACCCCCTCATCTCCGGAATCAGCTGAATGAGTTGTCTCTGTACCCCCTCTAAAGCTAGTATATCCTTCCTCAAGTAAGGTGACCAAAACTGCATGCAGTACACCAGGTGTGGCCTCACCAATACCCTGTACAGTTGCAGCAGGACCTCCCTGCTTTTGTACTCCATCCCTCTCGCAATGAAGGCCAACATTCCATTCGCCTTCCTGATTACCTGCTGCACCTGAAAACTAACTTTTTGGGATTCATGCACAAGGACTCCCAGGTCCCTCTGCACCGCAGCATGTTGTAATTTCTCCCCATTCAAATAATATTCCCTTTTACTGTTTTTTTTCCCAAGGTGAATGACCTCACACTTTCCGACATTGTATTCCATCTGCCAAACCTTAGCCCATTCGCTTAACCTATCTAAATCTCTTTGCAGCCTCTCTGTGTCCCCTACACAACTCGCTTTCCCACTAATCTTTGTGTCATCTGCAAATTTTGTTACACTACACTCTGTCCCCTCTTCCAGGTCATCAATGTATATTGTAAACAGTTGTGGTCCCAGCACCGATCCCTGTGGCACACCACTAACCACCGATTTCCAACCCGAAAAGGACCCATTCATCCCGACTCTCTGCTTTCTGTTAGCCAGCCAATTCTCGATCCATGCTAATACATTTCCTCTGACTCCGCGTATCTTTATCTTCTGCAGTAACCTTTTGTGTGGCACCTTATCGAATGCCTTTTGGAAATCTAAATACACCACATCCATCGGTACACCTTTATCCACCATGCTCATTATACCCTCAAAGAATTCCAGTAAATTAGTTAAACATGATTTCCCTTTCATGAATCCATGCTGCGTCTGCTTGATTGCACTATTCCTATCCAGATGTCCCGCTATTTCTTCCTTAATGATAGTTTCAAGCATTTTCCCCACTACAGATGTTAAACTAACCGGCCTATAGTTACCTGCCTTTTGTCTGCCCCCTTTTTTAAACAGAGGCGTTACATTAGCTGCTTTCCAACCGCTGGTACCTCCCCAGAGTCCAGAGAATTTTGGTAGATTATAACAAATGCATCTGCTATAACTTCCGCTATCTCTTTTAATATCCTGGGATGCATTTCATCTGGACCAGGGGACTTGTCTACCTTGAGTCCCATTAGCCTGTCCAGCACTACCCCCTAGTGATAGTGATTGTCTCAAGGTCCTCCCTTCCCACATTCCTGTGACCAGCAATTTTTGGCATGGTTTTTGTGTCTTCCACTGTGAAGACTGAAGCAAAATAATTGTTTAAGGTCTCAGCCATTTCCACATTTCCCATTAAATCCCCCTTCTCATCTTCTAAGGGACCAACATTTACATTAGTCACTCTTTTCCGTTTTATATATCTGTAAAAGCTTTTACTATCTGTTTTTATGTTTTGCGCAAGTTTACCTTCATAATCTATCTTTCCTTTCTTTATTGCTTTCTTAGTCATTCTTTGGTGTCGTTTAAAATTTTTCCAATCTTCTAGTTTCCCACTAACCTTTGCCACCTTATACGCATTGGTTTTTAATTTGATACTCTCCTTTATTTCCTTGGTTATCCATGGCTGGTTATCCCTTCTCTTACCGCCCTTCTTTTTCACTGGAATATATTTTTGTTGAGCACTATGAAAGAGCTCCTTAAAAGTCCTCCACTGTTCCTCAATTGTGCCACTGTTTAGTCTGTGTTTCCAGTCTACTTTAGCCAACTCTGCCCTCATCCCGCTGTAGTCCCCTTTGTTTCAGCATAGTACGCTCGTTTGAGACACTACTTCCTCACCCTCAATCTGTATTACAAATTCAACCATACTGTGATCACTCATTCCAAGAGGATCTTTTACTAGGAGATCGTTTATTATTCCTGTCTCATTACACAGGACCAAATCTAAGGTAGCTTGCTCCCTTGTAGGTTCTGTAATATGCTGTTCTCAGAAACAATCCCGTATGCATTCTATGAATTCCTCCTCAAGGCTACCCCGTGCGATTTGATTTGACCAATCGATATGTAGGTTAAAATCCCCCATGATTGTTCATTAGAGCCAATATCGTCTCTCACAACTGCCCTGATATCATCCTTTATTAACAGAGCTACCCCACCTCCTTTCCCTTCTTGTCTATCTTTCCGAATCGTCAGATTCACCTTTATGTTTAATTCCCAGTCTTGGCCACCCTGCAACCACGTTTCTGTAATGGCCACCAAATCATACCCATTTGTCATGATTTGTGCCGTCAACTCATTTACTTTATTTCGACTGCTGCGTGTGTTTAGGTAGAGTGTTTTAATCCTAGTTTTTAAACCATGATTTTTAGTTTTAACCCCTCCTGCAGCCCCTTTATTCAGTGGCCCTTTTTGTTCTTTGCCTTGGGTTCCTCTGCCCTCCACTTTTACTCATCTCCTTTCTGTCTTTTGCTTTTGTCTCCTTTTTGTTTCCCTCAGTCTCCCTGCATTGGTTCCCATCCCCCTCCATATTAGTTTAACTCCTCCCCAACAGCACCAGCAACCACTCCCCCTAGGACATTGGTTCCGGTCCTGCCTAGGTGCAGACCGTCTGGTTTGTACTGGTCCCACCTCCCCCAGAACCGGTTCCAATGCCTCAGGAATTTGAATCCCTCCCTGCTGCACCACTGCTCAAGCCACGTATTCATCTGAGCTATCCTGCGATTCCTACTCTGACTAGCTCGTGGCACTGGTAGCAATCCCGAGATTACTACTTTTGAGGTCCTACGTTTTAATTTAGTGCCTAGCTCCTTAAATTCATCTCGTAGGACCTCATCCCTTTTTTTACCTATATCGTTGGTACCAATGTGCACCACGACAACTGGCTGTTCACCCTCCCTTTTCAGAATGTCCTGCACCCACTCCGAGACATCCTTGTCCCTAGCACCAGGGAGGCAACATGCCATCCTGGAGTCTCGGTTGTGGCCGCAGAAACGCCTATCTATTCCCCCTACAATTGAATCCCCTATCATTATCGCTCTCCCACTCTTTTTCCTGCCCTCCTGTGCAACAGAGCCAGCCACGGTGCCATGAACTTGGCTGCTGCTGCCCTCCCCTGATGAGTTATCCCCCTCAACAGTACTCAAAGCAGTGTATCTGTTTTGCAGGGGGATGACCACAGGGGACCCCTGCACTACCTTCCTTGCACTGCTCTTCCTGTTGGTCTTCCATTCCCTAGCTGGCTGTGGATCCTTCACCTGCGGTAAGACCAACTCACTACACGTGCTACTCACGTCATTCTCAGCATCGTGGATGCTCCAGAGTAAATCCGCCCTCAGCTCCAATTCCGCAACGCGGACCGTCAGGAGCTGGAGGCGGATACACTTCCCACACACGTAGTCATCAGGGACACCGGAAGTGTCCCTGAGTTCCCACATGGTACAGGAGGAGCATATCACGTGACCGAGCTCTCCTGCCATGACTTAACCCTTAGATACACTTAAATTGGCAACAACAATGCTAAAGTTTACTCACTGTCATGGAAGAGATAAAAGAAAAACTACTCATCAATCCAGCAAATCACTTACCCCCTTGGCTGTGACGTCACCTTTCTGTTTCTTTCTACTTCTTTTTTGCCTTCCGCCTGTAGCTGCACAAGCTGAGCCTCTCCACACACCTCCTCGACGCTGCTCCCGACCGCCGCCCCTCCACGCACCTCCGACGCTGATGCCACGTGCAGACAAAATGCACGAAACACTTGCAACACAGCAATCTGATAATAAGTTAGCACCAATAGAGATATTATAACATTCTTTACAGGCAACAACAGTTAAGTATGTTAGCACAGTCTTGCTGGTTCCTACATGCTCGTTTGGACAAATTTAGGTTAAAAAGACACACGGCCTTCTAGAATCTATGTTTAAGTCTATAATGTTTGACTAAAACAGTGCATCTAAATGGCTATTTTCAGTACATTAGGAAAGAAGCAGAATTGAAATGAGGAAAATCTTGATGCGGCCCCACTGTTAGCACAGGATGAAATTATCAGGGTCAATTCCCTGATCCCTGAGGGAAGCAGCACTTGATAGGAATGCAAGGTGGTTAATCAGCATGAAAGTTTTGCAGTGCTGTCTCCCACCTGCGATCCTTTTGTCCACAGCTCCAGAGTGGGACTGCTGGCTCGATGGATTTAACACAACAACTTATGTTTATATAGCGCCTTTAACGTAGTGAAACGCCCCAAGACACTTCACAGGAGTATTATGAGACAAAATAATTTGACACCGAACCAGATAAGGAGAAATTAGGGCAGGTGATCAAAAGCTTGGCCAAAGAGGTAGGCTTTAAGGAGCGTCTTGAAGGAGGAGAAAGAGGTAGAGAGGCGAAGAGGTTTAGGGAGGGAGTTCCAGAGCTTGGGGCCCAGGCAACAGAAGGCACGGCCACCGATGGTTGAGCGATTATAATTAGGGATGCTCAAGAGGGCAGAATTAGAGGAGAGAATTAGACATCTTGGGGGGTTGTGGGGCTGGAGGAGATTACAGAGATAGGGAGGGGTGAGGCCGTGGAGGACTTTAAAAATAAAGATCAGAATTTTGAAATCGAAGCATTGCTTAACTGGGAGCCAATGTCAGTCAACGAGCACAGGGGTGATGGGTGAGCCGGACTCGGTGCGGGTTAGGACACGGGCAGCCAGGTTTTGGATCACCTCTAGTTTATGTAGGGTAGAATGTGCGAGACCAGCCAGGATTTCATTGGAATAGTCAAGCCTAGAAGTAACAAAGGCATGGATGAGGGCTTCAGCAGCGGATGAGCTGAGGCAGGAGCGGTGACGAACGATGTTAAGCAGGTGGATACCATCGGCGGTTTTAGTTACGCTGCGGACATGTGGTTGGAAGCTCATTTCAGGGTCAAATATGACACCTAGGTTGCGAACAGTCTGGTTCAGCCTCAGATAACACCTACAATTACAAAGCAGGGTTGCTTAATGGCTCAGTGGTGATGCACCACTTATGCAAGCATTGAGCCACACTGACCAGGCGATCCCAGGCAGGGGTAGGTCTGGCCATATGGGAACGTGCTGATTTATCAGCTCCCCCCCCCGCACCCCCTTTCTTCTTTTCCCATGAGAGTCCCAAGGGATCCCACATCCTTTTCGAGGAAGCCACTCCACGCCTGGCTCTCAGGTTCAGTCCACAGTCTGTGCTGAGATAGCAAGTTGTCCCGGAGCATCCCTGGATCAGGAAGGTGAATGAAACTAAGACAGGGTTACCTTTTGTGGCCGGCTATTGAAAGGTGGCTATTTGGGCTTGTTTGACTGTAAGAAGCAGACTGTTCGCAACCTTGGTGTCATATTTGACCCAGCAATGAGCTTTCGACCACATATCCGCAGCGTAACTGTAAGGGGGGGGGGGGTTGTCTCTATGAGGGGGTCAAGTTCCCTTCTGACCAACTTGAGCGGTTCGATCGCTCCCACTCCCTTGGGTTCTGTACTCTGGATTTATTTGGAGGGTGTGACAAAAGTGCAAAGAACACTGGTTTGATGCAAAAGAACTTTGTTTTTATTACAGTCAAGGTAATACAGGCGTATTACTCGAGTAAGAAAATACAAGGCTAAACTTTTAATCACTCTAATAAAGGACAGTACAAGGAAAGGTACAAGGTCAAACTTATAGTCACTCTAATAAAGAACCATGCACTACACATTCAAAGGGGGTTACAGTAAAACTATACCTCCCATCTCCCAATGCCTAATTCTAGCTCGGTTAGACTCCAGGGCAAGCAGGGATTATGCTTACCAACCCTTTTGATAGTTAACGGTAGAGCGCAATTGTTTTTCCCTTGATACCATGTTGACTGTGGTCGGTCACTGCTGCGATGGTGATGTTCTTCCTTCCTTCAGGACTTCAGGACTTCAAGGCTGGAGAAGTTAGTTTACCACCTGTCGCATTGGTTTCTCTCCTTGACTTGATGACATACTCGCAGTATAGCACCTGGTGTAGTATGGCATCTGGGGTAGTAGCAGTCTTGTAGCTACCTAGCAACCACCTAACCTCTGTTGAAAACAGGGGTCAGTTATACGATTTCAGTGTTCTAATCTTGCCGCCAAATCTGTTCAAAATCCTTTGTATAATTTTGGAGGGCTTGGTTCTTCTTTGTAATATTTTGTCGGGCTCATTAAAAGTTGATATGTCTTGGGTGGGTTGATGTTCGAAAACTGTTTCCTGATGGAAATATTAGTTCGATAATTGCAATGTCCTTTTGTGCTTAGTCTTTCGCATACAGGCGGGATTGGGCCTCTTTGTGATGTATATGCTGAAATGGTTGTCCAGACCCATGTTGATGGGTAGCTACCTTTGGGTGATTTTGTGATGTTAATGTCTCTTGCGGGGGAAGGATTTTCGAATACTCATTCTTCCAGACAGGTTAACTCAGTCCTCACACCCAGGTAGCTTTACTTAATTAGACTGTCTCTTGCTAGTTCCATAGGTCCGCCCACAGCCTTGAGTTTGTCTTTTAAAATTCAAGTTCGAAGTTTCTTCCATAAGCACTTTAGAGTTTCAAACTTTTCGGTAGATAGTCCCAAATTACATTTCCTTTCGAATGAGCCCAAACACAGGAGGGGTATCTTGTGAATTTTGCATTCCTTCATAACTAAGACCGCCTATTTCCACCTCCGTTACATCGTCCGTCTCCTCCCTTGCCTCAGCTCATCTGCTGCTGAAGCCGTCATCCATGCCTTTGTTACCTCTAGACTCGACTACTCCAACGCACATGTGTCTGGCCTCCCATATTCTACCCTACGTAAACTAGAGGTGATCCAAAACTCGGCAGCTCACATCCTAACTCGCACCAAGTCCTGCTCACCCACCACCCCTGTGCTCGCCGACCTACATTAGTACCCGGTTAAGCAATACCTCGATTTCAAAATTTTCATCCTTGTTTTCAAATCCTGCCACGGCCTTGCCCCTCCCTATCTCTGTAATCTCTTCCGGGCCCTCAACTCCCCTAGATGTCTGCGCTTCTCTAATTCTGCCCTTTTGAGCATCCTGATTATAATCGCTCAACCATTGGTGGCCGTGCCTTCAGCTGCCTGGGCCTTAAGCTCTGGAACTCCCTCCCCAAACCTCACTGCCTCACTACCTCTCTTTCATCCTTTAAGACGCTCCTTAAAACCTACCTCTTTTTGGTCAAGTTTTTGGTCATCTGTCCTAATTTCTATTTATGTGGCTCGGTGTCAAATTCTGTTTGATAATACTCCTGTGAAGCACCTTGGGACATTTTACTACGTTAAAGACGTTATATAAATACAAGTTGTAGTTGTTGTTAAGGTGATTAAAGGAGTTGATAGAGCAGTTAGAGAGGGACTATTTCTGATATGTCCTTACTATACAGTACAAATGCACATGAGGCCCATGCTTGAGAGAAGGTGACCAGCAACTTTTATTCCAGCACTGAAGTGATGAAGGTGGGTGGAGCTTCCCCTTTTATACCTGAAAGTCCAGGTTAGGAGTGTCCCCCACAAGTTCACCTCCTTGTGGTCAATGTTCTCACGGTGTACAACTAGTCAGTTTATACATGGGTTGCAATGACAGTTAAATACATGACATCACCTCCGCCCCCAAAAGTCTTATTGGGATCACAGGTTAAGTCTCTCTGGTGGTTTACGATCCCTTGTAGAGCGCCTGAGTTGGGGCTCCGGTTGTTGGGTGCTGGCCTGAGTGTCTGCTGTTTGCGGTGCCTCAGGCCTGTCCGGACTGCCCACAGTGACTGGGCTCTCCTCCACTTGGTTCCGGTGTTCGGTCACCTGTGGAGGAGTGAACTCTGCATCGTGTTCTTCCTCTGCTTCTTCTATGGGGTTGCTGAACCTCCTTTTTGTTTGTTCCACGTGTTTGCAGCAGATTTGTCCATTGGTAAGTTTAACTACCAGAATCCTATTCCCCTCTTTAGCAATCACAGTGCCTGTGAACCATTTGGGCCCTGCAGCGTAGTTGAGGACAAAGACGGGGTCATTGACATCAATACATCGCGCCCTCGCATTCCCATCGTGGTAGTCACATTGTGATCAGCGCCTGCTCTCAACAATTTCATTCATGCTGGGGTGTATAAGGGATAACATGGTTTTGAACGTCCTTTTCATTAGCAGCTCTGCAGGTGGGACCCCTGTGAGCGAGTGTGTTCGGGATCTATTGGCCAACAGGAGGCGTGATAAGCGGCTTTGTAGGGAACCCCTTGGATTCTGAGCATCCCCTGTTTGATTATCTGCACTGCTCGTTCCGCCTGGCCGTTTGAGGCCGGCTTGAACGGTTGACATGGGTGATACCATTTCCTGCCATGAAGTCCTGGAATTTAATGCTTGTAAAGCACTGGCCATTGTCACTGACCAAGACGTCCGGTAGACAATGGGCGGCGAACATTGTCCGTAGACTTTCTACCGTGGCTGAGGATGTGCTTGAATTGAGAATGTCACACTCGATCCATCTGGAGTAGGCGTCGAATACAACCAAAAACATTTTTCCCATGAAAGAACCTGCGTAGTCCACATGAATGCGTGACCATGGCTTGGCGGGCCAGGTCCATGGGCTAAGGGGGGCTTCCCTGGGCGCATTGCCCAGTTGGGAGCATGTGTTGCCCCTGCGAATACTAAGTTCCAGGTCTGCATCTATCCCTGACAATGACAATGCCCGGGTGCTCATTGTGGAGTTCTCTGATGAACACCTCTCTGCCCAGCTGGGACATGACTACTCGGTTTCCCCATAGTAGGCAATCGGCCTGAATCGAGAGTTCATCCTTGCGCCTGTGAAATGGTTTGAATTCCTCAGGACATGCCCCGTATGTGGCTGCCCAGTCCCCATTAAGGACACATTCTTGACTAAAGACAGTAGCGGGTCTCTATTTGTCCAGACTTTGATCTGACGGGCTGTCACAGGTGAGCCTTCGCTTTTGAAAGCTTCCACAGCCATGACCATCTCAGCAGCATGCTCGGTTGTCCGCTCGGTGGTGGCTAGTGGGAGCCTGCTGAGTGCATCGGCACAGTTTTCAGTGCCTGGTCTGTGCCAAATTGTATAGTCATAGACGGCTAACGTGAGTGCCCACCTCTGTATTCGGGCCGATGCATTTGCATTTATGGCCTTGTTGTCGGCCAAAAGGGACGTTAGGGGTTTGTGATCTGTCTCCAGCTCAAATTTCCTGCCGAACAGGTACTGGTGCATTTTTTTTACAGCATACACACACGCAAGCGCTTCCTTTTGTACCATCCCGTCGCCCCGTTCTGCCTGGGACAGACTTCTGGAGGCACAAGCTACCGGCTACCATTGGCATTAACATGCTGCAACACACACCAGACTCCATAGGATGACGCATCGCACATTAACACAAATTTCTTACATGGGTCATATAGCATTAACAGATTGTTGGAGCATAAAAAATTGCGTGCTCTTTCCTGGCTGTCCCCCCAGACCCAATCGCGACCTTTGCGTAGGAGCACGTGTAGCGGCTCTAACAGCGTGCTCAATTTGGGAAGAAAGTTACCAAAATAGTTCAGGAGCATGAGGAACGAACGCAGCTCCGTCGTGTTACGGGATCTGGGTGCTCTCTGAATCGCTTCCGTTTTGGACGCAGTAGGTCTGATCCCGTCTGCTGCTACCCTCATTCCCAGGAATTCTACCTCTGGAGCTAGGAAGACGCACTTAACCTTTTTCAGTCGCAGACCTACACGGTCCAGTCTGCGTAGCACCTCCTCCAGGTTGTGGAGGTGTTCTTCAGTATCACGTGATGAGGATGTAGTCTTGAAAAACCACTGTCCTTGTAATCGACTTGAGGAGGCTTTCCATATTGCGTTGAAAGATCGCGGCGGCCGAGCGAATCCCAAACGGACAACTGTGAGTCGTGATGGTGGTCAGCTTCTTCGACTCATTCGCTAGCTCCTGGGTCATGTAAGCTGAGGTTAGGTCCAATTTTGAAAAAGGTTTGCCTCCGGATAGCGTCGCGAAGATGTCCTCTGCTCTCGGTAGCGGGTACTGGTCTTGGAGGTACACCTGATTGATGGTGGCCTTGTAATCGCCATATATCCTGACCGACCCATCCGCCTTGAGCACCGGCACAATCGGGCTCGCCCAGTCACTGAATTCGACTGGCGAGATGATGCCTTCCCTCAGCAGGCGGTCCAATTCGCCTTCTATCTTTGTCCGCATCACGTATGGCACCGTTCTGGCTTGTGGTGTACTGGCCTGGCATCCGGGTTTATGTGAATCACTACCTTGATCCGCATGAAAGTGCCAATGCCGGATTGAAATAGTGAGTCAAATTTGTCGAGGACCTGTGAGCATGATATTCACTCCACAAAGGAAATTGCATTGACATCGCCCCATTTCCAGTTCATGACAGCAAGCCAATTCCTCCCCAGCAGTGCGGGACCATCCCCCGGGACAATCCAGAGTGGCAACCTGTTCTCCGAATCTTTGTGGGTCATGACTACCGTGGTGCTGCCTAGCACCGGAATGATCTCCTTTGTGTATGTCCGTAGCTGTGCGTCAATTGGCAATAATTTTGGCCTCCTGCCCTTGGACGCCCACAACTTGTCAAACTGTTTGATACTCATGTTTGCTAGTGCTGTTGGGGAGGAGTTAAACTAATATGGCAGGGGAATGGGAACCAATGGAGGGAGAGAGATGGAAACAAAAAGGAGACAAAAGCAAAAAACAGAAAGGAGATGAGAAAAAGTGGAGGGCAGAGAAACGCAAGACAAAGAACAAAAAGGGCCACTGTACAGCAAAATTCTAAAAGGACAAAGGGTGTTAAAAAAACAAGCCTGAAGGCTTTGTGTCTTAATGCAAGGAGTATCCGTAATAAGGTGGATGAATTAACTGTGCAAATAGATGTTAACAAATATGATGTGATTGGGATTACGGAGACGTGGCTCCAGGATGATCAGGGCTGGGAACTCAACATCCAGGGGTATTCAACATTCAGGAAGGATAGAATAAAAGGAAAAGGAGGTGGGGTAGCATTGCTGGTTAAAGAGGAGATTAATACAATAGTTAGGAACGACATTAGCTTGGATGATGTGGAATCTATATGGGTAGAGCTGCAGAACACTAAAGGGCAAAAAACGTTAGTGGGAGTTGTGTACAGACCTCCAAACAGTAGTAGTGATGTTGGGGAGGGTATCAAACAAGAAATTATGGGTGCATACAATAAGGGTGCAGCAGTTATAATGGGTGACTTTAATATGCACATAGATTGGGCTAACCAAACTGGAAGCAATACGGTGGAGGAGGATTTCCTGGAGTGCATAAGGGATGGTTTTCTCGACCAATATGTCGTGGAACCAACTAGGGGAGAGGCCATCTTAGACTAGGTGTTGTGTAATGAGAGAGGATTAATTAGCAATCTCGTTGTGCGAGGCCCCTTGGGGAAGAGTGACCATAATATGGTGGAATTCTGCATTAGGATGGAGAATGAAACAATTAATTCAGAGACCATGGTCCAGAACTTAAAGAAGGGTAACTTTGAAGGTATGGGGCGTGAATTGGCTAGGATAGATTGGCGAATGATACTTGAGGGGTTGACTGTGGATGGGCAATGGCAGACATTTAGAGACCGCATGGATGAACTACAACAATTGTACATTCCTGTCTGGCATAAAAATAAAAAAGCGAAGGTGGCTCAACCGTGGCTATCAAGGGAAATCAGGGATAGCATGAAAGCCAAGGAAGTGGCATACAGAAATAGCAGCGAATCCGGAGACTGGGAGAAATTTAGAACTCAGCAGAGGAGGACAAAGGGTTTGATTAGGGCAGGGAAAATGGAGTACGAGAAGAAGCTTGCAGGGAACATTAAGACGGATTGCAAAAATTTCTATAGATATGTAAAGAGAAAAAGGTTAGTAAAGACAAATGTAGGTCTCCTGCAGTCAGAATCAGGGGAAGTCATAACGGGGAACAAAGAAATGGCAGACCAATTGAACAAGTACTTTGGTTCGGTATTCACTAAGGAGGACACTAACAACATTCCGGATATAAGAAGGGTCAGAGGGTCTAGTAAGGAGGAGGAACTGAGGGAAATCCTTATTAGTCAGGAAATTGTGTTGGGGAAATTGATGGGATTGAAGGCCGATAATTCTCCAGGGCCTGATGGACTGCATCCCAGAGTACTTAAGGAGGTGGTCTTGGAAATAACGGATGCATTGACAGTCATTTTCCAACTTTCCATTGACTCTGGATCAGTTCCTATCGAGTGGAGGGTAGCCAATGTAACCCCACTTTTTAAAAAAGGAGTGAGAGAGAAAACAGGGAATTATAGACCGGTCAGCCTGACATCGGTAGTGGGTAAGATGATGGAATCAATTATTAAGGATGTCATAGCAGCGCATTTGGAAAGAGGTGACATGATAGGTTCAAGTCAGCATGGATTTGTGAAAGGGAAATTATGCTTGACAAATCTACTGGAATTTTTTGAGGATGTTTCCAATAGAGTGGACAAGGGAGAACCACTTGATGTGGTATATTTGGACTTTCAGAAGGCTTTCGACAAGGTCCCACACAAGACATTAATGTGCAAAGTTAAAGCACATGGGATTTGGGGTATTGTGCTGACATGGATTGAGAACTGGTTGTCAGACAGGAAGTAAAGAGTAGGAGTAAATGGGTACTTTTCAGAATGGCAGGCGGTGAGTAGTGGGGTACAGCAAGGTTCTGTGCTGGGGCCCCAGCTGTTTACACTGTATATTAATGATTTAGACGAGGGGATTAAATGTAGTATCTCCAAATTTGTGGATGCCACTAAGTTAGGTGGCAGTGTGAGCTGCGAGGAGGATGCTATGAGGCTGCAGAGCGACTTGGATAGGTTAGGTGAGTGGGCAAATGCATGGCAGATGAAGTATAATGTGGATAAATGTGAGGTTGTCCACTTTGGTGGTAAAAACAGAGAGACAGACTATTATCTGAATGGTGACAGATTAGGAAAAGGGGAGGTGCAACGAGACCTGGGTGTCATGGTACATCAGTCATTGAAGGTTGGCATGCAGGTACAGCAGACGGTTAAGAAAGCAAATGGCATGTTGGCCTTCATAGCAAGGGGATTTGAGTACAGGGGCAGGGAGGTGTTGCTATAGTTGTACAGGGCCTTGGTGAGGCCACACCTGGAGTATTGTGTACAGTTTTGGTCTCCTAACCTAAGGAAGGACATTCTTGTTATTGAGGGAGTGCAGCGAAGGTTCACCTGACTGATTCCCGGGATGGCGGGACTGACCTATCAAGAAAGACTAAATCAACTGGGCTTGTATTCACTGGAGTTCAGAAGAATGAAAGGGGACCTTATAGAAACTTTTAAAATCCTGATGGGTTTAGACAGGTTAGATGCAGGAAGAATGTTCCCAATGTTGGGGAAGTCCAGAACCAGGGGTCACAGTCTAAGGATAAGGGGTAAGCCATTTAGGACCGAGATGAGGAGAAACTTCTTCACCCAGAGAGTGGTGAACCTGTGGAATTCTCTACCACAGACAGTTGTTGAGGCCAATTCACTAAATATATTCAAAAAGGAGTTAGATGTAGTCCTTACTACTAGGGGGAATTAAGGGGTATGGTGAGAAAGCAGGAATGGGGTACTGAAGTTGCATGTTCAGCCATGAACTCATTGAATGGCGGTGCAGGCTAGAAGGGCCGAATGGCCTACTCCTGCACCTATTTTCTATGTTTCTATGTTTCTATCAGGGACTGGCTGGCCCTTGTGTCTAGCTCCATTGATACTGGGATGCCATTGAGGAGCACTTTCATCATTATCGGTGGCGTCCCAGTGTATGAACTGTGTATATGCTCCACATGAACTCGCTAAACTTCAGCTTCCAGTGATTTCCCCCAGAGTCCATTTGGCCTCGTAGGCCTTACATCGTCCCCGTCCTCCTCGTATATCAAACTGGCTGCAGGCTTCCTGCACATACGCACCAAGTGAGCAATTTCTGCAGATATATTGCTGTGTGTTTGCCTCCACACCTCCAACATGAGCCGTTGTTGGAAACAAAAGGCCTATTATGAGTCGATCGTCTCTGACTGTCTCTGTAACTGTTTTTAAGCACACCATTGACAGGTGTTGATGGCCCCATTACTGGCCACATTGTCCCTTGCGATGGCATGAATCGCCGTTCAGTTAGCCATTGTCTCTGTTGAATTCCCCCTTTGGGTTCGACTACATGCTCGGACATGTACGATTGCCCCTGCCTGCCTGGAGAACTGTGTGCCGCGTTAACAATGTTGACTCCCTGTCCATTTGCTGCATTTAAACCAAGATTTTTGTCAAACATCATTCTGGTCTCTTCCTCCCCTGAGATAAATGTCTGGGCCATCAAAGCCGCCGTTTCCAGGGTCAAGTCTTTGGTCTCAATCAGTTTCCTGAAAACCCCAGCGTGCCCGATGCCCTCAATAAAAAAGTCTCGCAGCATCTCCGCTCTGCATACATCTGGGAACTTACATCGGGCTCGCCAGTCGCCGGAGGTCTGCCATGAAGTCTGGAACGCTTTGCCCTTCTCACCGCTAGTGCGTATATAATCATTGTCTCGCCATGTGCATGCTGCTTGCCAGTTTAAAGTGTTGCCCGATCAACTTTCTGAGCTCTTGAAAAGTCTTTCCGCCGGCTTCTCTGGCGCTAGAAGGTCCTTCATCAGGGCGTACGTCCCGGATCCACAAACTGTCAGGAGATGAGCCCTGCGTTTGTCGGCCGAATCCTGTCCCAGCCATTCCTTAGTGATGAAGCTTTGCTATAGTCTCTCAATAAAGTCGTCCCAATCATCACCAACACAGTACCTCTTGTCTGTGCTGCTAGTGGCCATGCTCACGTGGTTTAAATCCCAGTTTCTCGTCGCCAATGATATGTCCTTACTATACAGTACAAATGCACACGAGGCCCATACTTGAGAGAAGGTCACTCTGTGACCAGCAACTTTTATTCAGCACTGAAGTGAAGAAGGTGGGTGGAGCTTCCCCTTTTATACCTGAAAGTCCAGGTTAGGAGTGTCTCCCACAAGTTCACCACCTAGTGGTCAGTGTTCTCACAGTGTACAACTTGGTCAGTTTATGCATGAGTTGCAAACACAGTTAAACACACGACAATTTCCTCTAGTGGTGGAGTTCAGAATAAGGGGACATAACCTTAAGATTAGAGTTAGACTGGTCTGTCGTGATGTCAGGAAGCACTTCTTCACACAAAGGATGGTGGAAATTTGGAACTGTCTCCCCCAAAAAGCTCTACAGGTTACGGGCCAACTGAAAAGCTCAAAACTCAGATTGATAGATTTTTGTCAGGCGAGGGTATTAAGGGTTGTGGAACCAAGGCAGATGGATGGGCTTAACGTGCAGGACGGCCATGATCTAACTGAATGGCGGAAGAGGCTGGAGGGGCTGAATGGCCTCCTCCTGTTTCGATGCTGCAGGTGCTGCTCCTAACCTGATTGGGGAGGGCGGGAACATAATGAAACTGTGGGGTGGGGGTGGGGAATGTTTTCATTTGGCAACGTATCATTTGTAACTTTCCTTTACACGAAATGCTGGAGATAAAATGAGACTCTGGCCTTCCCCCAGCCCTGAAATACCACACAGATCAGAACCCAGTCCGTGGTGAATTGTTGGTGCCAAACCAGCAACTTATCACTCTGCAGCTCCAAGGCTACAACTACATTTGTAAAGCCTATTGTGAGGGATAATCTGCCTCATCATCCCCTTAAGGGGCTAAAACTGATGTGTAACCCCTACTTTATCAAAAGATGTATACAAGCTCTCCATAAAAAGACATATACAAGCTCTCTATAAAAAGACATATACAAGCTCTCTATAAAACTACATATACAAGCTCTCTATAAAAAGACTGGAGAAATACCACCAGCGCTGCCTCCGCAAGACTCTGTAAATCCCCTGGGAGGACAGACGCACCAACGTCAGTGTCCTCGATCAGGCCAACATCCCCAGCATCGAAGCACTGACCACACTCGACCAGCTCCGTTAGGTGGGCCACATTGTCTGCATGCCCGACACGAGACTCCTAATGCAAGCTCTCTACTCGGAACTCCTACACGGCAAGCGAGTCCCAGGTGGGCAGAGGAAACGTTTCAAGGACGCTCTCAAAGCCTCCCTGATAAAATGCAACATCCCCACCGACACCTGGGAGTCCCTGGCCAAAGACCGCCCTAAGTGGAGGAAGAGCATCTGGGAGGGCGCTGAGCACCTTGAGTCTCATCGCCGAGAGCATGCAGAAAACAAGCGCAGGCAGCGGAAGGAGCGTGCGGCAAACCAGACTCCCCACCCACCCTTTCCTTCAACCACTGTCTGTCCCCCTTGTGACAGAGACTGTAATTCCCGTATTGGACTGTACTGTCACCTGAGAACTCACTTTTAGAGTGGAAGCAAGTCTTCCTGGATTTAAACGGACTGCCGATGATGATGATTATGATAAAAAGACATATAAAAGCTCTTTATAAAAAGACATATACAAGCTCTTTATAAAAAGCCATGCACAAGATAATGACTTGAAGTTGGCAATCATATGTTCTCACAGCATCTATCCTTCACATACCAAACGCTTCACATATCAGCACCATTTCCCGATACAAACCAGCTCTAAAACTGCACTGACAGCATGAGCAACCTGCTCACCAGCATAATAGTGTATGGTAACAGGCATGCTGTGTACTGTGACACGCAAGGCTATCTCATTAATTTGTCATTCTGTGCTCCTGAGCCATAAGTCTCCATTACATCAACAGGGTGTTGAGTTTTTCTCTGCAAGATTATTGCACAATTTATTTTTCTTCTTAGGCAGTCACTCGAATCGAGGATGACTTGCTTCCGTGCCAAAAAAGGATGAGTTCAATGAGTTCACAGATCCCGATCTACATGTTGAAGGGCGGAAGATGCCTGTGTGTGGATTCTTTTAACGTGTGGTGGCCGTTGCACACCAGCCACCACACGGGCTCGACAGAGCTAGGTCTTGGTCCAGTGGCAAGGGCTAACCACGACGACTGGAGACCAGCTCTGCGCACACATATCGCAGTGTGGACTGGCCCGTTCTGCCCAATTTATATTCTCTTTATTAAAAGCAATGCTTCAGACTTCACCCAGTGGCTCAGTTGGCGGGTAGCAGTGAAAGAAAGACTTGCATTTATATAGCGCCTCACACGGCCTCAGAACGTCCCAAAGAGCCAATGAAGTACTTTTGAAGTGTAGTCACTGTTGTAATGTGCGAAACGTGGCAGCCAATACAGCAATGTGATAATGACCAGATAATCTGTTTTAGTGATGTTGATTGAAGGCTAAATATTGGCCCCAGGACACCAGGGATAACTCCCCTGCTCTTCTTCAAAATAGTGCCATGGGATCTTTTACGTCCACTTGAGAGAGCAGACAGGGCCTCGGTTTAACATCTCATCCGAAAGACGGCACCTCCGACAGTGCAATGCTCCCTCAACACTGTACTGGGAGTGTCAGCCTAGATGTTTGTGTTCAAGTCCTTGGAGTGGGACTTTCAAGGCAAATGGAATGTTTGCCTTTACTGCAAGGGGGATAGAGTATAAAAGCAGACAAATCCTGCTACAAATGAACAGGGTATTGGTAAGACCACACCTGGAGCACTATGTAAGTTTTGGTCTCCGTATTTAAGGAAGGTTATACTTGCAGTGGAGGCTGTTCAGAGAAGGTTCACTAGGTTGATTCTGGAGATGAGGGGGTTGACTTATGAAGATAGGTTGAGTAGGTTGGGCCTATACGCATTGGAGTTCAATGAGAGGTGATCTTATTGAAACGTATAAGATAATGAGGGGGCTCGACAAGGTGGATGCAGAGAGGATATTTCCACTCATAGGGAAAACTAAAACTAGAGGACATAATCTCAGAATTAGTGACCGGCCATTTAAAACTGATATGAGGAGGAATTTCTTCTCTCAGAGGGTTGTAAATCTGTGTAATTCTCTGCCCCTGAGAGCTTTGGAGGCTGGGTCATTGAATATATTTAAGGGGGAGATAGATTTTTGAGCGATAAGGGAATAAAAGATTATGGGGAGTGGGCAGAGAAGTGGAGCTGAGTCCATGATCAGATCAGTCATCATCATCATCATAGGCAGTTCCACGGAATCGAGGAAGACTTGCTTCCACTCTTAAAATGAGTCCTTAAGTGGATGAACAGTCCAATACGAGAGCCACAGTCCCTGTCACAGGTGGGACAGACAGTCATTGAGGGAAAGGGTGGGTGGGACTGGTTTGCCACACACTCCTTCCGCTGCCTGCGCTTGATTTCTGCATGCTCTCGGCGACGATAATCGAGGAGCTCAGCGCCCTCCCGGATGCACTTCCTCCACTTAGGGCGGTCTTGGGCCAGGGACTCCCAGGTGTCAGTGGGGATGTTGCACTTTATCAGGGAGGCTTTGAGAGTTTCCTCTGCCCACCTTTGGCTCGCTTGCCGTGAAGGAGTTCCGAGTAGAGCGCTTGCTTTGGGAGCCTCGTGTCTGGCATGCGAACAATGTGGCCTGCCCAGCAGAGCTGATCAAGTGTGGTCAGTGCTTCAATGCTGGGAATGTTGGCCTGGTCGAGGATGCTAACGTTGATGCGTCTGTCCTCCCAGGGGATTTGTAGGATCTTGCAGAGACATTGTTGATGGTATTTCTCCAAGTCAGATCAGCTATGATCTTGTTGAATGGCGGAGCAGGCTCGAGGAGCCAAGCGGCCTACTCCTGCTCCTATTTCTTATGTTCTTATGAACCTTAACTTTCAGACTCAGAGGCGAGTGTGCTACTCACTGAGCCACGACTGACAATGTCATCCCCCATTTTCGGACGATGAAAGACCTTCATCCCGTTTGATCCCACTCATTCATTTCTCGCGATGGCCCAGAGCTGTTACCCGCATGCCTACGATTTGCATAGACAGAACATGTCGTTCAGCCGAGCGGGCTGAATTCCCACTCGGTGTCAAACGAGGGACGAAACACTCAGCCCTTTGCCGATTTTAAATATATTTTGCATCTCAGCCAGAGGCGGGGGACATCTTCAGAACACCAGCCACATGTGGTTGTCACAACCTTGGGAAAAGAGG
The DNA here is from genome assembly GCF_044704955.1 of Pristiophorus japonicus. Classification (NCBI taxonomy): domain Eukaryota; kingdom Metazoa; phylum Chordata; class Chondrichthyes; family Pristiophoridae; genus Pristiophorus; species Pristiophorus japonicus. Next base: position 230,436,518 of record NC_091984.1, read on the forward strand.
AGGGGGATGAGGAAACGACGCCTTTTATTTTAAAGCGTTTTCATCCATCTTTCATCGACAGGACACGGCTCTGGCAGCAAACCAGCAATATTTGCCATTTCACACGCCGCCAGCAGAAGATCTGATTACTAAAATGACGGGTTTCACATCTCGGTTTTAGGTGTCAGATGTGGCTCAGTGGGTAGCTAGCGTTCTTGCCTTCTGAGTCAGAAAGGTCACGGGTTCAAATCCCACGCCAGAGATTTGAGCATGTGATCCAGGCTGATGATCCAGGCTGACAGTCTAGAGGAGAGTGCCTGCACTGTTGGAGGTGCCATCTTTCAGGAATGAGCTGTTAAGCCTTCCCTGGTGCCCCCACAGAATCATTCCGATGAAGAGCAGGGGAGTTCTGCCCGGTGTCCAGCCCAATATTTAAGCCTCAACCAAAATCACCGAAACAGATCATCTGGTCATTCTCACAGGTGTCACTAGGTCACAAACGGAGGAACTAGCAGTGCATGATTTATTGTCTTCATTTGCATGATTTTCCACATCATTTTCTTATCCGCAACATGCCCGGAACCCCTCATTGGCTGGAAAAGGTCTGGGGATTCAATGGGACTGAATGCCATCCGAAATTCAGTCCTGCTCACTCTCGGGGAACACTCCATTTACGGGGCCAGGGTGATGTTCAGAGAAGGTTCACTAGGTTGGTTCCTGAGATGAAGGGGTTGTCTTGTGAAGATTGGTCAGGTTGGGCCTGTACTCATTGGAGTTTAGAAGAATGAGAGGAAATCTTATTGAAACATATAAGATTCTGAGGGGGCTTGACAGGGTAGATGCAGAGAGGATGCTTCCCCTCGTGGGGGAATCTAGAAATAGGGGGCATAGTTTCAGAACGAGGGGTCGACCATTTAAAACAGAGATGAGGAGGAATTTTTTTCTCTCAGAGGGTCGTGAATCTTTGGAATTTTCTGCCCCAGAGAGCTGTGGAGGTTGGGTCATTGAATATATTTAAGGCGGAGATAGACAGATTTTTGAAGGATAAGTGAGTCCAGGGTTATGTAAAGCGGGTGGAGAAGTGGAGTTGAGGCCAGGATCAGATCAGCCATGATCTTATTGAATGGCGGAGCAGGCTCGAGGGGCCAAAAGGCCTACTCCTGCTCCTATTTCTTATGTTCTTAAAACAAATGATCTGAGATTTGGAACTGATTATGTTCGGGAATGAAAGAAAGACTTGCATTTAATATAGCGCCTTTCAAAACAACAGGACGTCTCAAAGTGCTTTAAAGCCAATGAAGTACTTTTGAAGTGTAGTCACTGTTGTAATGTGGGAAATGCAGCAGCCAATTTGCGCACAGCAAGCTCCCACAAATAGCAATGTGATAATGACCTAATAGTCTGTTTTTCTGTTATGTTGATTGAGGGATAAATGTTGGCCCCAGGATACCGGGGATAACTCCCCTGCTCTTCTTCGAAATAGTGCCATGGGATCTTTTACATCCACCTGAGAGAGCAGACGGGGCCTCGGTTTAACGTCTCGCTAGACCAGGGGTCACAGTCTAAGGATAAGGGGTAAGCCATTTAGGACCGAGATGAGGAGAAACCTCTTCACTCAGGTAATTGTGAACCTGTGGAATTCTCTACCACAGAAAATTGTTGAGGCCAGTTCGTTAGATATATTCAAAAGGGAGTTAGATGTGGCCTTTACGGCTAAAGGGATATGGAGAGAAAGCAGGAATGGGGTACTGAAGTTGCATATTGAATGGTGGTGCAGGCTCGAAGGGCCTACTCTTGCACCTATTCTCTATGTTTCAGCCAAAAGAAGGCACCTCCGTCAGTGCAGTACTGCCTCAACATTACACTGGGACCATCAGCCTAATTTTATGTGCTCAAATGTCTCCCGAGTGGGACTTGAACCCACAAGCCTTTTGAGTCAGAAGTGAGTGCACTACCCACTGAGCCACAGCTGACACAGACAAAGCATGGCGTCTGAGCAGCCAGAAATGTTCCATGTTTGCCGCAAACTCTGCCTCCTGGGTGAAACAGAGGTCAAAAGGTCTGACAGCAGTGGTGGTGACCGACTGTGTGAAACCGATGCTGGTTAAAGTAAAATGCACACTGAGTCTATGTTTCACACCATCTTAAGATAGCAACAGGAAACCACAACTTCTGTAATCAGATCATGCTTAGCTGTGTGGGTAAATATTTGGGTCTGATAGTACTTCGAGAAGAAAAGCCAGGATGGTATGTGGTTGAAAGTGAGCAAAGAGTACGTGACCAGAGATGCGTCGCGAAGGGAAGAGATAGTTGGAAGCAACTCTTGGTTTCAGTCAGGCCGGCCTTGATGTCTAGTCTCGGGCTGTGTTTGTACTGTTAGGTACGGTTCTGAGAACAGTAGGCTCAGAATCGCTTCGTGCCTGGAGCTGTCTTTGCTTGTCTCGCCTGGTTCCAACTTGAGTCCTTGGTGCCAGGGGAGGAACTCTGCGCCCTGGGCCGGTACCTCTGAAGTGTTTTGACAGCACGGGAAGGAGCGCCCATCTCTTTGTCAGCTGCGGCTCAGTGGGTAGCACTCTCACCTCTGAGTCAGAAGGTCTGTGGGTTCAAGTCCCACTCCAGGCACAAAAATCCAGGCTGACACTCCCTGAGGGAGTGCTGCACTGTGGGAGCTTGCCGTCTTTCAGATGAGATGCTAAACCAAAGCCCCATCTGTTCTCTCAGGTGCGTGTAAAAGATCCCATGGCCACTATTTCGAAGAAGAGCAGGGGAGCTATCCCCAGTGTTCTGGCTGATATTTATCCCTCAACCAACATTACTAGAACAGATGATCTGGTCATTATCACATTGCTGTTTGTGGGAGCTTGCTGTGCGCAAATTGGCTGCTGCGTTTCCCTCATTACAACAGTGACTGTACTCCATTGGCTGAAAAGTGCTTTGAGATGTCTCGAGGTTGTGAAAGGTGCTATATAAATGCAAGTCCTTCTTTCTTTTCTTTAACCATTACAAAACAGGCCTTAGCTTGGATGTACTAAAGGAGCAGCAGCCAGTTGAAGGGAAGGCACTGCGCACTTTTGAAATGTTGTTTGGTGCTGTACCAGAGTTAGGTCAGGTCTCGCCCTGCTCCACTTTGGAGCCAGATCAGGACGTGCTTCCAAACGTTATACTTATCACTTTTAGCAGAGATGTGCAACTGCCGGTATAACTGCAGTCACAGACCAACAGACGTTTTTTTTTTGGTTTCACTATTTTGAATAGTCAGTGTTCTGCAGTTTGCAATGCAACTTTTTAACCACAATCCACAAGAAAAAGGCGTCTCGCAGAAGATCCGATGGCTTTGGGGAGGGGTGGGTGGTGGTTGCAGGGGTGTGCATATATAGTGATGCACAAGGCATGGGCAGTTGTGTGGGAGAGGGTGGACGGACTCGTGGGCCTTTCCGTGTCTGTCATTGTCCGTGGGTTCGTATCATGTACAGCAAATGTGAGAGTTGTGGTAGCGGGGTATTAATGAGCACACTGGAAGGTTTCCATTTCTACCTGAGGACGTGCTCACTGCAGACATGAAGAACATTAATTAATATTACGCCTGTGTTCGCTTCGCACTTGTTCCACTCTCCTGTCAGATCAGAGAACAGATAAAGGACCTTGCAAAGTCTCGGGTTAACACGTTTTCAGAACCCCTGTTTCTCATTGGCTGAGAGTCTGTGCGAGCACGGCTAACCACAACTTGTTTTCACCAAAGCAAAGATACTGCGGATGCTGGAAATCAGAAATAAAAACAGAAAATTCTGGGGGAAGAAACTCAGCGGGTCAGGCAGCGTCCGTGGAGAGGGAGACAGAGCTAACGTTTCAGGTCGATGAACTTTCCGATGAGTTCCAATGAAAGGTAATTGACCCTACATCCTTAACTCTGTAACTCAATAGGTAGCACTCTCGTCTCTGAGTCAGAAGGTTGTGGGTTTGAGTCTCCCTCCAGAGACTTGAGCACAAAAAAATCTAAGCTGACACTCCCAGTGCAGTGCTGAGGGAGTGCTGCACTGTCGGAGGTGCCGTCTTTCGGATGAGACATTAAACCGAGGCCCCGTCTGCTCTCTCAAGTGGACGTAAAAGATCCCACGGCACTATTCAAAGAAGAGCAGGGGTGCTCGCCCCGGTGTCCTGGCCAATTTTTATCCCTCAATCGACATAACAAAAAAAAAGACAAGATTATCTGATCAGTACTTGCTTTGGAGGCAGTTAAGAGAAGGTTCACTAGGTTGATTCCGGAGATGAGGGGGTTGACTTATGAGGAAAGGTTGAGTAGGTTGGGCCTCTACTCATTGGAATGTGAGTTGATCTTATCAAAACGTATAAAATTATGAGGAGGCTTGACAAGGTGGATGCAGAGAGGATGTTTCCACTGATAGGGGAGATTAGAACTATTCTTAGAATCAGGGGCCGCCCATTTAAAACTAAGATGAGGAGGAATTTCTTCTCTGAGGGTTGTAAATCTGTGGAATTCGCTGCCTCAGAGAGCTGTGGAAGCTGGGTCATTAAATATATTTAAGACAGAGATAGACAGTATTGTATTCCTAACACAGATGAGGCCGCACACAGGGAGGTTAAAGTAACAGTGACCTCAGTCTTTATTAAGACACTCCAGAGTGAGGAACAGGCCTTAGGGGCCGGCTTATATACAGTGCTCCCAAGGGATGCTGGGATCCCTTGGGACTTCAGGGGATGAGCTCCCTGGTGGTGGAACATGGGAGTGCATGCTTTACAGATACACAACATCACTCCCCGCCAAAGTCAAAGTGAAAACTATTTACAAGGTGAGGCGGTCAGGAGCCTTTCTTTCCCTGGTGGACCGCCTCGGTACAAATGTCTGTTCTGGTGTGTTGGCTGTGCCCTCGCTGGGCTGGAGTGTTGTTGGCCCTGCAGGGCTGCTGGGTGAGCCTGGCCTTGCTGGGCTGTTGGTCATGATGGGTTCGATTTCCTGGTCCGGCGTGGTGCCGTTGATCCTTTGGGTGTGTGTTGTGGGTTCGAAAAAGGTGGTGTCTGCTGTGGGTTGTTCAGGGCAGTCTGTGAACCGCAGCCTCGTTTGGTCCAGGTGCTTTCTGCAAATTTGTTCATTGTCTAGTTTGACTACCAACACCCTACTCCCTTCTTTAGCTATCACCGTGCCCGCGATCCACTTGGGACCATGTCCATAGTTTAGCACATACACAGGGTCATACAGATCAATTTCCCGTAACACAGTGGCGCGGCCATCGTTTAAATTTTGTTGCTGCCGCCTGCTCTCTACCTGATCATGCAGGTTGGGGTGAACCAGCGAGAGTCTGGTTTTAAGTGTCCTTTTCATGGGTAGCTCAGCCGGGGGCACCCCTGTGAGCGAGTGGGGTCTCATGCGGTAGCTGAGCAGTACTCGGGACAGGCGGGTTTGGAGTGAGCCTTCTGTGACTCGTTGAAGACTCTGTTTGATGGTTTGTATTGCCCGCTCTGCCTGCCCATTGGAGGCTGGTTTAAATGGGGCCGAGGTGACATGTTTGATCCCATTGCGGGTCATGAGTTCTTTAAATTCGGCACTGGTGAAACATGGCCCGTTGTCACTGACCAGTATGTCAGGCAGGCCGTGGGTGGCAAACATGTCCCTCAGGCTTTCAATGGTGGCGGTGGCGGTGCTTCCCGATATTATATCACATTCAATCCATTTTGAAAAAGCATCCACCACCACCAGGAACATTTTACCGAGAAACGGGCCCGCATAGTCGACATGGATCCTCGACCGTGGTCTGGAGGGCCAGGACCACAAACTGAGTGGTGCCTCTCTGGGCGCGTTGCTCAACTGAGCACACACGCGGCATTGCCGTACACAGGACTCAAAATCAGAGTCGATACCGGGCCACCACACGTGGGATCTGGCTATTGTTTTCATCATTACTATACCCGGGTGTGTGCTGTGGAGATCCGAGATGAACGTCTCTCTGCCCTTTTTTGGTAGCACTACGCGGTTACCCCACAACAGGCAGTCTGCCTGAATGGACAGCTCGTCCTTTCGCCACTGGAACGGCTTGATTGGCTCTTGCATTTCAACGGGGATGCTGGCCCAGCTCCCATGCAGCACACAGTTTTTTACTAGGGACAGCAGAGGATCTTGGCTGGTCCAAGTCCTAATCTGGCGGGCCATGACAGGTGATTTATCATTTTCAAACGATTCCATGACCATCAACAAGTCTGCGGGCTGCGCCACCATCAACAAGTTTGCAGGCTGCGCCATTTCCACCTCCGTGGTGGGCAATGGTAGCTGACTGAGAGCATCCTCACAGTTCTCGGTGCCTGGCCTGTGGCGGACGGTATAGTTATACGCTGATAGCGCGAGTGCCCACCTTTGTATGCGGGCTGAGGCATTAGTATTTATCCCCTTGTTTTCAGCGAACACGGATGTGAGGGGCTTGTGATCGGTTTCCAGCTCAAATTTGAGGCCAAACAGGTACTGATGTATTTTCTTTACCCCGAACACACACGCTAATGCCTCTTTCTCAATCATGCTGTAGGCCCTCTCGGCCTTAGACAAGCTCCTGGAGGCATAGGCGACAGGTTGCAACTTCCCTGCAACATTAGCTTGTTGTAATACACAACCGACTCCGTACGACGACGCGTCACATGCTAGCACAAGTCTTTTACACGGGTTATACAATACAAGCAGCTTGTTGGAGCATAAAATGTTTCTGGCTTTCTCAAAAGCAATTACTTGGTTTTTTCCCCATACCCAGTTCTCACCTTTGCGCAATAACACATGTAGGGGCTCTAAAAGGGTGCTTAACCCCGGTAGGAAGTTACCAAAATAGTTGAGGAGTCCCTGGAACGACCGCAGCTCTGTGCCGTTCTGTGGCCTGGGCGCATTCCTGATAGCCTGTCTTGGCGTCTGTGGGCCGAATGCCGTCGTTTCTCCCACGATCTTTCTCCCCACAAACTCCACTTCTGTTGCCATGAAGATGCATTTTGACCTCTTCAGCCGCAGCCCTACGCGATCCAGTCGCTGGAGGACCTCCTCCAGGTTTTGTGGGTGCTTGGCGGTGTCCCGACCCGTGACCAATCTGTCGTCCTGAAAGACCACCGTGTGTGGTACCAACTTGAGTAGGCTCTCCATGTTTCTCTGGAAGATCGCTGCAGCCGACCGAATTCCAAATGGACATCTGTTGTAGATGAACAGTTCCTTATGCGTGTTGATGCAGGTGAGGCCCTTCGAAGACTCCTCCAGCTCCTGCGTCATGTAGGCTGAAGTCAGGTTGAAGTTGGTGAACGTCTTGCCTCCTGCCAGCGTCGCAAATAGGTCGTCTGCCTTAGGTAGCGGGTATTGGTCCTGTTGCGAGAAACAATTAATAGTTACTTTATAATCGCCGAAAATCCTGACTGTGCCATCACTTTTGAGTACTGGAACAATCGGGCTGGCCCACTCATTGAATTCCACTGGGGAGATGATGCCCTCGCGTTGCAGCCTGTCCAGCTCGATTTCCACTCTCTCTCTCATCATGTGAGGTACTGCTCGCGCCTTGTGGTGAATGGGTCGTGTCTCTGGGACCAAGTGGATCCGCACCTTCGCCCCGGAAAAGTTTCAATACCTGGCTCAAAGAGGGAAGGAAATTTGTTAAGAACCTGGGTACATGAGGCCTCATCGACATGTGATAGCGCTCGGATGTCATCCCAGTTCCAGCGGATTTTGCCCAGCCAGCTCCTTCCAAGCAGTGTGGGGCTATCGCCCGGGACAATTCAGAGTGGTAGTTCGTGTACCGTGCCCTCGTAGGTGACCTTGACCATGGCGCTGCCCAGGACAGTGATAAGCTCTTTGGTGTACGTTCTCAGTTTCGTGTGGATGGGGCTCAGGGCTTGTCTGAATGCCTTGTTGCACCACAGTCTCTCAAACATCTTTTTACTCATGATGGATTGGCTAGCACCAATGTCCAGTTCCATGGCTACGGGTAAGCCATTCAATTTTACATTTAGCATTATAGGTGGACATTTCGTCGAAAATGTGTGCATCCCATGTACTTCAGCATCTGCCTCCTCTCTCTGAGGCTCGAAATTGCTTTGATCCACCATGGACCGATCTTCCTCTGCCACGTGGTGGTTAGCAGGTTTTGCAGAGCTTGCAGCTCGTTTGGAAGCTCGTTGGAGGTGCCCCATTGTTCCACAGCTCTTGCAAACATACCCTTTGAAGTGGCATGAATAGGCTGAATGGACGCCTCCACAATGCCAACAAGATGTGAATTGCCTTGCATTCATCCTTTGTTACAGACTCTGAGTCATCTGGGTCACCAGAGGCCTGCTGGCAGTTGCAGACTCATGGTTTCTGCCCTGTACATTTCTGCTCGCAAACACAGTTCCAGTTAATTTGCGAACATTGCTAGCACTTGTGTGCTGAGAGATTTGTTTGGTGTTATCACTGGTGGACATAAACGCCTGTGCTATCGCAATGGCCTTACTGAGGGTCGTGTCTCTACAGTCAAAAGTTTTCGTAGGATGGTCTCGTGGCTAATGCCCAGTACAAAATAGTCTCTGAGCATCTGCTCCAGGTATCCATCAAACTCACATTGTCCTGTAAGTCGCCTTAGCTCGGCGACGTAGCTCGCCACTTCCTGACCTTCAGATCGCTGGCACGTGTGGAAATGATACCTCGCCATCAGCACGCTCTCCCTCGGGTTAAGATGTTCCCGAACCATTGTACACAGCTCCTCATACGACATACCTGTGGGTTTCATAGAAACATAGAAACATCGAAAATAGGTGCAGGAGTAGGCCATTCGGTCCTTCGAGCCTGCACCGCCATTCAATCAGTTCATGGCTGAACATGCAACTTCAGTACCCCATTCCTGCTTTCTCGCCATACCCCTTGATCCCCCCTAGTAGTAAGGACTACATCTAACTCCTTTTTGAATATATTTAGTGAATTGGCCTCAACAACTTTCTGTGGTAGAGAATTCCACAGGTTCACCACTCTCTGGGTGAAGAAGTTTCTCCTCATCTCGGTCCTAAATGGCTGACCCATTATCCTTCGACTGTGACCCCTGGTACTGGACTTCCCCAACATTGGGAACATTCTTCCTGCATCTAACCTGTCTAAACCCGTCAGAATTTTAAACGTTTCTATGAGATCCCCTCTCATTCTTCTGAACTCCAGTGAGTAGGAGTAAATGGGTACTTTTCAGAATGGCAGGCAGTGGGGTACCGCAAGGTTCTGTGCTGGGGCCCCAGCTGTTTACACTGTACATTAATGATTTAGATGAGGGGATTGAATGTAGTATCTCCAAATTTGCGGATGACACTAAGTTGGGTGGCAGTGTGAGCTGCGAGGAGGATGCTGTGAGGCTGCAGAGCGACTTGGATAGGTTAGGTGAGTGGGCAAATGCATGGCAGATGAAGTATAATGTGGATAAATGTGAGGTTATCCACTTTGGTGGTAAAAACAGAGAGACAGACTATTATCTGAATGGTGACAGATTAGGAAAAGGGGAGGTGCAAAGAGACCTGGGTGTCATGGTACATCAGTCATTGAAGGTTGGCATGCAGGTACAGCAGGCGGTTAAGAAAGCAAATGGCATGTTGGCCTTCATAGCAAGGGGATTTGAATACAGGGGCAGGGAGGTGTTGCTACAGTTGTACAGGGCATTGGTGAGGCCACACCTGGAGTACTGTGTACAGTTTTGGTCTCCTAACCTGAGGAAGGACATTCTTGCTATTGAGGGAGTGCAGCGAAGGTTCACCTGACTGATTCCCAAATGGCGGGACTGACCTATCAAGAAAGACTGGATCAACTGGGCTTGTATTCACTGGAGTTCAGAAGAATGAGAGGGGACCTCATAGCAACATTTAAAATTCTGACGGGGTTAGACAGGTTAGATGCAGGAAGAATGTTCCCAATGTTGAGGAAGTCCAGAACCAGAGGTCACAGTCTAAGGATAAGGGGTAAGCCATTTAGGACCGAGATGCGGAGGAACTTCTTCACCCAGAGAGTGGTGAACCTGTGGAATTCTTTGAGGCCAATTCACTAAATATATTCAAAAAGGAGTTAGATGAGGTCCTTACTACTAGGGGGATCAAGGGGTATGGCGAGAAAGCAGGAATGGGGTACTGAAGTTGAATGTTCAGCCATGAACTCATTGAATGGCGGTGCAGGCTAGAAGGGCCGAATGGTCTATTCCTGCACCTATTTTCTATGTTTCTATGTCTATGTTAATATAAGCCCAGTTGATACAATCTTTCTTGATATGTCAGTCCCGTCATCCTGGGAATCAGTCTGGTGAACCTTCGCTGCATTCCCTCAATAGCAAGAATGTCCTTCCTCAAGTTAGGAGACCAAAACTGTACACAATACTCCAGGTGTGGCCTCACCAAGGCCCTGTACAGCTGTAGTAACACATCCCTGTCCCTGTACTCAAATCCCCTCGCTATGAAGGCCAACATGCCATTTGCCTTCTTAACCGCCTGCTGAACCTGCATGCCAACCTTCAATGACTGATGTACCATGACACCCAGGTCTCGTTGCACCTCCCCTTTTCCTAATCTGTCGCCATTCAGATAATAGTCTGTCTCTCAGTTTTTACCACCAAAGTGGATAACCTCACATTTATCCACATTATACTTCATCTGCCATGCATTTGCCCACTCACCTAACCTATCCAAGTCACTCTGCAGCCTCATAGCATCCCCCTCGCAGCTCACACTGCCACCCAACTTAGTGTCATCCGCAAATTTGGAGATACTACATTTAATCCCCTCGTCTAAATCATTAATGTACAGTGTAAACAACTGGGGCCCCAGCACAGAACCTTGCGGTACCCCACTAGTCACTGCCTGCCATTCTGAAAAGTACCCATTTACTCCTACTCTTTGCTTCCTGTCTGACAACCAGTTCTCAATCCACGTCAGCACACTACCCCCAATCCCATGTGCTTTAACTTTGCACATTAATCTCTTGTGTGGGACCTTGTCGAAAGCCTTCTGAAAGTCCAAATATACCACATCAACTGGTTCTCCTTTGTCCACTTTACTGGAAACATCCTCAAAAAAATCCAGAAGATTTGTCAAGCATGATTTCCATTTCACAAATCCATGCTGACTTGGACCTATCATGTCACCTCTTTCCAAATGCGCTGCTATGACATCCTTAATAATTGATTCCATCATTTTACCCACTACCGATGTCAGGAAGACTAGTCTATAATTCCCTGTTTTCTCTCTCCCTCCTTTTTTAAAAAGTGGGGTTACATTGGCTACCCTCCACTCCATAGGAACTGATCCAGAGTCTATGGAATGTGGAAAATGACTGTCAATGCATCCGCTATTTCCAACGCCACCTCCTTAAGTACTCTGGGATGCAGTCCATCAGGCCCTGGGGATTTATCGGCCTTCAATCCCATCAATTTCCCCAACACAATTTCCCGACTAATAAGGATTTCCCTCAGTTCCTCCTTCTTACTCTCTGATCCCTTTTATATCCGGAAGGTTGTTTGTGTCCTCCTTAGTGAATACCGAACCAAAGTACTTGTTCAATTAGTCTGCCATTTCTTTGTTCCCCGTTATGACTTCCCCTGATTCTGACTGCAGGGGACCTATGTTTGTCTTTACTAACCTTTTTCTCTTTACATATCTATAGAAACTTTTGCAGTCCATCTTAATGTTCCCTGCAAGCTTCCTCTCGTACTCTTATTTTCCCTGCCCTAATCAAACCCTTTGTCCTCCTCTGCTGAGTTCTAAATTTCTCCCAATCCCCGGGTTCACTGCTATTTCTGGCCAATTTGTATGCCACTTCCTTGGCTTTAATACTATCCCTGATTTCCCTTGATAGCCACGGTTGAGCTACCTTCCATTTTTTATTTTTACACCAGACAGGGATGTACAATTGTTGTAGTTCATCCATGCAGTCTCTAAATGTCTGCCATTGCCCATCAACTGTCAACCCCTTAAGTATCATTCGCCAATCTATCCTAGCCAATTCACGCCCCATACCTTCAAAGTTACCCTTCTTTAAGTTCTAGACCATGGTCTCTGAATTAATTGTTTCATTCTCCATCCTAATGTAGAATTCCACCATATTATGGTCACTCTGCCCCAAGGGGCCTCGCACAACGAGATTGCTAATTAATCCTCTCTCATTACACAACACCCAGTCTAAGATGGCCTCCTCCCTAGTTTGTTCCTCGATATATTGGTCTAGAAAACCATCCCTTATGCACCCCAGGAAATCCTTCTCCACCGTATTGCTTCCAGTTTGGTTAGCCCAATCTATATGCATATTAAAGTCACCCATGATAACTGCTGCACCTTTATTGCATGCACCCCTAATTTCCTGTTTGATGCCCTCCCCAACATCACTACTACTGTTTGGAGGTCTGTACACAACTCCCACTAACGTTTTTTGCCCTTTGGTGTTCTGCAGCTCTACCCATAGAGATTCCACATCATCCAAGCTAATGTCCTTCCTAACTATTGCATTAATCTCCTCTTTAACCAGCAATGCTACCCCACCTCCTTTTCCTTTTATTCTATCCTTCCTTGGATACCCTTGGATGTTGAGTTCCCAGCCCTGATCATCCTGGAGCCACGTCTCTGTAATCCCAATCACATCATATCTGTTAACATCTATTTGCACAGTTAATTCATCCACCTTATTACGGATACTCCTTGCATTAAGACACAAAGCCTTTGTTCTTTTAGAATCATGATGTAGTGTGGCCCTTTTTGTTTCTTGCCTTTGTTTACTCGGCCTTCCACTATTGCTTTTTACTTTTCTACCATCTGTTTCTGACTCCATATTACTTCGCCCTGTCTCGCTGCATAGGTTCCCATCCCCCTGTCATATTAGTTTAAACACTCCCGAACTGCATTAGCAAATGTTACCCCCAGGACATCAGTTCCAGTCCTGCCCAAGTACAAACCGTCCCATTTGTACAGGTCCCACTTCCCTCAGAACTAGTTCCAATGTCCCAGGAATTTGAAACCCTCTCTCTTGCACCACTGCTCAAGCCACGTATTTATTCGAACTATCCTGCTCCCTCTACTCTGATTAGCACGTGGCACTGGTAGCAATCCAAAGATTACTACCTTTGAGGTCCTACTTTTTAATTTAACTCCTAGCTCCCTAAATTCAGCTTGTAGGACCTCTTCCCGCTTCTTACCTATATCGTTGGTACCTACATGTATCACGATAACTGGCTGTTTACCCTCCCTCTCCAGAATGCTCTGCAGCCGCTCCGAGACATCCTTAACCCTTGCACCAGGGAGGCAACATACCATCCTGGAGTCTCGGTTGCGGCCGCAGAAACTCCTATCTATTCCCCTTACAATAGAGTCCCCTATCACTATAGCTCTCCCACTCTTTTTCCCGCCCTTCTGTGCAGCAGAGCCACCCATGGTGCCATGAACCTGGCTGCTGGTGCCTTCCCCTGGTAAGTCATCTCCCCCAACAGTATCCAAAACGGTATATCTATTTTGGAGGGAGATGACCGCAGGGGACTCCTGCACTACCTTCCTGCTCTTGCTTTGTCTCTTGGTCACCCATTCACTATCTGTCCTCATCCTTACCTGCAGTGTGACCAAGTCACTAAATGTGCTATCCACAACATTCTCAGCATCGCGCATGCTCCAGAGTGAGTCTATCCGCAGCTCCAGTGCCATCATGCGGTCTGTCAGGAGCTGCAGCTGGACACACTTCCCGCACACATAGTTGTCAGGGACACTGGAAGTGTCCCTGATTTCCCACATAGCACAGGAGGAGCATGACACGGGTCCGAGCTCTCCTGCTATGACTTAACCCTTAAATTAATTAACTTACTAAAATTTACTTAAACACCAAACAGCTACTTAGTAGTTCACTGCCAATTAAACCAATCTAAAAGTCAGTTTAAAAGAGAGTTATACTTACCAGTCGAACAGCCAATCATTTACCAGCTTGGCTGTGATGTCACCTCTCGATTTCGCACCTCTCTATCTTTGTCTGCAGCTGGTTGGGCTGGTCTCTGGGCCTCTGTCTCCTACTCTCACACTCCTTATCAGCTGCACTAGTGTCAGCACTGGTAGGAAAAACAAGACAAAACAGCACCTACCTCCCCCACTTGCCCAAACTCACCCACTTACCAAACTCACGAATGCCACTCTATGCTGCTGCACTTCACCGGAGCCGGAAGATTCTTCATGAGGCTGTAGGTCGGTGCCTAGATCCTCACCCTCTGAGAACTTCTTCAGGATTCCCACAGTTTGCTGCATCTTTGCGTTGGATTCGTATTCTCCTCGCCAGTTATTGTGTTCCTAACACAGATGAGACAGCACACTGGGAGGTTAAAGTAACAGTGACCTCAGTCTTTAATAAGACACTCCAGAGTGAGGAACAGGCCTTCGGGGCCGGCTTATATACAGTGCTCCCAAGGGATGCTGGGATCCCTTGGGACTTCAGGGGATGAGCTCCCTGGTGGCGGAACATGGGAGTGCATGCTTTACAGATACACAACAGACAGTTTCTTAACCGATAAGGGAATAATGAGTAATGGGGAACGGGCAGGGAAGTGGACCTGAGTCCATGATCGGATCAGCCATGATCGTATTAAATGGCGGAACAGGCTCGAGGGGCCATATGGCCTGCTCCCGCTCCTATTTCTTATGTTCTTATAAGACAATGGTGGAACGACTAAAATCAGGGATGCTCAACAGCCCAGAATTGGAGGAGCGCAGAGACCTCGAGGGGGGTTGTGGGGCTGGAGGTGGTTAGAGAGATAACGAGCAGGAACCCCAACATTGATATATTTTTTTTAGCTTCGATATCTCTGGCGCCTCAGTCAACATCAGCTACCTCAGCATAATCTGGGGGGGGGGGCGAAGGGGGGGATCATCTTTTAAATGTATTGCTTAAAAAAAAAAATCCAGCCTCGAATGAGAGTTAAACACTTCCACAGTGTTTGATAGCGTAGCACATTACCATTTAAGTAACTCACCTGTTCAGTTCCGCGCAAACTTCCTCCCCCTCCTCCAACGACCTACTTAGGTCACGTATCATAAGAAACTTAAAAGCCATCTTCTTTTCCATTTTTGGAGCCTGAACAAAGGAAGCTCTGTGCAGTGTCGGCTGCAAATCTTGAGATATTACTTGCCTTTTTTTACACAAAGCCAGCCTCTCAGGTGTAGAAGAATTTGATACTTGATACATTTTTAAGAAGAAAATCTGTTTTGGTAACTTTGAACACTTCGTGTTACCCAGGTTTCAAAGATACAGATATACACTATAACGTGCTGTTCTGTCTCGGCCTGTAAGCCTGCAGGCTGATCACTGAATGGGGGTCACAGTGTACATCAATGTTGTCTTTGGCTCTGCTCCTGGTACAAAATTGAAAATACTTCGGTCTATGGTGACAAACTCCTCTGCCACGCTTACTTCCTCTGATCTCGAAAGAAAAAATGCAGCTGCTTGGGGTCATATGTGTCCTGAATTCCCAAAGGCAGCTGGGATCTCTCCGAGAGCATTATTGGCAGCTTTCTCATTCCCTTATGGACTGCAGGCGAGATTATTATTATTATTTCTCCTCTTCTCTCTGAGATGAATTGAGTGGGATGTTGCTCTGGAAAGCATGAAGGGTAGTTTCCTGTATGGAGCATCCGCTTCAATTAGATCCCGGAGAGCAGGCTCCATAAAACGCAGTTAAAATTATTCCAAGGCAAAGAGTGTATCGTAGAATCATGCAGGAAGAAAGACTTGCATTTATATAGCGCCTTTCACGACCACCGGATATGTCTCAAAGCGCTTTACACCCAATGAAGTACTTTTGGAGTGTGGTCACTGTAACATGGCGGACAATTTGCGCACAAGCAAGCTCCCACAAACAGCAATGTGATAATGACCAGTTAATCTGTTTTTTTTGTGATGTTGATTGAGAGATAAATATTGGCTCAGGACACCGAGGATAACTCCCCTGCTCTTCTTCGAAATAGTGGCCGTGGGATCTTTTACGTCCAGCTGAGAGAGCAGACGGGGCCTCGGTTTAACATCGCATCGAAAAAACAGCACCTCCGACAGTGCAGCGCTCCCCTGGAGTGGCAACCTAGATTTTTGTGCACAAGTTTCTGGAGTGGGACTTGAACCCACAGCCTTCTGATCCGGAGGCGAGTGTGCTACCCACTGAGCCACAACTGACACTATAGGACAGAAGGTAGTCAATTGGCCTATCGTGCCTACGCCGTCTCTTTGGTAGAGCTATCCAATTAATCCCACTCCCCTGCTCATTTTTCCATAGCCCTGTAACATTTCCCCCCTTGAAGAATTTTTCCAATTCCTTTTGAAAGTTACAACTGAATCTGCTTCCACCGTCCTTTCAGGCAGCGCATTCTATATCATGACAACTCGCTGCGGAAAGAAATGTTCCCTCGTGCATCAGCTGTGGCTCAGTGGGTAGCACCCTTGCCTCTGCGTTAGAAGGTTGTGGGCTCACGTCCCACTCCAGGGACTTGAGCCCATTAAAATCTAGGCCAACACCCCCAGTGCAATACTGAGGGAGTGCTGCACTGTTGGAGGTGCTGTCTTTCAGATGAGATATTAAACTGAGGCCCTGTCTGCTCTCTCAGGTGGATGTAAAAGATCCCATGGCACTATTTCGAAGAAGAGCAGGAGGAGTTATCCTCAGTGTCCTGGCCAATATTTATCCCACAATCGAAATAACAAAAAAGCAGATTAGTTGGTCATTATCACATTGCTGTTTGTGGGAGCTGCTTTGTGCAAATTGGCTGATGTGTTTCCAACATTACAACAGTGACTACATTCCAAAAGTATTTCATTGGCTGTAAGTGCTTCGATACGTCTGGTGGTCGTGAAAGGTGCTATATAAATTCAAGTGTATTCTTTCTTTCATGTGGCTTCTAGTTCTTTTGCTAATCACCTTAAATCTGGGTGCTCAAGGGGCTGAATGACCTTCTCCTGTTCTTATAAATGGCTGAGCATCACAGCAAGGGGGTAATTTTGACTAAGTGCAATAGTGAACCAGCAGCTCATTTGATATCCCTCCCAAGTTTCATTTCCGTTTACTTCAATAGAATTGAAAATTGGGAGAGATGTAAAACAGATGTATTTTCCGTTTATTCATTCATGACATGTGGGCGTTGCTGGCAAGGCCAGAATTTATTGCCCATCCTTAACCGCCCTTGTGGTGAGCCGCCTTACATAAAAATATAGAAACATAGAAACTAGGTGCAGGAGTAGGCCATTCGGCCCTTCGAGCCTGCACCATCATTCAATAAGATCATGGTTAATCATTCACCTCAGTACCCCTTTCCTGCTTTCTCTCCACACCCCTTGATTCCTTCAGCCGTAAGGGCCACATCTAACTCCCTCTTGGATATATCCAATGAACTGGCATCAACAATTCTCTGCAGTAGAGAATTCCACAGGTTAACAACTCTCTGAGTGAAGATGTTTCTCCTCATCTCAGTCCTAAATGGCTTACCCCTTATCCTTAGACTGTGTCCCATGGTTCTGGACATCGGGAACATTCTTCCTGCATCTAGCCTGTCCAGTCCAGTCAGAATTTTATATGTTTCTATGAAATCCCCTCTCATCCATCTAAACTCCAGTGAATAAAGGCCCAGTCGATCCAGTCTTTCTTCATATGTCAGTCCTGCCTTCCCAGGAATCAGTCTGGTGAACCTTCATTGCACTCCCTCAATAGCAAGAATGTCCTTCCTCAGATTAGGAGACCAAAACTGAACACAATATTCCAGGTGAGACCTCACCAAGGCCCTGTATAACTGCAGTAAGACCTTCCTGCTCCTATACTCAAATCCCCTAGCTATGAAGGCCAACATACCATTTGCCTTCTTCACCACCTGCTGTACCTGCATGCCAACTTTCAATGACTGATGAACCATGACACCCAGGTCTCGTTGCACCTCCCCTTTTCCTAATCTGCTGCCATTCAGATAATATTCTGACTTTGTGTTTTTGCCACCAAAGTGGATAACCTCACATTTATCCACATTATACTGCATCTGCCATGCATTTGTCCACTCATCTAACCTGTCCAAGTCACCCTGCAGCCTCTTAACATCCTCCTCACAGCTCACACCACCACCCAGTTTAGTGTCATCCGCAAACTTGGAGATATTACACTCAATTCCTTCATCTAAATCATTAATGTATATTGTAAAGAGCTGGGGTCCCAGCACTGAGCCCTGCGGCACCCCACGAGTCACTACCTGCCATTCTGAAAAGGACCCATTTATCCCGACTCTCTGCTTCCTGTCAGCCAATCAGTTCTCTATGCATGTCAATGCATTACCCCCAATACCATGTGCTTTAATTTTGCACACCAATCTTTTGTGTGGGGCCTTGTCAAAAGTCTTTTGAAAGTCTATATACACCACATCCACTGGTTCTCCCTTGTCTACTCTGCTAGTTACATCCTCAAAAAATTCTAGAAGATTTGTCAAGCTTGATTTTCCTTTCATAAATCCATGCTGACTTGGACCGATCCTGTCACTGCTTTCCAAATGCGCTGCTATTTAATCTTTAATAATTGATTCCAACATTTTCCCCACTACTGATGTAAAGCTAACTGGTCTATAATTCCCCGTTTTCTCTCTCCCTCCTTTTTTAAGAAGTGGGGTTACATTAGCTACCCTCCAGTCCATAGGAACTGATTCAGAGTCGATAGACTGTTGGAAAATGATCACCAATGCATCTACTAGTTCTAGGGCCACTTCCTTAAGTACTCTGGGATGCAGACTATCAGGCCCCGGAGATTTATCGGCCTTCAATCCCATCAATTTCCCTAATACAATTTCACGCTTAATAAGGATTTCCTTCAGTTCCTCCTTCTCACTGGACCCTCGTCCCCTAGTATTTCCAGAAAGTTATTTATGTCTTCTTTCGTGAAGACAGAACCAAAGTATTTGTTCAATTGGTCTGCCATTTCTTTGTTCCCCATTTTAAATTCACCTGAATCTGACTGCAAGGGACCTACATTTGTCTTCACTAATCTTTTTCTCTTCGCATATCTATAGAAGCTTTTGCAGTCAATTTTTATGTTCTCGGCAAACTTCCTCTCATACTCTATTTTCCCCCTCCTAATTAAACCCTTTGTCCTCCTCTGCTGAATTCTAAATTTATCCCAGTCCTCAGGTTTGCTGCTTTTTCTGACCAATTTATATGCCTCTTCCTTGGATCTAACACTATCCTTAATATCTCTTGTTAGCCACAGTTGAGCCACCTTCCCCATTTTATTTTTACTCCAGACAGGGATGTACAATTGTTAAAGTTCATCCATGTGATCTTTAAATGTCTGCCATTGTCTATCTGCCGTCAACCCTTTAAGTATCATTTGCCAGTCTATCCTAGCCAATTCACATCTCATACCATCGAAGTTGCCTTTCCTTAAGTTCAGGACCCTAATCTCTGAATTAACTGTGTCACTCTCCATCTTAATAAAGAATTCTACCATATTATGGTCACTCGTCCCCAAGGGGCCTCGCACAACAAGATTGCTAATTAGTCCTTTCTCATTACACATCACCCAATCTAGGATGACCATCTCTAATACACTCCAGGAAATCCTCCTCCATCATATTGCTACCAGTTTGGTTAGCCCAATCTATATGTAGATTAAAGTCGCCCATGATAACTGCTGTACCCTTATTGCACCCATCCTAATTTCTTGTTTGATGCTGTCCCCAACCTCACTACTACTGTTTGGTAGCCTGTACACAACATCCACTAGCGTTTTCTGCCCTTTGGTATACTTCTTTAGAACATAAGAATTAGGAGCAGGAGTCGGCCCGATGGCCCCTCGAGCCTGCTCTGCCATTCAGTAAGATCATGGCTGATCATCGACCTCAACTCTACTTTCCCACCCTCTCCCCATATCCTTTGATTCCCCATGATTCCAAAAATCTATCTATCTCAGCCTTGAATATAATCAGAGAGACTCAGCATCCACAGCTCTCTGGGGCAGAGAATTCCAAAGATTCACAACCGTCTGAATTCCTCCTCATCTCTGTCTTAAATAGCCGACCCCTTATCCTGAGACTGTGGCCCTGGTTGTAGACTCTCCAGCCTGGGGAAACATCTACCTTGTATCTACCCTGTCAATCCCCTTCAGAATCTTGTATGTTTCAATTAGATCACCTCTCATTCTTCTAAACTCCAGAGAGTATAGGCCCATTCTACACAATCTCTCATCATAAAATAACCCTCTCATTCCAGGAATCAATTCAGTGAACCTCTATTGTATCGCCTCCAAGGCAAGTATATCCTTCCTTAGATAAGGAGAAAAAAACTCTGCACAGTACTCCAGGTGTGGTCTCACCAAGGCCCTGTGCAATTGTAGCAAGACTTCCTTACTCTTATACTCCAAACCCCTTGCAATAAAGGCCAACATGCCATTGGCTGTACCTGCATGCTAGCTTTCTGCGTTTCTTGCACAAGGACACTCAAATCTCTCTGAACTCCAACATTTAAAAGTTTCTCACCCGTTAAAACATATTCTGTTTTTCTAGTCTTCCTACAAAAGTGAATAACCTCACATTTCCCTACATTATACTGCATCTGCCACCTTACTGCCCACTCACTCAGTCTATCTATATCCCTTTGTAGACGCTTTGTGTTTTCCTCACAGCTTACTGTCCCACCTAGCTTTGTATCATCAGAAAACTTGGATACATAACACTCAGTCCCTTCATCGAGGTCATTAATATAGATTGTAAATAGCTGAATGGCGTGTTGGGCCATTTCAGAGGGCAGTTAAGAGTCAATCACATTGCTGTGGGTCTGGAGTCGCAATAGGCCAGCTCAGGTAAGGCCGGCAGATTTCCTTCTCTGAAGGACATTAGTGAAACAGATGAATTTTTACAACAATCCAGTAATTTCATGGTCACCATTTCCGATATTAGCTTTTTATTCCAGATTTATTTAATTAACTGAATTTAAATTCCCCAGCTGCCGTGGTGGGATTTGAACTAATTTCTCTGGATCACTAGCCTACTCCAGTAGTCCTAGGCAGCTGAAGTCACGGCCATCAATGGTGGTGCAAAGGAAATTGGGGAGGTGCGAGACCAGAATTGAAGCAACGTACAGTTCGCGGAGGTATTATTTTTTTTATACGTTCATGGGATGTGGGCATTGCAGGCCAGGCCGGCATTTATTGCCCATCCCTAATTGCCCCTTGAGAAGGTGGTGGTGAGCCGCCTTCTTGAACCGCTGCAATCTGTGTGGTGAAGATGCTCCCACAGTGCTGTTAGGGAGGGAGTTCCAGGATTTTGACCCAGCGACGATGAAGGAACGGCCGATATATTTCCAAGTCAGGATGGTGTGTGACTTGGAGGGGAACTTGGAGGTGATGGTGTTCCCATGCGCCTGCTGCCCTTGTCCTTCTAGGTGGTCGAGTTCGAGGGTTTGGGAGGTGCTGCCGAAGAAGCCTTGGCGAGTTGCTGCAGTGCATCTTGTAGATGGTGCACACTGCAGCCACGGTGCGCCGGTGGTGGAGGGAGTGAATGTTGAAGGTGGTGGACGGGTTGCCAATCAAGCGGGCAGCTTTGTCCTGGATGGTTTCGAGCTTCTTGAATACTGTTAGAGCTGCACTTATCCAGGCATGTGGAGAGTATTGCATCACGTACCTGGCTTGTGTCTTGTTGATGGTGGAAAGGCTTTGGGGAGTCAGGAGGTGAGACAGTCACTCAGGATGCAGGGCTGGAAGAGGTTACCGAGGCTACCAGTACCTAAAAGGGAGAATTGATAAATAATCTTAAGACTTTCTCTTAAAGGGGTGCACTGTGGGAAGAAATTGTTTAATCCCATTTACCCTCTTCACTGACTCAAACTGGTTGCACCCGACATGATAGTGACCTAGATCTGAAATTCATTTGTGCACTGTATCAGCACAAGAATACCTTCCCGACTGTAATGTATGCACGTGTGAGGATGCTCAAGTGTTTGTAGAGCCGTTGCAAAATATGTCTCTTTGATGGTGAAAGTTTATTTACAATTTTTAAGTCGATTCATGGACTCCCAGGCCACCTGCATTTTCTGCAGTCTGGAGGAGTCCGTGTTCCACATGTATTTACAGTGTGTGAGGTTGCAGCCCCTCTTCCATTAGTTGAAGGGGCTGCTCCTCAAATTCTGGCTGCACTTCAGTCCCACGCTCCTGATCGGAGGGGAGCGGCCAGTTCGGAAGGCCTCCTCGTAGGACTACTCCTGGGCCTGCCAAGGGGGCCATTAGCCGGTCCAGGCAGCGGGCGGTCGAGGGGGTCGTTCAGCCCGACTGCCTGCCTCTCTTCTGTGGTTCCATTTGCGCCAGGGTGTCCCTGGAGACGGAGAATGCGGTGTCCACCGGTACGCTCGCGGCCTTCCGCGAGAAGTGGGCGCCAGAGGGACTGGAGTGCATCATCTCAACAGGTTACAACATTTTAATTTAATTTGATTTGTCAAGGTTCCTTTTAATGTTTATTAGCTCATTTGTGGTTTTTTTTTGTGCCCTTACAAAAGGGGACATTTGAATTAACATTCTACCACAATAGTTGTAGAACTGTTGAACTGTGAGTGGCTGAGCCAGTCACATGATGTTCACAAGACTCAATAAAACCCCAGTCATTTGGGTCTCAGTCATCCACGATGAGGCATGCAGTTGTGAGCCTGGTGGGTGAATTGGTAATGTGCACCATTGTTAAACCTTTGTTAATAAACCAACTAGTTCTTAATAGCAATGCGTTGCCTTGAATTCTGAAGCAAAGAATCCACGAAGCAAACACATTACACCAACCTGATCACACCAGCAGGAACTAAATGGATGACGTGCGGCAATAGACGTCTGAATCACGTGCCTCACCTCCATTAGTGCCTGCAACTCAAGCAATGTATTCCATGTAATCTCAAAAGTAACAAGTCTTTAAAACAGAAAGTTCACAATGAATCAGTGGGTGCGCACTCTATTCACATCGGCGGTAGTATAAGGAGTCATTTCGAAAGGTTATCAGCAGTACTACGGCTATTGGCCATGAGTCACCTCTCTAGAAACATTAAGGTACTGTAACTTGAAAGCTTTATTTGGTACGTAGGGTCGACGGCCATAGTGTCTTATAGTAAGAATTGCACAGAACCTAAATATGACCACATTAGCAATAATTTAGCAATAATTTAGATATCTCTGTTTGAGGTTTTGCATGCCGTTTGTAGTACTTTGAATTCTTGCTGTTTAACTCCTAATTTGGCCACTGTCTCAGCCACATCACACAGCTCCAAGAGGGCCCGCATTCAAAATAACCAGCCAATTCACTAAAAAAATGATCTCACCACCATGTTCTGAGGAGTTCGACCACGACTAACACGGCCTGTGAGGTAAACATTGGTGCAATTGATTTCAGTCAGTTAATCATCAGTTATTTCTCATGCGGTAACGATTAATATACATTCAGGAGGTGTGTGATTGTGGAGATCACTTTCTGCCTTGGTTTCCTCGAGACTCGACTATTCCCACGCAGTCCTGGCAGGCTTCCTGTGATGTATGCACCTGTGAGTATGCTCACAGAGCTGGGGAACTAAAATAGTTGTAGAGCTGGGGACTGGAGTGCAGCATCACCCCCGGCAACCACATTTTAATTTGAACTACGTCAAAAGTTTAATTTGTTTAAGTTTGTCAGTTTTAGTGCCCCGCCCCCTCCCCTTTAGCAGGGGCACTTGTATAACTTGTGTTCTTAGTGCCATCAAAAAAACAAGGGGGCACTTATTTGAAAGTTTTTGGAGTTGCTCCGCCCCCGCCCTTCCCCCCTTTAACCAGGGGGCACTTGTATTAAAGTTTGCAACAAAATAGTTGTAGAGCTGGCGAGTGGCTTAACCTTGATGTTCACAAGACTCAATAAAACCCCAGCCAGTTGGGTTTGGGGGATCCACGATGAGGCAGGTGGTTGTGAGCCTGGTGGATCTACTGGTTAATGTGTAGTGTGATTGCTAAACCTCTTGCTAATAAACCAACTAGTTCTTAATAGCAATGTGCTGCTATGAATTCTTAAGCAAAGAACCCACGAAGCAAATACATTACACCGCTCACCTTGCGCCCTCCGTAAACTTGGGTCCATCCAAAACTCTGCCGCCCCGTGTCCTAACTCGCACCAGGTCCTGTTCACACATCACCCCCTATGCTCGCTGACCTACGTTGGCGCCTCAGTTTTGAAATTCTCTTTCTTTGTTTTCAAATCCCTTCATGGCTTCACCCCTCCCTGTCTCTGTAATCTCCGCCAGCCCCTACAACCCTTCGAGATCTCTACTGTCCTTCAATTCTAACCTCGCGCAAACCTGATTTTCTTCACTCCACCATCGGCTGTCAGGGCTGCAAGCTCTGGAACTCCCTCCCTAAGCCCCTCCACCTCTCTGCCTTTCTCTCTCCTCCTTTATGACATAGAAACATAGAAATTAGGAGCAGGAGCAGGCCATTCAGCCCTTCGAGCCTGCATCGTCATTCAATAAGATCATGGCTGATCATCCTTAAAACCTACCGAAAATGATCACCAATTCATCCACTATTTCTAGGGCCACTTCCTTATGTACTCTGGGATGCAGACTATCAGGCCCTGGGGATTTATCGGCCTTCAATCCCATCAATTTCCCTAACACAATTTCCTGACTAATAAGGATTTCTTTTAGTTCCTCCTTCTCGCTAGCCTCTCGGTCCCCTAGTATTTCCGGAAGGTTATTTGTGTCTTCCTTCGTGAAGACAGAACCAAAGTATTTTTTCAATTGGTCTGCCATTTTTTTGTTCCCCATTATAAATTTGCCTGATTCTGCCTGCAAGGGACCTACGTTTGTCTTCACTAATCTTTTTCTCTTCACATATCTGTGGAAGCTTTTGCAATCAGTTTTTATGTTCCCAGCAAGCTTCCTCTCATACTCTATTTTCCCCCTCCTAATTAAACCCTTTGTCCTCCTCTGCTGAATTCTAAATTTCTCCCAGTCCTCAGGTTTACTGCTTTTTCTGGCCAATTTATATGCCTCTTCCTTGGATTTAACACTATCCTTAATTTCCCTTGTTAGCCACGGTTGAGCCACCTTCCCTGCTTTATTTTTACTCCAGACAGGGATGTACAATTGTTGAAGTTCATCCATGTGATCTTTAAATGTTTGCCATTGCCTATCCAGTATCATTTGCCAGTCTATTCTCGCCAATTCATGTCTCATACCATCGAAGTTACCTTTTCTTAAGTTCAGGACTCTAGTCTCTCAATTAACTGTGTCACTCTCCATCTTAATAAAGAATTCTACCATATTATGGTCACTCTTCCCCAAGGGGCCTCGCACAACAAGATTGCTAATTAGTCGTTTCTCATTACACATCACCCACTCAAGGATGGCCAGCCCTCTAGTTGGTTCCTCGACATATTAGTCTAGAAAACCATCCCTAATACACTCCAGGAAATCCTCCTCCACCGCATTGCTACCAGTTTGGTTTCTCCATATTTACTCTGTCAAACCCCCATATCATCTTGAACACCTCTATTAAATTAATGTAATTAATCTATTAAAGAGATAATTCATTCATTTATGAAGCATCTTAAAAATATACATGTATTAAAATTATTACCAAACAAAATTGGAAAAAAGTATTGCGAGATTTTCAAAGAAAACAGAACAAACCAGTCACTTGGGTCCAAAAAGTGGCTAGATGGATGCAATTGCCATCTGAACCAAGTTGTGACCCAACCAATTTTTCTAAAAGTGTCAGCTGTGGCTCAGTGGGCAGCACACTCGACTCTGAATTGGAAAATTGTGGGTTCAAGTCCCACTCCAGAGACTTGGGCACAAAGATCCAATGCAGTGCTGAGCGAGTGTCACACTGTCAGAGGTGTCGTCTTTTAGATGAGACTTTAAATCGAGGCCCCGTCTGCCCTCTCAGGTGGACATGAAAGATCCCATGGCACTAATTCGAAGAAGAGCAGGGGAGTTATCCCCGGTGTCCTGGGGCCAATATTTATCCCTCAATCAACGTAACAAAAACAGATTATCTGGTCATTATTACGTTGCTGTCTGTGGGAGCTTGCTGTGCACAAGTTGGCTGCTGCGTTTCTTACATCACAATAGTGACTACACTCCAGAAGTACTTCATTGGCTGTAAAGCACCTTGTGACGTCCGGTGGTCATGAAAGGCGCTATATAAATGTAAGTGTTTCTTTAAATAACAAGTGAGATAAATGGCCAATTAATCCATCTTTTTGCTGTTCGCGAGAGGATAAATGTCGGACAGGATACTGGGAGAAGCCCCCTTTGTCCTCTTCAAATCTTTGGATCTTTCACCTCCACCTGAGACAGCACTCAGGGCCTCGGTTTAACATCTTATCGGAAAGACGACACCTCTGACAGTGCAGCACTCCATCAGCACTGTACTGGGAGTGTCAGCCTAAATTTCATGCTCAGGTCCCTGGAGTGGGACTTGTACCCACAACCTTTGGACTCAGAGGCAAGAGTTAAGTAACTCAGGTCTGGAAATTACACTTGTTGGAGCTTAGGAAAAAAAACAATAAAAATATTTGGTGTTAAATTTCTTGGTTTAACACTGGCATTAATTGGTTTAAAATAGATTAGGCATTGGCATGCTAACTTTTGCATTGCGCTACTTCAAGGTCTCTGTATTTTGTCTGCATCAGAATCACTTTTATTTTCAGTCTGAGTTGAACATAATCTTGAAAAATACTAAATCGATTTAGTTACTTCTCCTAAATTTGAATAAGATTTTAAAACGGCTTTATGACCATTTTGAAGCTGGCTTTTAATAATGATTTTGAACCAGTTAAATCCTGGAGTAAAATAATCTATGTTAGATGTAGTCCTTACTACTCGGGGGATCAAGGAGTATGGCGAGAAAGCAGGAATGGGGTACTGAAGTTGCATGTTCAGCCATGGACTCATTGAATGGCGGTGCAGGCTCGAAGGGCCGAATGGCACACTCCTGCACCTATTTTCTATGTTTCTATGTTTCTATGTTTCTAATAATGTGTGCAGCACATTACTGGAAAGATGTGATCGCACTCAAGAGAGAGAGAGAGTGCAGGCGAGATTTACGAGGATGTTGCCAGGACTGGAGAATTTCAGCGATGAGGAAAGATTGGATAGGCTGGATGTGTTTTCTTTGGAACAGAGGAGGCTGAGGGGAGACTTAATTCAGCTGTTTAAAATTATGAGGGGCCTAGATAGAGTGGATAGGAAGGACCTATCCACTCAGAGGGGTCAACAACCAGGGGGCATAGATTTAAAGTAGTTGGTAGGAGGGTTAGAGGGGAGGTGAGGAGAATTTATTTCACCTAGAGGGTGGTGGGGGTCTGGAACTCACTGCCTGAAAGGGTGGTAGAGGCAGAAACCCTCACCACATTTAAAAAGTACCTGGATGTGCGTTTGAAGTGCTGTAACCTACAGGGCTACGGACCAAGAGCTGGAAAGTGGGATTAGGCTGGATAGCTCTTTGTCAGCCAGTACAGACATGGTGGGCTGAAATGGCCTCCTTCTGTGCCGTAAACATCTATGATTCTATGACCCTTCAACAAACGTGATATTTTTCTGTTTGTAGTAAATATCAACATTTTTTAAAAACCTTCTCAAGGCCTTGACACCGACATTATATTATCTTCCTTATCGGTTAGCAGGGTTTTTAGTCTCAGGGCCTGCGGATTACATCTGCCTCTGCCACAATTAAATCTCTCTGTGCCACAGTAGGACGAGTGTTGCATTAGTTACTGGCTCAGCCAGGCTGCTACAGGAATAACATGACGATAAATGGAACATTCCCCCATCGTCCTGACGATGCTGGGCCTGAAGTGGTTCTCGCCCTGTATTGGCACCGGATCCAAAACTATTGTCATTTCAATTATACGTGACCATACTGAGCTTAAAGAGAAATATATTAGCTCGCTACCTGTTGCGTCGGCTAGCAGCCAAAGTCAACAACAACAAACTTGCATTTAATATAGCGCCTTTAACGTAGTACGCTGTCCCAAGGCGCGTAATCAGACAAAGATTGAAATTGAGTGCAATTAGGAGCTATTAGGACTGGTGACCAACTGATTTTAACAAATTCATTCACGGGATGTGGGCATCACTGGCAAGGCCCGCCCCTAATTGTCCCTCAAGAAGGTGGTGGTGAGCCGCCTTCTTGAACTGCAGAGGACAGTTAAGAATCAACCACATTGCTGTGGGTCTGGAGTCACATGTAGGCCAAACCGGGTACTCCTTCCCTAAAGGACATTGATGAACCAGATTTTACGACAATCTGGAGTTCCATGGTCGCCATTACTGATACTAGCTTTTTAGTCCAGGTTTATATAATTAATTGAATTTAAATTCCCCAGCTGCCATCGTGGGATTTGAATTCATGTCACTGGATCATGACTCCAGGCCTCTGGATCACGAGTCCAATAACATAACCACTACACTACCGTGCTTTTCTCCAATTGAGTATTGGGAAGACCGAAGCCATTGTTTTCGCTCCCCGCCACAAACTCTGTTCCCTAGCCACTGACTCCATCCCTCTCCCCAACTTCTGTCTGAGGTTGAACCAGACTGTTCACAACCTTGGCGTCATATTTGACCCTGAAATGAGCTTTCGACCACATATCCGCAGCATAACTAAGATCGCCTATTTCCACCTCCGTAACATCGCCCATCTCCGCCCTTGCCTCAGCTCATCCGCTGCTGAAGCCCTCGTCCATGGCTTTGTTATCTCTAGATGCACTCCTGGCTGGCCTCCCACAGTCTACCCTACGTAAACTAGAGGTGATCCAAAACTAGGCTGCCCGTGTCCTAACTTGCACCGAGTCCCACTCACCCAGCACCCCTGTGCTCGCTGACCTATATTAGCTCCTGGTTAAGCAACGCCTTGATTTCAAAACTCTCATCCTCATTTTCAAATTCCTCCATGGCCTCGCCCCTCCCTATCTCTGTAATTTCCTCCAGCTCCACAACCCTCGAGATGTCTGCGTTCCTCTAAGTCTGCCCTCTTGAGCATCCCTGATTATAATCGCTCAACCATCGGCTCCTTAAAACATAAGCTCCTCCATCAAGCTTGTGGTCACCTGCCCTAATTTCCTCTTATGTGACTCAGTGTCAAATGTTTGTCTGATTACCCTCCTGCGAAGCGTCTTGGGATGTTTTATGACATTAAAGGTGCTATATAAATACAATTTGTTGTTACTGTGGCTCAGAACAACAACAACAACAACTTTTATTTATATAGCGCCTTTAACGTAGTAAAACGTCCCAAGGTGCTTTGCATGGATATTCTAAGACCAAAAAAATAAAGTTGACACCGAACTGCATAATGAGAAATTAGGGCAGGGCTTGGTCAAAGAGATCGGTTTTAAGGAGCGTCTTAAAGGAGGAAAGAGAGGCAGAGAGGCGGAGAGGTTTAGGGAGGGAGTTCCAGAGCTTGGGGCCCAGGCAACAGAAGACACGGCCACCGATGGGGGAACGATTATAATTAGGGATCTCTTTACAAAAAACTTTCAGCTTTATCACACAGTGCAGAGGGAGCCAATTCAGAATTTTCACTTCAGAGGGATATAACGAGCATGGTGGATAGAGGTGTACCGATGGATGTGGTGTACTAAGATTTCCAAAAGGCATTCGATAAGGTGCCACACAAAAGGTTACTGCACAAGATAGAGGTACGCGGAGTCAGAGGAAATGTATTAGCATGGATAGAGAATTGGCTGGTGAACAGAAAGCAGAGAGTCGGGATAAATGGGTCCTTTTCGGGTTGGAAATCGATGGTTAGTGGTGTGCCACAGGGATCGGTGCTGGGACCACAACTGTTTACAATATACATAGATGACCTGGAAGAGGGGACAGAGTGTATTGTAACAAAATTTGCAGATGACACAAAGATTAGTGGGAAAGCGGGTTGTGTAGAGGACTCAGAGAGGCTGCAAAGAGATTTGGATAGGTTAAGCGAATGGGCTGAGGTTTGGCAGATGGAATACAATGTCGGAAAGTGTGAGGTCATTCACCTTGGGAAAAAAAACAGTAAAAGGGAATATTATTTGAATGGGGAGAAATTACAACATGCTGAGGTGCAGAGGGACCTGGGGGTCCTTGTGCATGAATCCCAAAAAGTTAGTTTGCAGGTGCAGCAGGTAATCAGGAAGACGAATGGAATGTTGGCCTTCATTGCGAGAGGGATGGAGTACAAAAGCAGGGAGATCCTGCTGCAACTGTACAGGGTATTGGTGAGGCCGCACCTGGAGTACTGCGTGCAATTTTGGTCACCTTACTTAAGGAAGGATATACTGGCTTTGGAGGGGGTACAGAGACGATTCACTAGGCTGATTCCGGAGATGGGGGGGTTACCTTATGATGATAGATTGAGTAGACTGGGTCTTTACTCGTTGGAGTTCAGAAGGATGAGGGGTGATCTTATAGAAACATTTAAAATAATGAAAGGGATAGACAAGATAGAGGCAGAGAGGTTGTTTCCACTGGTAGGGGAGACTCGAACTAGGGGGCACAGCCTCAAAATACGGGGGAGCCAATTTAAAACCGAGTTGAGAAGGAATTTCTTCTCCCAGAGGGTTGTGAATCTGTGGAATTCTCTGCCCAAGGAAGCAGTTGAGGCTAGCTCATTGAATGTATTCAAGTCACAGATCGATAGATTTTTAACCAATAAGGGAATTAAGGGGAGCGGGCGGGTAAGTGGAGCTGAGTCCACGACCAGATCAGCCATGATCGTGTTGAATGGCGGAGCAGGCTCGAGGGGCTAGATGGCCTACTCCTGTTCCTAATTCTTATGTTCTTATGTTCTCATGGGACCGTGAAGCTGGTACTGCTAACTAGCAGCTAAAGATGTCAGCATGTGACTCCTCGCTGACTCAGTGCCCACAGACCTGGAAGTCCCCAAGTTCTATCCTCGGTCTGTGCTGAGCTAGCCGGCCTCAGCCAGTGGTGGATGCCCAGAAGCCGCACATAGCCACTGATGTGGAGATGAGGAAGTCAGCCGTGGTTACTGCCTTTGATTGCAGCAAATGGGCATGCATGGACATTCTGTGCAAGCAGGATTGGACTCTGCACTAATACCCCGCCCCCCCCGACCCCACCCTGGCAGATGTGAAAGAGAAAGACTTGCATTTCTAAAGCGATCTTTCACAACCTCAGGACAACCCTGAACAGTCAATGAAGTACTTTTTTGCAGCGTAGTCACTGTTGTAATGTGTGAAATGCGACAGCCAATTCACGCACAGCAAGCTCCCACAAACAGCAATGTGATAATGACCAGATAATCTGGGTTTTTTTTGTGGGATTGTGGGATAAATATTGGTCCAGGAAACCAGGGCTCACTCTCCTGCTCTACTTCAAAATAATGCCATGGAATCTTTTACATCCACTGAGAGAACAGACGCCCCGTTTAATATCTCATCACAAAACAGCACCTCTGACAGTGCAGCATTCCCACAGCACTACACTAGAGTGTCAACCTAGATTTTTGCGTTGAAGTCTCTGGAGTGAACTCTACATCGTGTTCTGACTCTGTGGCACGAGTGCTGTCAACTTAAAGAAAGACTTGCATTTATATATTTCACAACCACCGGACATCTCAAAGCACTTTATAGCCAATGAAGTACATTTGGAGTTGATATGTCCTTACTATACAGTGCAAATGCACACGAGGCCCATACTAGAGAGAAGGTCACTCTGTGACCAGTAACCTTTATTAGCCAGCACTGAAGTGATGAAGGTGGGTGGAGCTTCCCCTTTTATACCTGAAAGTCCAGGTTAGGAGTGTCTCCCACAAGTTCACCACCTAGTGGTCAGTGTTCTCACAGTGCACAACTTAGATCAGTTTATACATGGATTACAATGACAGTTGAATACATGACATCACCTCCCCCCCAAAGTCTTATTGGGATCACAGGTTGAGTCTCTCTGGTGGTTTACGCTCCCTTGTAGAGCGCCTGAGTTGGGGCTCCGGTTGTTGGGCGCTGGCCTGAGTGTCTGCTGTTTGCGGTGCCTCAGGCCTGTCCGGACTGCCCACAGTGACTGGGCTCTCCTCCACTTGGTTCCGGTGTTCGGTCACCTGTGGTGGAGTGAACTCTACATCGTGTTCTTCCTCTGCTTCTTCTATGGGGTTGCTGAACCTCCTTTTTGTTTGATCCACGTGTTTGCAGCAGATTTGTCAATTGGTAAGTTTAACTACCAGAATCCTATTCCCCTCTTTGGCAATCACAGTGCCTGTGAGTCATTTGGGCCCTGCAGCGTAGTTGAGGACAAAGACAGGGTCATTGACATCAATACATCGCGCCCTCACATTCCCGTCATGGTAGTCACATTGTGACCGGCGCCTGCTCTCAAGAATTTCTTTCATGGT
Organism: Pristiophorus japonicus; assembly: GCF_044704955.1. NCBI lineage: Eukaryota > Metazoa > Chordata > Chondrichthyes > Pristiophoridae > Pristiophorus > Pristiophorus japonicus. The sequence continues at coordinate 230,468,830 of NC_091984.1, forward strand.
GGGGTGTATAAGGGATAACCTGGTTTTGAGCGTCCTTTTCATTAGCAGCTCTGCGGGTGGAACCCCTGTGAGCGAGTGTGGTCGGGATCTATTGGCCAACAGGAGGCGTGATAAGCGGCTTTGTAGAGAACCCCTTTGGATTCTGAGCATCCCCTGTTTGATTATCTGCACTGCTCGTTCTGCCTGGCCATTTGAGGCCGGCTTGAACGGTGCCGTCCTGACATGGTTGATACCATTTCCTGCCATGAAGTCTTGGAATTCAATGCTTGTAAAGCACGGGCCATTGTCGCTGACCAAGACGTCTAGTAGACCATGGGCGGCGAACATTGCCCGTAGACTTTCTACCGTGGCAGAGTTGAGAATGAATTGAGAATGTCACACTCGATCCATTTGGAGTAGGTGTCTACTACAACCAAAAACATTTTTACCATGAAAGGACCTGCATAGTCCACATGGATGTGTGACCATGGCTTGGCGGGCCAGGACCAGGGGCTAAGGGGGGCTTCCCTGGGCGCATTGCCCAGCTGGGCACACGTGTTGCACCTGCGAACACAAAGTTCCAGGACTGCATCTATCCCTGGCCACCAAACGTGTGACCTGGCAATTGCCTTCATCATGACAAAGCCCGGGTGCTCATTGTGGAGTTCTCGGATGAACACCTCTCTGCCCATCTGGGGCATGACTACTCGGTTTCCCCACAGTAGGCAATCGACCTGAATCGAGAGTTCATCCTTGCGCCTGTGAAATGGTTTAAACTCCTCAGGGCATGCCCTGTACGTGGCTGCCCAGTCCCCATTCAGGAAACATTTCTTGACTAAAGACAGTAGCGGGTCTCTATTTGTCCAGACTTTGATCTGACGGGCTGTCACGGGTGAGCCTTCGCTTTCGAAAGTTTCCACAGCCATGACCATCTCAGCAGCATGCTCGGTTGCCCCCTCGGTGGTAGCTAGTGGGAGCCTGCTGAGTGCATCGGCACAGTTTTCAGTGCCCGGTCTGTGCCAAATTGTATAGTCATAGGTGGCTAACATGAGTGCCCACCTCTGTATGCGGGCCGATGCATTTGCATTTATGGCCTTGTTGTCGGCCAAAAGGGACGTTAGGGGTTTGTGATCTGTCTCCAGCTCAAATTTCCTGCCAAACACATGCAAGCGCTTCCTTTTCTAACATTCTATAGCTCCTTTCTGCCTGGGACAGACTTCTGGAGCCATAAGCTACCGGCTGTAACTGACCCTTGGCATTAACATGCTGCAACACACACCCGACCCCATAGGACGACGCATCGCACATTAAAACAAGTTTCTTACATGGTCATATAGCGTTAACAGATTGTTGGAGCATAACAAATTGCTTCCTCCCAGACCCATTCGCGACCTTTGCGTAGGAGCACGTGTAGCGCTCTAACAGCATGCTCAATTTGGGAAGAAAGTTACCAAAATAGTTCAGGGGCCCCAGAAACGAATGCAGCTCCGTCGTGTTACGGGGTCTGGGTGCTATCTGGATCGCTTCCGTTTTGGACGCAATAGGTCTGATCCCATCTGCTGCTACCCTCATCCCCAGGAATTCTACCTCTGGAGCTCGGAAGACGCACTTCGCCTTTTTCAGTCGCAGACCTACCCGATCCAGTCTGCGTAGCACCTATTCTAGGTTGTCAAGGTGTTCTTCAGTATCGCAACCCGTGCTTAGGATGTCGTCTTGAAAAACCACCGTCCTTGGAATCGACTTGAGGAGACTTTCCATGTTTCGTTGAAAGATCGCGGCGGCCGAGCGAATCCCGAATGGACATCTGTTGTACTCAAACAACCCCTTGTGTGTCGTGATGGTGGTCAGCTTCTTCGACTCACTCGCCAGCTCCTGGGTCATGTAAGCTGAGGTCAGGTCCAATTTTGAAAAAAGTTTGCCACCGGATAGCGTCGCAAAGAGGTCCTCCGCTCTCGGTAGCCGGTACTGGTCTTGGAGTGACACCCGATTGATGGTGGCCTTGTAATCGCCACATATCCTGTCCGACCCATCCGCCTTGAGCACCGGCACAATCGGGCTCAGTCACTGAATTCGACTGGCGAAATGATGCCTTCCCTCAGCTGGCGATCCAATTCGCATTCTATCTTTTCCCACATCACGTACGGCACCGCTCTGGCCTTGTGGTGTACTGGGCTGGCGTCCGGGTTTATGTGAATCACTACCTTGGCCCCCATGAAAGTGCCAATGCCAGGTTGAAATAGTGAGTCAAATTTGTCGAGGACCTGTGAGCATGATATTCGTTCCACAGAAGAAATTGTATTGACATCGTCCCATTTCCAGTTCATGACAGCAAGCCAACTCCTCCCCAGTAGTGCGGGACCGTCCCCTGGGACAATCCAGAGTAGCAACCTGTTCTCCGAATCTTTGTGGGTCACGACTACCATGGCGCTGCCCAGCACCGGAATGATCTCCTTTGTATATGTCCATAGCTGTGCGTCAATCGGCAATAATTTTGGCCTCCTGGCCTTGGACGCCAACAACTTGTCGAACTGTTTGATACTCATCAGGGACTGGCTGGCACCCGTGTCTAGCTCCATTAATACTGGGATGCCATTGAGGAGCACTTTCATCATTATCGGTGGCGTCCTGGTATATGAACTGTATATGTGCTCCACATGAACTCGCTGAACTTCAGCTTCCAGCGATTTCCCCCAGTGTCCATTTGGCCTCGTAGGGCTTACATCAGGCCCGTCCTCCTCGTACATCAACTGGCTGCAGGCTTCCTGCACATACGCGCCAAGTGACCGCTGACGTTGCAGTTTCTGCAGATATATTGCTGATACCTGCAAGCTCTGGCTGAGTGTTTGCCTCCACACCTCCAGCATGAGCTGGAGGCCCCGTTGTTGGAAACAAAAGGTCCATTACCTGTCGATCGTCTCTGACTGTCTCTGTAACTGTCCTTAAGTGCACCATTGACAGGTGTTGATGGCCCCATTACTGGCCTTATTGTCCCTTGCGATGACATGAATCGCCATTCAGCTAGCCATTGTCTCTGTTGAATTCCCCCTTTGGGTTTGACTACATGCTCGGGCATGTCCGATTGCCCCTGCCTGCCTAGAGAACTGTGTGCCGCATTAACAATGTTGACTCCCTGTCCATTTGCTGCATTTAAACCATGATTTTTGTCAAACATCATTCTGGTCTCTTCCTCCCCTGAGATAAATGTCTGGGCTATCAAAGCCGTCGTTTCCAGGGTCAAGTCTTTGGTCTCAATCAGTTTCCTGAAAACCCCAGCGTGCCCGATGCCCTCAATAAAATAGTCTCACGGCATCTCCGCTCTGCATGTATCTGGGAACTTACATCGGCTCGCCAGTCACCGAAGGTCTGCCACGAAGTCTGGAACGCTTTGCACTTCTCGCCGCCGGTGCGTGTAAAACCATTGTCTCGCCATGTGCATGCTGCTCGCTGGTTTAAAGTGTTCCCCAATCAACTTACTGAGCTCTTCAAAAATCTTGTCCACCGGCTTCTCTGGCGCTAGAAGGTCCTTCATCAGGGAGTACATCCTGGATCCACAAACCGTCAGGAGATGAGCCCTGCATTTGTCGGCCGAATCCTGTCCCAGCCATTCCTTAGTGACAAAACTTTGCTGTAGTCTCTCAATAAAATCGTCCCAATCATCACCAACACAGTACCTCTCATCTGTGCTGCTAGTGGCCATGCTCGCATGGTTTAAATCCCAGTTTCTTGTCGCCAATAATATGTCCTTACTATACAGTATAAATATACACGAGGCCCATACTAGAGAGAAGGTCACTCTGTGACAAGTAACCTTTATTAGCCAGCACTGAAGTGGAGAAGATGGGAGGAGCTTCCTCTTTTATACCTGAAAGTACAGGTTAGGAGTGTCTCCCACAAGATCACCACCTAGTGGTCAGTGTTCTCACGGTGTACAACTTAGGTCAGTTTATACATGGATTACAATGACAGTTGAATACATGACAGTAGTCACTGTTGTAATTTGGGAAACACAGCAGCCAATATGCGCACAGCAAGATCCCACAAACAGCAATGTGATAACGACCAGATAATCTGTTTTTGTTGTGTTGATTGAAGGATAAATATTGGCCAGGACACCGGGGATAACTCCCCTGCTCTTCTTCAAAATAGTGCCCTGGGATCTTTTACATCCACCTGAGATAGCAGAAGGGCCTCGGTTTAGCATCTCTTCCGAAAGACGGCACCTCTGACAGTGCATCGCTCCCTTAGCACTGCACTGGGAGTGTCGGCATCGATTTTTTTTTTTGCGCTCAGGTTCCTGGAGAGGGACTTGAACCCACGACCTTCTGACTCAGAGGCGAGTGGCGCTGGCACTGGGTAAGGGGAGAAAAGTGACAATAAAATAACTGACTGGTAAACCAACCAATTTATAGTTCCCAGTCTCTCAATCTAATAATGTTTATTTTCTCCTCTTTGTTTGTGCTTTTGAAATCAATTTATTCCTCATCCCATTTCCCATGGTCCTGTCTTCGATACCCCTAATTGTGGCTGAGATTGGCTCTCCGCTGTTAGCTTGACGTCCCCCACTCTCTCAGTCTGCCTTTAGCCTGCCTACAGCCGAGAGCTTTAATTCAAATAATTCCTCTTCGCCACCCCCTCTTCACCCCCCCATCCCTTCCCCCGAGAGGGTCGTCATCTCGGAAACCTATCCCCATTTTTTTCTTCCATGTCGATTTTGCTAAGCAAGACATATTGATACCCAGCTGAGCAAGGGTGCAGCCAGGGGCGGATTAAAGATTGGGCGGATTAACCGCAGGGCGGATTAACTGCGGGGCAGATTAACCACGGGGCTAAGTAACCACGGGGCGGATTAACCGCGGGGCGGAATAATGTGGATAAATGTGAGATTATCCACTTTGGTGGCAAAAACATGAAGGCAGAATATTATGGTGGATAGAGGTGTACCGATGGATGTGGTGTATTTAGATTTCCAAAAGGCATTCGATAAGGTGTCACACAAAAGGTTACTGCAGAAGATAAAGGTACGCGGAGTCAGAGGAAATGTATTAGCATGGATAGAGAATTGGCTGGCAAACAGAAAGCAGAGAGTCGGACAAATGGGTCTTTTTCGGGTTGGAAATCGGTGGTTAGTGGTGTGCCACAGGGATCGGTGCTGGGACCACAACTGTTTACAATATACATAGATGACCTGGAAGAGGGGACAGAGTGTAGTGCAACAAAATTTGCAGATGACACAAAGATTAGTGGGAAAGCGGGTTGTGTAGAGGACACAGAGAGGCTGCAAAAAGATTTGGATAGGTTAAGCGAATGGGCTAAGGTTTGGCAGATGGAATACAATGTCGGAAAATGTGAGGTCATCCACCTTGGGGAAAAAAACAGTAAAAGGGAATATTATTTGAATGGGGAGAAATTACAACATGCTGCAGTGCAGAGGGACCTGGGGGTCCTTGTGCATGAAACTCTTTTGGAGTTTACCTGTAAAACATAAAACATTAAACCGTGCCACCCGCCCTGGATGACACAGCAGACATTTACAAGGCCCTTTTTTTCTTTTTTGTGTTTTTTTTTTGTGTTTTTCTTTTTTTTGGTTTTTTTTTGGGGCGCTAAAATCACATTTTTTCCAGTGTCCCCTATAAAAGGGGAGGGGGACACTAAAAGCACCGGCAATTAAAACAAATTAAACTTTAAAACGTAAAATCAAATTAAAATTTGGTTGCCGGGCGTGATGATGCACTCCAGTCCCTCCGGTGCCCACCTCTCGCGGAAGGCCGCGAGCGTACCGGTGGACACCGCGTGCTCCATCTCCAAGGACACCCTGGACCGGATGTAAGAACGGAAGAGAGGCAGGCAGTCAGGTTGAACGACCCCCTCGACCGCCCGCTGCCTGGACCGGCTGATGGTCCTTGTGCATGAATCCCAAAAAGTTAGTTTGCAGGTGCAGCAGGTAATCAGGAAGGCGAATGGAATGTTGGCCTTCATTGCGAGAGGGATGGAGTACAAAAGCAGGGAGGTCCTGTTGCAACTGTACAGGGTATTGGTGAGGCCGCACCTGGAGTACTGCGTGCAGTTTTGGTCACCTTACTTAAGGAAGGATATACTAGCTTTGAAAGGGGTACAGAGACGATTCACTAGGCTGATTCCGGAGATGAGGGGGTTACCTTACAATGATAGATTGAGTAGACTGGGTCTTTACTCGTTGGAGTTCAGAAGGATGAGGAGTGATCTTATAGAAACATTTAAAATAATGAAGGGGATAGACAGGATAGAGGCAGAGAGCTTGTTTCCACTGGTCGGGGAGACTAGAACTAGGGGGCACAGCCTCAAAATACGGGGGAGCCAATTTAAAACCGAGTTGAGAAGGAATTTCTTCTCCCAAAGGGTTGTGAATCTGTGGAATTCTCTGCCCAAGGAAGCAGTTGAGGCTAGCTCATTGAATATATTCAAATCACAGATCGATAGATTTTTAACCAATAAGGGAATTAAGGGTTACGGGGAGCGGGCAGGTAAGTGGAGCTGAGTCCACGGCCAGATCAGCTATAATCTTATTGAATGGCGGAGCAGGCTCGAGGGGCTAGATGGCCTACTCCTAATTCTTATGTTCTTATGTTCTTATTAATGTTGGGGAAGTCCAGAACCAGGGGTCACAGTCTAAAGATAAGGGGTAAGCCAATTAGGACCGAGATGACGAGAAACTTCTTCACCCAGAGAGTGGTGAACCTGTGGAATTCTCTACCACAGAAAGTTGTTGAGGCCAATTCACTAAATATATTCAAAAAGGAGTTAGATGTAGTCCTTACTACTAGGGGGATCAAGGGGTATGGCGAGAAAGCAGGAATGTGGTACTGAAGTTGCATGTTCAGCCATGAACTCATTGAATGGCGGTGCAGGCTCGAAGGGCCGAATGGCCTACTCCTGCACCTATTTTCTATGTTTCTATGTTTCTAGAATATTATCTGAATGGCGACAGATTAAGAAAAGGGGAGGTGCAACGAGACCTGGGAGTCATGGTACATCAGTCATTGAAAGTTGGCATGCAGGTACAGCAGGCAGTGAAGAAGGCAAATGGTATGTTGGCCTTCATCGCTAGGGGATTTGAGTATAGGAGCAGGGAGGTCTTACTGCAGTTGTACAGGGCCTTAGTGAGGCCTCACCTGGAATATTGTGTTCAGTTTTGGTCTCCTAATCTGAGGAAGGACGTTCTTGCTATTGAGGGAGTACAGCATAGGTTCACCAGACTGATTCCCGGGATGGCAGGACTGACATATGAGGAGAGACTGGATCAACTGGGCCTGTATTCACTGGAGTTTAGAAGGATGAGAGGGAATCTCATAGAAAGATATAAAATTTTGACGTGACTGGACAGGTTGAATGCGGGAAGAATGTTCCCAATGTTGGGGAAGTCCAGAACCAGAGGACACAATCTAAGGATAAGGGGTAGGCCATTTAGGACTGAGATGAGAAGAAACTTCTTCACTCAGAGAGTTATTAACCTGTGGAATTCCTTACCTCAGAGAGTTGTTGATGCCAGTTCATTGGATATATTCAAGAGGGAGTTAGATATGGCTCTTACGGTTAAAGGAATCAAGGGGTATGGAGAGAAAGGAGGAAAGGGGTACTGAGGTGAATGATGAGCCATGATCATATTGAATGGCGGTGCAGGCTCGAAGGGAAGAATAGCCTACTCCTGCACCTATTTTCTATGTTTCTATGTTTCTATGTTACCACGGGGCAGATTAACCGCAGGGCGGATTAACCACGGGTGGGAAGGCACGTGGATTAACCATGGGACGGATTAACCAAGGGGCAGAATAACCACGGGGCAGATTAACCGCGGGGTGGAGTAACCGCGGGGTGGAGTAACCACGGGGCGGATTAACCATGGGGCGGATTAACCACGGGGCGGAGTAACCGCGGGGATGATTAACTGCGGAACGGATTAACCGCGGGGCAGATTAACCACGGGGCGGATTAACCACGGGCGGAGTAACCGCGGGGTGGAGTAACCACGGGGGCCGGATTAACCACGGAGCGGAGTAACCACGGGGCGGATGAGGCTGCAGCCCCAGGCTCCCCAAATAAATGTCGGAAAAAAATATAAGGCCTTCCACATAGGCTGAATAGAATCGACAATGGGAGAGGAAAAACAAGACCGAAGAAAATAGATCTCCTTGTTTATACCAATATACAGAAGTACCGATATACACTAATGTATCTATATACAGAAGTACCGATATACACTAATGTACCGATATACAGAACAGAATATATACTGGCTTGTTTTATTTCACATGTGATTCAGAGAAATTTGCATATATGTCGATGAACTAGTATTGCAATGTTACCAGAACCAGAATATATACCTACCTGATACAGAATATATGTTTTCATTGTTGAATATACCGACCTATGTTTCCATACTCAGAATCAGAATCATGCACATGGTGTAATGAGCAAGAACAAATATAACTATCGGCCCATTGGGTCAGTTTTCCCCCGGCCCATCAGGCCCTGAATCCGGCCCTGGGTGCAGTGACTGAGCCAGAGGCAGCGGAGAGCTAGGCCGCGAGTGTGCCAACGAATGGGTCATTGTGATGACCTCATGTTAAACCTCAGCTATCACACTGACACTGTTAGTGCAACGTGCGTTATTATCGAGCGAAGTGACGGCTCAGCTTAATAATAACTCGTGGCTTGGTCTTTCATGTTGGGAAGCTTGATCCTGATGGTATGTAAGGGACTATCTCATCCTGGATGGCAACCAGCGCCGTATTTGGACCATAGCAATAGAAGGCAAGCCCGCAACTCCTGCCAACGGACCTGCAGCATTCTGCGCCTCGCGCTCAACTTCATCACGGGAACCGGCTCGTGCTGGGGAGGGAACGGGATTCTTCGTTATATGTATGGAAAAAACATTCTGATAACTCCACTCCCCCCGATCCCACTCCCCTCTCTACCCCTCTCCCACTCCCCCCCTCTCCCCCTCTCCTCTCCCCTCCTACCTCCCCCTCTCCTCTCCCCTCCTACCTCCCCCTCTCTCTCCTCCTCTCCCACTCCCCCTCTACACCTCACTCACTCCCCCCTCTCCCCCCTCTTCCCTCCTCCTATCCCTCTCCCCTCTTTCCCCCACCTCCTTCCCTCTCTTCCCCTCACCCACACCCTCCCTCTTCCCTCCCCCTCCCCTCTCCTCTCCCGTCTCTCCCTTCCCCCTCTCCCCTTTCCCTCTCCCCTCTCCCCCTCCCCTCTCTTCCCCCATCCCCCTCCCCTCTCCCCTCCCCCTCTCTCCATCCCCCTCTCCCCTATCCCCCTCTCATCTCTCCCCCACCCCCTTCGCTCTCTTCCCCTCTCCCACTCCCCCCCTCTCCCCCTCTCCTCTCAGCCCCTCCCCCACCCTCCTCTCCACCTCCCCCTCTCCCCTCCCTCTCACCCCTATTCCCCTCCCCTCTCTCCCACTCCCCCTTCTCGCCCCCTCCCCCTCCCCCCTCTCCCCTCTCCCCTACCCTCTCTCCCCTCCTCCTATCCCCCTCCCCCTCTACCCCCCCCCCCCCCCCACCCCACACCGTTTACCTTCTCCGAAGATCTACTTACAGCACAGAAACAGTACATTTGGCCCAACTGTTCCATTCTGGGATTTATGCTCCTCACACACCTAATCCCCCGCACCCCCGTAGTCTTCGATATGTCTGCGTGTAAGGTTCCTCCATGCTGGAGTGAGTTTGGTCTGACTCGCAAAATTAAAAGTGACTGTAGAAGTTCCACATCAGAAACTCATATGGTAGTAGCAAATCAAATGTTAATATCCAGGCCAAAGCTCCCGGTGTAACAGCGTGAATATTATAGGCTGCCTGCGAATTCCCTCTGAGGGCAGTGCTCGATGATGTGCCCCAGGGTCTGATTAGGAGCTCCACAGTCACATGATGGGGAGGCTTTAATCCTCCACCTCTGGAGCAGGTGGCAGCATCGACCGTGAGCGGTTCCGAGACGGTTGATGGTTGCCCACTGTTTGCGAGGAAGGTTTGATCCTTCAGGTTATACTGTGGGGCCCTCTATAAGGAATCCATTCAGTATGTCGCAGTTCTTCCAAGCATTTTGCCATCGGTCATCGAGGCTGAGAAGAGATCGCTGAAGGGCTTCGGCGACGGTCCAAAATGGCCTTCTAGATTTGAGACAGGTTGGTGGTAGGTTGTTCAGGTCGGCCTGGATCGACATGTCTTTGCTGGTGTACCAATATGTCCAGACTGAACGCACCTTTGCAGTGACCTTGGGAAGCTCCTAGTCCAGCGAATGGAGCGCTTATTCAGCACCATCTCCACAACAGACGATCTGGTCATTACCTCATTGCTGTTTGTGGAACCTTGCTGTGTGCAAATTGTGCCATGTTTTCCTACCTTACAGCACTGACTACATTTAAAAAGTATTTAATTGACTGTGGAAGTGCTTTGGCACATCAGGAGCTATATCATCGTCACCATCGTCGTAGGCAGTCCCTCGGAATCGAGGAAGACTTGCTTCCACTCCTGAAGTGAGTTCTTTGGTGGCTGAACAGTCCAATACGAGAGCCACAGACTCTGTCACAGGTGGGACAGATAGTCGTTGAGGGAAGGGGTGGGTGGGACAGGTTTGCCGCACGCTCTTTCCGCTGCCTGCGCTTGGTTTCTGCACGCTCTCGGCGACAAGACTCGAGGTGCTCAGCGCCCTCTCGGATGCACTTCCTCCACTTAGGGCAGTCTTGGGCCAGGGACTCCCAGGTGTCAGTGGGGATGTTGCACTTTATCAGGGAGGCTTTGAGGGTGTCCTTGTAGCGTTTCCACTGCCCACCTTTTTGTTCATTTGCCGTGAAGGAGCTCCGAGTCGAGCGCTTGCTTTGGGCGTCTCGTGTCTGGCATGCGGACTATGTGGCCTGCCCAGCGGAGCTGATCGAGTGTGGTCAGTGCTTCAATGCTGGGGATGTCAGCCTGAGTGAGGACGCTGATGTTGATGCGCCTGTCCTCCCAGGGGATTTGTAGGATCTTGCGGAGACATCATTGGTGATATTTCTCCAGCAACTTGAGGTGTCTGCTATACATGACCCATGTCTCTGAGACTTACAGGAGGGCGGGTATGACTACAGCCCTGTAGACCATGAGCTTGGTGGCAGTTTTGAGGGCCTGGCCTTCAAACACCCTTCCTCAGGCGGCCGAAGGCATCCTTCACTGCACTTTTGCTTTCATCATTCACTGGAGGCGGTGTTGGATCTCGTCGTCGATGCCTGCTCTTGTTGATAGGAGGCTCCTGAGATATGGGAAATGGTCCACGGTGTCCAGGGCCACGCCGTGGATCTTGATGACTGGGGGGCAGTGCTGTGCGGTGAGGACAGTGGAGGACCTTTGTCTTTCGGATGTTTAGCATAAGACCCATGCTTTCGTGTACCTCAGTAAATACGTCGACTACATAGGAGCTATAAACAGGTACAGATATATGCAAATCCTTTCTTTCCTTATTTATTTATAGTGAAAGGGTTTGGGACAATTCAACAGATCGTTGAGTGATTATGCACAAAGCCTGTAGATTACTAAATTATATATATATATACCAGGAAGCTCTTCGGTTCAATATCTGGGTTGGTGCTGTTAGGACGTCCCAACTGGGCAGGAGATGGGACATACGATGGTCCACAATGCCTCCGGGTTAAGAGGGAGGACAAATCAGGCAGGGTTACAGCCCGAAAGTGCACAGGTATGGCCTAATTCCAAGTATGAAGCATCTTCGTTATCAAGATAGGCTGAGGAAGGACATTCTTGCTATTGAGGGAGTGCAGCGAAGGTTCACCAGACTGATTCCCGGGATGGCAGGACTGACATATGAAAAAAGACCGGATCGACTAGACTTATATTCACTGGAATTTAGAAGAATGAGAGGGGATCTCATAGAAACATATAAAATTCTGACGGGATTGGACAGGTTAGATACAGGAAGAATGTTCCCGATGTTGGGGAGGTCCAGAACCAGGGGTCACAGTCTAAGGATAAGGGGTAAGCCATTTAGGACCGAGATGAGGAGAAACTTCTTCACTCAGAGAGTTGTGAACCTGTGGAATTCTCTACCACAGAGAGTTGTTGAGGCCAGTTCATTAGATATATTCAAAAGGGAGTTAGATGTGGCCCTTACGGCTAAAGGGATCAAGGGGTATGGAGAGAAAGCAGGAATGGGATACTGAAGTTGCATGATCAGCCATGATCATATTGAATGGTGGTGCAGGCTTGAAGGGCTGAATGGCCTACTCCTGCACTTATTTTCTATGTTTCTATGAAAGAGTTGGGACTCTTTACCTTAGAGCAGCGTGGACTTAGGGGGAGATCTGATTGAGGTTTATAAGATAATGAAGGGAATAGACGGTGTTCCAGCTGATCATTTATTTCAATTAAATATGTTCGGCAGGACCAGAGGGCACAAATTAAAGTTGTATAGAGCTAGATCTAGGTTAGACATCAGGAGATGGTTCTTTCCCAAGAGAATAGCAGACCCCTGGAACAAGCTGCTCTCTCATGTGGTGGATGCAGACTCGCTGAATACCTTCAAGCGAAAGCTGGATTTGTTTCTGGCTGCGGAGGAGATCACCTCTTACAGAAGGTAGGTACTGCAGGAAATTTAATGGACAGAGTGATCTCCTGGTCTAGTTTCCATCGCCTAGATAGGTCAGAGAGGAATTTCCCAGATTTTTTTCCCCCGAATTGGCCTGGGTTTTTGATCTGTTTTTTTTTTCCTCTCCCAGAATATCACATGGGTTTGGGGTGAGGTGGAGTGTCTATAACGTGATACACAAGGTATGGCAATTGTGTGGGACAGACTCGACGGCCCAGATGGTCTTTACCTGTCTGTCGTTTTTCGTAAGTTTGTATTAGGTAAGGACAGGATTGGGGAGGGGCGGGGGGGGGTGGGGAGAATCAGCTGTGATACCGTCCATGGTGGAACAACCCGTCAGCGCCCAGTGTCGTGGCTCTCCAATGGCCAGTCTAGCGGTCAGCCAACGTGAGTCAGCTCCTTCAGGGAATCAGCTGATTCGGGGGTCGGGCGGGGAAAACGGGGTTGAGGTCAAAGGTCAGCCACGATCTTGTTGAGCGGCAGGGCAGGCTCGAGGGGCCATGTGGCCTACTCCCGCTCCTAATTCTTACGTTCTTAAATAATGGGAAACTGAAATTCCGAAACATGCAATTAGTTAGCTGCTAGTGTTAACCATGATAGATTTTTGGACACTAAGGGAACCAAGGGATATGGGGATTGGGCGGGAAAGTGGAGCTGAGGTCAAAGTTCAGCCATCATCTTCTTGAATGGCGGAGCAGGCTCGAGGGGCCATGTGGCCTATTCTTCCTATTTCTTATGTTCTTCAGGAAAGGAGAGGAGAAAACCAGGTTAGGGGTTGGGGCAGGGTGGGGGGAGGGGGAGGGGTGGGAAGGGCGGGGCTGGGAAGAGGACCTGGAATGAAAGCTCCTTGCTCCTATTTGTAAAGGGCGCAGATGGTACTGTTGGAGCATTCCCTGCAGAAACTTAGTGCAGTTCAAATCATTCCCCCCTCCCCCACCAACCCCCCTGCTCTTTCCCAATATCCCTGCTCTTTTTTAGTTTCAAGTATTTATCCCATTCCCTTTTGAAAGCTATTATTGAATCTGTATCCACCACCCTATCAGGCAGTACGTTCGAAATCCTAACCACTCGTTGTGTAAAAAAGATTTTCCTCATCTCGCCTCTGGTTCTTTTGCCAATCACCTTAAATCCGTGTCCTCTGCTTATTGACCCTTCCACCATTGGATCAGTTTCTCTTTATTTACTCTGCCTAACCCCTTCATGATTCGGAACGCCTCTGTCAAATCTCCTCTCCGCCTTCTCTGCTCTGAGGAGAACACACCCCCCAGCTTCTCCAGTCTATCCGTGTCACCATAATCCCTCATCCCTGGGACAATTCCAGTGAATCTCTTCTGCACCCTCTCCATCATCATAGGCAGTCCCTCGGAATCGGGGAAGACTTGCTTCCACTCCCAAAGTGAGTTCTCTGGTGGCTGAACAGTCCAATACGAGAGCCACGGGCCCTGTCACAGGTGGGACAGACATTCGTCGAGGGATGGGGTGGCTGGGACTCCTTCCGCTGCCTGCGCCTGACCTCTTCACGCTCTTTGCGTTGAGACTCGAAGAACTCAACACCCTCCCGGATGCACTTTCTCCACCTCGGGCGGTCTTCGGCCAGGGTCTCCCAGGTGTCAGTGGTGATGTCGCACTTTACCAGGGAGGCTTTGCAGGTGTGCTTGTAACGTTTCCGCTGCCCACCTTTGGCTCGTTTACCATGAAGGAGCTCCGCGTAAAGCATTTGCTTTGGGAGTCTCGTATCTGGCATGCGAACTATGTGGCCTGCCCAGCAAAGGCCCTCTCCAAGGCCTTCACATCCTTTCTAAAGTGTGGTGCCCTACAGTGGGTCCCTAGCAAAGGAACTAAAGAGATATTATGAAACGGGAACAGGGTAAAAACCAACAGGAAATTGTGCATCTCAATTCAAAGAAACAGCCAACATTACACAGTGAAAAACAAAATAAAACAAATTGCTCCAATAAGATAATGTAAGTCGGTTAGCAAGATAACTGATCACAGCCAATCACAGTCTCAGGAACAAAACTCCAGCATGATATTAATTTATTATTGTTTTGCAATCTTGCCCACATATTTGTTAACTAACGAGAATTAAAACTGAAAATGATTTTGTGTTGCTAAATCTATTAAGCGATTGTCATGTTTTAGTGTAAAGTCTTGCGGATGAGACATCAAACCGAGGCCCCGTCTGCTCCCTCAGGTGGACTTAAAAGATCCAAAATCCTATTTTGAAGAAGAGCAGGGGAGTTAGCCTCGGTGCCCTGGCCAATATGTACCCCTCAACCCACATCACAAAAAAAAACAGATTATCTGGTCAATATCGCATTGCTGTTTGTGGGAGCTTGTGTGCGCAAATTGGCTGCCGCGTTTGCCACATTACAACAGTGCCTGCACTTCAAACAGTACTTTGTGCGGTGTAAAGCGCTTTAAGACGTCCGGTGGTTGTGAAAGGCACTATATTAATGTAAGTCCTTCTTTCTTTGAAGTTAGTTAGATCTTATCAAGTATTTTCTCTCAACCTGCTTTCTTCAATTAAAAAAAAACCTGGCTGGGATCCATAGAGCGTAGGTTGCTGTCACAGTGGGGCACAAGAAGAGGCAAGTCAAGAAACATGGATTAGGTAATGTCAAGGCTTGGGGGTTTAACAACTTGT
Source organism: Pristiophorus japonicus (assembly GCF_044704955.1). Taxonomy (NCBI): domain Eukaryota; kingdom Metazoa; phylum Chordata; class Chondrichthyes; family Pristiophoridae; genus Pristiophorus; species Pristiophorus japonicus. The sequence continues at coordinate 230,484,071 of NC_091984.1, forward strand.
AGATTATAGGATGAAAGGATGAAAGACTGAGAGAGGTGAGGATCTCCACAGGCTTGAGATAGAATGGCCCTGAAACTGCAGCTTCTCCAGGTGCATACAACGTGCGCACGTGCCTGAAGAGGCCCCATGAGTACCAGCCCTAGGCGCCTAAGCCCGGCACTTACGCTCTGTCAAAACCAACGCATCCCCGGGAGAAAGGCCTTCGTGGGCAGAGATTTGGGCTATCTGCCCAACGCATGTCCTTCAAACTCTTACGCCTGATAAAAGCCAGCTGCTTTTACCGACGTAAGAGTTTTAAAAGATAGAAAAAAAATACATTTTATCATAAATTTTTATACTAAATATGTCAGTTTATTTTTAATCCTATTAAAACAAAACATTTTCAAAAAAATAATGTTTTTCCTGAAACATTAATTTAATTCAATTTCAATTAATTTTAAATATGTGAGGTGCTTTTTTTTTTATTGTGTTGTGTTTCTGTGTTTTGGGGGGAATTCTCATTGACAGTAATGGGAGCTCGCACAAACGGAACTCACCATTATTATCAATGAGAATACGCCATTGTGATTGGTGGTCCCAGCCCACATGATCCCAGGATGGGCCTACGTTCCTGGGATGCGTGGGCCTCTGCGCTGGGCTGCGCAGCTAGGCCTCGGAGCGCAAGTGTTTGTTCCTCCGGGATAACCAGCTACTTTCGTTAAAAAATTTCAGTCTTCGGCATCTGCCCATGGGAAGTCTCCGACCGCAATTTCTGCCCCAATGTGTTACTGTAGGATCCACAAGAACAACTTCCATTTATCCATTTACAGTGCATCTTTAACATAGCAAAACATCCAAAGGCAGTTCACAGCAGTTTGGTCAGACATAAATTGACACCGAGCCAAAGTCGAGACATTAGGATGGGTGACCAACGCTTAGTCAAAGAAGTAGGCTTTAAGCAGAGTTGTGGTCTACTCGGCTGCCCCATGTCCTAACTCACACCAAGTGTGAGGTCATCCACCTCGGGGAAAAAAACAGTAAAAGGGAATATTATTTGAATTGGGAGAAATTACAACATGCTGCTGTGCAGAGGGACCTGGGGGTCCTTGTGCATGAATCCCAAAAAGTTAGTTTGTAGGTGCAGCAGGTAATCAGGAAGGCAAATGGAATGTTGGCCTTCATTGTGAGAGGGATGGAGTACAAAAGCAGGGTGGTCCTGCTGCAACTGTATAGGGTATTGGTGAGGCCGCACCTGGAGTACTGCGTGCAGTTTTGGTCACCTTACTTAATGAAGGATATACTAGCTTTGGAGGGGGTACAGAGACGATTCACTAGGCTGATTCCGGAGATGAGGGGGTTACCTTATGATGATAGATTGAGTAGACTGGGTCTTTACTCGTTGGAGTTCAGAAGGATGAGGGGTGATCTTATAGAAACATTTAAAATAATGAAAGGGATAGACAAGATAGAGGCAGAGAGGTTGTTTCCACTGGTCGGGGAGACTTAGAACTAGGGGGCACAGCCTCAAAATACGGGGGAGCCAATTTAAAACCGAGTTGAGAAAAAATTTCTTGTCCCAGAGGGTTGTGAATCTGTGAAATTCACTGCCCAAGGAAGCAGTTGAGGCTAGCTCATTGAATGTATTCAAGTCACAGATAGATAGATTTTTAACCAATAAGGGAATTAAGGGTTACGGGGAGAGGGCAGGTAAGTGGAGCTGAGTCCACGGCCAGATCAGCCATGATCTTGTTGAATGGCGGAGCAGGCTCGAGGGGCTAGATGGCCTACTCCTGTTCCTAATTCTTATGTTCTTATGTTCTTAAGACCCGCTCGACCATCACACCCTGTGCTCTCTGACCTACATTGGTTAAGCAATGCTTCGATTTCAAAATTCTCATCCTTGCTTACAAACTCCTCCATGGCCTCGCCCCCTCCCTATCTCTGATCTCTGTAATCTCCTCCAGCCCCACAACCCCCCCCCCCCCCCCCGCCCCCACCTTCCCCAAGGATGTCTGTGCCTCTCAAATTCTGCCCTCTTGAGAATCCCTGATTATAATCGCTCAGCCATTGGTGGCCATGCCTTCTGTTGCCTAGGCCCCAAGCTCTGGAACTCGCTCCCTAAACCTCTCCGCCTCTCTTTCCTCCTTTAAGACACTTCTTAAAACCTACCTCTTTGACCAAGCTTTTGGTCACCTGCACTAATTTCTTCTCATGTGGCTCAATGTCAAATTTATTTGTTTTGTCTTATAACACTGCTGTGAAGCACCTTGGGACGTTTTACTACGTTAAAGTCGCTATATAAATACAAGTTGTTGTTGCTGTTAAAGAAGGCAAGCGAGGTGAAGAGATTTCGGGAGGGAATGCCAGAGCTCAGGGCCTGGTCGGCTGAAGGCACAGCCACCGATGGTGAGTGAGGGTAACGGGGGATACACAAGAGGCCAGTGTTGGAGGAACATAGAGTTCTCGGGCGGGGTTTCGGGCTGGAGGAGGTTACAGAGATAGGGTGTGGGGTGGGAGGGGGCGCGGAGAGGCCGTGGAGGGATTTGAACACGAGGATGAGAATTTTAAAATCAAGGCATTGGTGGCTCGGGGGCCAATGTCGGTCAGCGGGCACTTGGGTGCTGAGTGAATTAGTTCTGGTTTCAATACGGTGAAGTGATAGGGAGGAAGAAGAACATGTAGGCTGGTATATTTGGAACATAAAGGGAACAAGAGAGTTCCTTGACCATAATAAGCTGGTGATAGATTTTTCAGCTACAGTGAGGGAACTAGTTTTTTGTTGATGCTCGGAATGGTGCAGACCAGCACATAAGGCTTTGGGAACTGAAACCAATCAGGGGACAGGCTTTAGGAGGGGGTGTTGCACCTCAGCACTGAGAGAGAACTACACCCTTCTGCAGCCACTTATCTGCAATGACACTCAGTATGTTCAAGATGAACTCTGCACTGTGTGCCAATGTCAATCTGCTGTTCAGGCAGGAATTCATTATGTCATATGGAGGTGTACTGCAGTGGCGTTGAAGCACTGACCACACTCGACCAGTTCCGTTGGGCGGGCCACGTTGACTGCATGCCCCGACACGAGACTCCCAAAGCAAGCGCTCTACTCCTTCACGACAAGCGAGCCCCAGGTGGGCAGAGGAAACGTCACAAGGACACCCTCAAAACCTCCCCTGATAAAAGTGCAACATCCCCACCGACACCTGGGAGTCCCTGGCCAAAGATCGCCCTAAGTGGAGGAAGTGCGTCCGGGAGGGCGCTGAGCACCTCGAGTCTCGTCGCCGAGAGCATGCGGAGGACAAGCGCAGGCAGCGGAAGGAGCGTGCGGCAAACCAGACTCCCCACCCACCCTTGCCTTCAACCACTGTCTGCCCACTCTGTGACAGAGACTGTAATTACCGTATTGGCCATGGAGGGATTTGAAAACAAGGGTGAGAATTTTTTAATTCAGTTGCTGCTTAACGGGGAGCCAATGTAGGTCAGCGAGTACAGGGGTGATGGGTGAGCGGGACTTGGTGCGAGTTAGGACACGGGCTGCCGAGTTTTGGATGAATTCAAGTTTACGGAGGGTAACAACGTGCGAGGCCGGCCAGGAATGAGTTGGAGCAGTCAAGTCTAGAGGAAAAGGGGAGATGCAATGAGACCTGGGTGTCATGGTACATCAGTCATTGAAGGTTGGCATGCAGATACAGCAGGCGGTTAAGAAAGCAAATGGCATGTTGGCCTTCATAGCGAAGGGATTTGAGTACAGGGGCAGGGAGGTGTTGCTACAGTTGTACAGGGCCTTGGTGAGGCCACACCTGGAGTATTGTGCACAGTTTTGGTCTCCTAACTTGAGGAAGGATATTCTTGCTATTGAGTGAGTGCAGCGAAGGTTCACCAGACTGATTCCCAGGATGGCGGGACTGACATATCAAGAAAGACTGGATCAACTCGGCTTGTATTCACTGGAGTTCAGAAGAATGAGAGGGGATCTCATAGAAACGTTTAAAATTTTGACGGGTTTAGACAGGTTAGATGCAGGAAGAATGTTCCCAATGTTGGGGAAGTCCAGAACCAGGGGTCACAGTCTAAGGATAAGGGGTAAGCCATTTAAGACCGAGATGAGGAGAAACTTCTTCAACCAGAGAGTGGTGAACCTGTGGAATTCTCTACCACAGAAAGTTGTTGAGGCCAATTCACTAAATATATTCAAAAAGGAGTTAGATGTAGTCCTTACTACTAGGAGGATCAAGGGGTATGGCGAGAAAGCAGGAATGGGGTACTGAAGTTGCATGTTCAGCCATGAACTCACTGAATGGCGGTGCTGGCTCGAAGGGCCGAATGGCCTACTCCCGCACCTAGTTTCTATGTTTCTATGTAACAAATGCATGGACGAAGGTTTCAGCAGCAGATGAGCTGAGACAAGGGGGGAGATGGGCGACGCTCTTTTCAGAACAAATAGGGATAGACAATTTGCATTCGATGGAGAAAAGCAAGCTAAGAGGAAGGAATAAAGTTCGGTACATGTAACGTATGCACCCGTGAGTATGCTCACAGGTTTGTAGAGTTGTTGCATTGTGAGTGGTTTGGCCAGTCACGTGATGTTCACAAGGCTCAATAAAACCCCAGCCATTTGGGTCTCGGTCATCCACGATGAGGTGTGCGGTTGTGAGCCTCGTGGATGAACTGGTAGTGTGCAGTGTGATTGTTTCCAACTGGGTCCTAGTGCCCCGACCTGCGGGGAAATTCCAGCTGCGGGTCGGGGGTATAAGAGGAGGAGCGTGCCACTTCAAGATACAACGCGAGCCGTTCCAGGAGGGCGACGGCTTCGAGGAGGGCGACTGGGTGAGGTCACCAAAAGCCAGGTCGCCAATTGGAGCGTCGGCAGGAAATTCGGCGGCGCCCAGGTACAGCATCATCATAGGCAGTCCCTCGGAATCAAGGAAGACTTGCTTCCACTCCTGAAGTGAGTCCTTTGGTGGCTGAACAGTCCAATACGAGAGCCACAGACTCTGTCACAGGTGGGACAGATATTCGTGGGGGGAAGTGGGTGGGTGGGACTGGTCTGCCGCGCGCTCCTTCCGCTGCCTGCGCCTGATCTCTTCACGCTCTCAGCGTTGAGATTCGAAGAGCTCAACGCCCTCCTGGATGCACTTTCTCCACCTAGGGCCGTCTTCGGACAGGGTCTCCCAGGTGTCAGTGGTGATGTCGCACTTCACCAGGGAGGCTTTGTAACGTTTCCGCTGGCCACCTTTGGCTCGTTTGCCATGAAGGAGCTCCGCATAGAGCAATTGCTTAGGGAGTCTTGTGTTTGGCATGTGAATTATGTGGCCTGCCCAGCGAAGCTGATCGAGTGTGGTCAGGGGTTCAATGCTGGGGATGTTAGCCTGGGCGCGGACACTGATGTTGGTGCGTCTGTCCTCCCAGGTACAGCAGAGGTGTGGCGAATGATCAGGGCAGAGGAACGGAGAGAGATCGGGGCACACGAGCGACGTGATCAGGGCCCAGGAGAGGCGAGAGTTTGGGGCCCAGAAGAGCCAAGGTCCCAGGGCCAGCCCACACTGCGATATGTGTGCACACTAGGTCCGTGCAGCAGAGCTGCTCTCCAGTCGTCCTGGTTGACCCTTGCCACTGGATAAAGGCCTAGCTCTGTCAAGCCCGTGTGGTGGCTGGTGTGCAACGGCCACCCCACGTTAAAAAAATCCACTCACAGGCATTTTCCAGCCTTCAACATGTAGTTCGGGACCTGGAATGTCAGGTCCTTCATTGAAACACCTGTGAACTCATCCCTTTCTGGTGTGGAAGCAAGTTATTCGAAGAACCGCCTCAGAGAGAAGAGTGTGATTGTTAAACCCTTGTTAATAAACCAACTAGTTCTTAATAGCAATGTGTTGCTATGAATTTTTAAGCAAAGAACCCATGAAGTAAATACATTACAGTACATTAGACTTGGGGAATAATATATAGAAGTTATAACAAGGAAGCAGACCATTCAGCCCAACCTGTCCATGTAGGTATTTACCCTCCACTCGAGTGAACAGTTCTGATCACATTTACCCGCCCTGTTCCCATATCCCTTCAATTGCTTTTCCTTCACCCACCTATCCAACCTATTCCTGATTGTTGACATTGTTTCTTCCTGAACCCTGGAAGTGAATTCCTGTCGTCTCACAACTCTCTGTCCTGCCCTCTGTTCTGTATGGTTATCTGTGGATCCTCATTCTAGGCCCTTCAACGACTGAAAAACAGTCTGCTTCAATCTACCCTGCCCCATTCTTCCATTATTTTGAACTCATCTATCACTTTGCCCCGTAATCTTCTCGTTCAAGCAAAAAAAGCCCCTGCAGGACAGGTGGGGAGTCAAGGGGAGAATTATTTTTCAATGTGCGTATATTATCAATCTCACACAGAGCCCATCGAGAACACCGTATGGCACATCACACCACTCATGTAGAGCATCGCGCTGGTTTATTGATCTGCTGATACTACTTTCGACTGTTCACACATTGTCAGCTACAGCAGCCTTGTCTCCTGACTGTTGAAGCATTCATGTCAACAAGAGAGTGAAGGAAAGATAATCTGTTTCAAGGAGTTTCCCACTACCAATTTAAAGGAACACCATTTGAATAGACTAGGCCGATATTCCCCAGAGTTTAGAGGAATGAGAGGTGACTCATAAGAACATAAGAAATAGGAGCAGAACGAGACCATTTGACCCCTCAAGCCTGCTCCGCCATTCCGTACGATCATGGCTAATCCGATCATGGACTCGGCTCCACTTCCCTGCCCACTCCCCATAACCCCTTATTCCCTTATCGGTTAAGAAACTGTCTATTTCTGTCTTCAATCTATTCAATGTCCCAGCTTTCAAAGCTCTCTGATGCAGTGAATTCCATAGATTTACAACCCACTGAGAAAAGAAATTGCTCCTCATAAGAACATAAGAAATAGGAGCAGGAGTAGGCCATACTGCCCCTCGAGCCTGCTCCGCCATTTAATACGATCATGGCTGATCCGATCATGGACTCAGCTCCACTTCCCTGCCCGCTCAACATAACCCCTTATTCCCTTATCAGTTAAGAAACTGTCTATCTCTGTCTTCAATCAATTCAATGTCCCAGCTTTCAAAGCTCTCTGACGCAGTGAATTCCACAGATTTACAGCCCTATGAGAGAAGAAATACCTCCTCATCTCAGTTTTAAATGGGTGGCCCCTTATTCTAAGATCATGCCCCAAGTTCTAGTCTCCCCTATCAGTGGAAACATCCTCTCTGCATCCACCCTGTCAAGCCCCCTCATAATCTTATACATTTCGATAAGATCACCTCTCATTCTTCTGAATTCCAATGAGTAGAGGCCCAACCTACTCAACCTTTCCTCATAAGTCAACCCCCTCATCTCCGGAATCAACCTAGTGAACCTTCTCTGAACTGCCTCCAAAGCAAGTATATCCTTTCTTAAATATGGAAACCAAAACTGCATGCAGTATTCCAGGTGTGGCCTCACCAAAACCTTGTATAGCTGTAGCAAAACTTCCCTGCTTTTATACTCCATTCCCTTTGCAATAAAGGCCAAGATACCATTGGCCTTCCTGATCACTTGCTGTACCTGCATACTATCCTTTTGTGTTTCATGCACAAGTACCCCCAGGTCCCGCCGTACTGTGGCACTTTGCAATCTTTCTCCATTTAAATAATAACTTGCTCTTTGATATTTTTCTGCCAAAGTGCATGACCTCACACTTTCCAACATTATACTCCATCTGTCAAATTTTTGCCCACTCACTTAGCCTGTCTATGTCCTTTTGCAGATTTTTTGTGTCCTCCTCACACATTGCTTTTCCTCCCATCTTTGTATCATCAGCAAACTTGGCTACGTTACACTCGGTCCCTTCCTCCAAGTCGTTAATATAGATTGTAAATAGTTGGGGTCCCAGCACTGATCCCTGCAGCACCCCACTGGTTACTGATTGCCAACCCGTGAATGAACCATTTATCCCGACTCTCTGTTTTCTATTAGTTAGCAAATCCTCTATCCATGCTAATATGTTACCCCCAACCCCGTGAACTTTTATCTTATGCAGTAACTTTTTATGTGGCACCTTGTCAAATGCCTTCTGGAAACCCAAATACACCACATCCACTGGTTCCCCTTTATCCACCCTGTTTGTTACATCCTCAAAGAATTCCAGCAAATTTGTCAAACATGACTTCCCCTTCATAAATCCATGCTGACTCTGCCTGACTGACTTATGTTTTTCCAAATGTCCTGCTACTGTTTCTTTAATAATGGACTCCAACATTTTCCCAACCACAGGCGTTAGGCTAACTGGTCTATAATTTCCTGCCTCCTTTTTTAAATAGGGACGTTACATTTGCCATTTTCCAATCTGCTGGGACCTCCCCAGAATCCAGGGAATGTTGGTAAATTACAACCAATGCATCCACTATCCCTGCCGCTACCTCTCTTAAGATCCTGGGATGCAAGCCATCAGGTCCAGGGGATTTATTCGCCTTTAGTCACATTAATTAATGAGTACCACCTCCTTCATGATTGTGATTGTGGTAAGTTCCTGCTCCCCCACCCCTCCCCCCCCATAGCTCCTTGACTATCCACTGTTGAGATATTGTTAGTGTCCTCTACTGTAAAGACTGATACTAAATATTTGTTCAGAGTTTCTGCCATCTCCATGTTCCCCATTACTAATACCCAAGTCTTGTCCTCTAAGTTGTAGCAGGACTTCTTTGCTTTTATACTCTATCCCCCTTGCAATAAAGGCCAACATTCCATTTGCCTTCCTGATTACTTGCTGTACCTGCATACTAACCTTTTGTGTTTCATGCACAAGGACCCCCAGGTCACTCTGTACTGCATCACTTTGCAATTTTTCTCCATTTAAATTATAATTTGCTTTTCTATTTTTTCTGCCGAAGTGGATAACCTCACATTTTCCCACATTATACTCCATCTGCCAAATGTTTGCCCACTCACTTAGCCAGTCTATATCCCTTTACAGATTTGCTTTCCTACCCATTTTTATATCATCAGCAATCTTGGCTGCATTATACTCAGTCCCTTCAGCAAGAGTTTAATATAGATTGTAAATAGTTGAGGTCCCAACACCGATCCCTGCGGCACCCCACTAGTTACTGATTGCCAACCAGAATATGACCCGTTTATCCTGACTCTCTGTTTTCTGTTAGTTAGCCAATCCTCTAGCCATGCTAATAAATATATATATAGCCATACTCATTGAAACATAAAATATTTCTAAGGGGCTTGACAGGGTAGATGCAGGGAGGATATTTCCTCCTGGCTGGGGAGTCTAGAACCAGGGGTCACAGTCTCAGAATCAGGGGTCGGCCATTTACGTCTGAGTTGAGGAGAAATTTCTTCACTCAGTAGATGGTGAATCTTTGGAATTCTCTAGCCCAATCATCATCATCATAGGGCAGTCCCTTGAACCGAGGATGACTTGCTTCCACGTCAAAAAGTTCACAGGTGTTTCAATGAAGGACCTAATATTCCAGATCCCCAACTACATGTTGAAGGGTGGAAGATGACTGTGCGTGGATTTTTTTAACGTGGGGTGGCCGTTGCACACCAGCCACCACACGGGCTTGACCGAGCGAGGTCTTGGTTCAGTGGCAAGGGTTAACCAGGACGACTGGAGACCAGCTCTACTGCACGGACCTAGTGCGCACACATATCGCAGTGTGGGCTGGCCAGTGCTGCCCCTGGCCCCGAACTCACGCCTCTCCTGGGCTTCGAAGAGCTGTGGAGATTCAGTCATTGAGTATATTCAAGACAAATATCAATAGATTTTTGGATAATAAGGAAATTGAGGAATATGGGGATAGTGCATGAAAGTGGAGTTGAGGTCGAAGATCAGCCATGATCCTATTGAATGGTGGGGCAGGCTCGAGGGGCCGAATGGCCTACTCCTGATTCTTCTGTTCATGTGTAAATGGTAAAGCAAAGTTTGTTCCCTTTTTCATAAATTCTTCTTTCCCCTCAAATGAAAAAAGAAATAGAAAGAATTTGGATTTATATAGCGTCTTTCACCACCGTGCGACTTTGCCAAGCACTTTACAGTACGAAGTACTTGTAGTCGCTATTGTAATGTGGGAAACGCAGCAGCCAATTTGCGCACAGCAAGCTCCCACAAACAGCATTGCGATAATTACCAGATAATCTGTTTTTTTTAGCGTTATGGATTGAAGGATAAATACTGTTCAGGACACCAGGGAGAAATCAACAACAACAATGTATATTTATGTAGCACCTTTAAATTAATAAAACGTCCCAAGGTGCATCACAGGAGTATTACAGACAAAAAATTTGACAACAAGTTTGGCACCGAGCCACATAACGAGAAATTAGGACTGGTGATCAAAGAGGTTGATTTTAAGGAGCGTCTTGAAGGAGGAAAGAGAGGTAGAGAGGCGGAGAGGTTTAGCCAGGGAGTTCTAGAGTTTGGGCCCCAGGCAACAGAAGGCACGGCCACCAATAGTGGAGCGATTATAATCAGGGACGCTCAGGAGGGCAGAATTAGAGGAGCGCAGACATCTCGGGAGGGTTGTGGGGCTGGAGGAGATTACAGAGATAGGGAGGGGCGAGGCCATGGAGGGATTTGAAAACAAGGATGAGAATTTTGAAATCGAGGCATTGCTTAACCGGGAGCCAATGTAGGTCAGCGAGCACAGGGGTGATGGGTGCGAGTTAGGTTTTCCCTGCTCTTCTTTGAAATAGTACCACAAGATCTTTTACGTCCACCTGAGAGAGCAGACAGGGCCTCGTTTTAACGTCCGAAAGACGGCACCTCCGACACTGCACTGGAGTGTCAGCCTAGATTTTTGTGCTCAAGTCTCTGTAGTTAACTTTTGCTGTTGTCCAATTGACAGGAACTGTCAGCCTTCTGGCATTTCACCAGCTGTCATTCTTCAGGCGTGAGATACTGAACTGAGCTTTAGCATGTTATCCCACTGCGGGGAAATCTCAAACTTGCTCAGTGTTGTCCTCGTCCCCATCCATCATAAGCAGTCTCTCGAAATCAAGGAAGACTCCAAAAGTGAGTTCTCAGGTGTCTGTACAGTCCAATACGGGAATTACAGTCTCTGTCACAGGTGGGACAGACAGTGGTTGAAGGAAAGGATGGGTGGGGAGTCTGGTTTGCCGCACGCTCCTTCCGCTGCCTGCGCTTGTTTTCCACATGCTCTCGGCGATGAGACTCGAGGTGCTCAGCGCCCTCCCGGATGTTCTTCCTCCACTTAGGGCAGTCCTTGGCCAGGGACTCCCAGGTGTCGGTGGGGATGTTGCATTTTATCAGGGAGGCTTTGAGGATGCCCTTGTAACGTTTCCTCTGCCCACCTGAGGCTCGCTTGCCGTGAAGGAGTTCAGAGTAGAGCGCTTGCTTTGGGAGTCTTGTGTCAGGCATGCGAACAATGTGGCCCGCCCAGCGGAGCTGGTCGAGTGTGGTCAGTGCTTCGATGCTGGGGATGTTGGCCTGATCGAGGACACTGACGTTGGTGCGTCTGTCCTCCCAGGGGATTTGCAGGATCTTACAGAGACATCGTTGGTGGTATTTCTCCAGCGATTTGAGGTGTCTACTGTACATGGTCCACGTCTCTGAGCCATACAGGAGGGCGGGTATCACTACAGCCCTGTAGACCATGAGCTTGGGAGCTTTTCATAGCTTGAGAGCCTATTATCAGCAAAGGAAGACATCGCCAACAAGGTTCAACACCACCTCCAGTGCGCCAGCGTAGCCTTCGGCCTCCTGAGGGAAAGAGTATTCAAAGATAAGGCCCTCAAATCTGGCATCAAGCTCATGTCCTCGTCCACATCCTTGCCCAATTTCAAGGGACGCATGCTTTCAAACAAGGATCGACTCCAACGACGCCTTGCATTTATCTAGCGCCATTATTGCCAATTAGCGGCCCCAGGCGCTTCACAGAAGTGTAATCTGATGACAAGTGACACCGAGCCAAAGAAGGAGCTATCATCTCTGCAACGCTGCCAACACCAGCAATTTTGTTAGTGATTTAAGAGCTTGGCTCCATTCAGTTAATGCATGTAACGTGTGGGACAGAAGGGAGAAGGAAAACTCATCGAGCTCCCGTCCAACCCTTGTAAATTGTACGAGTTATAATAGTGCAAAATCAATAAATCTTTGTGTGTAAAATTGTGACTGTTGGCAATGTTATTTGCTGTGTTTCTAAACAAAAGAATCTTGCTGCAGTTCTGCACCTATGGGCCTTGTCCTTTCACCTAGATTTCTCAATAAGGCCCGGGGCTAGAAATTTGTTTGGAGGGTTCCTCAGGCGTTAATGTCGGAGGGAGGCTAAACTCAGCGCCAGAAAACTTTTAGTGAATGGGAGCAGCAAAATTCCGTTTTTGCGCTCTGAGAGTGGAGCGCAGCGCGAAGGGAAGCGTCCGACACTTCTCTTGGGGCGCTGGGCCAGGTGAGCAACTGAACATCCTGTGGCTTTGTAGCCTCCCTGCAAAAAAAAAAACCACAACAAAAAAAATTCACTATGCATTGCTCACCCCAAATAAAGTTCAAATCGCAAAAAAAGCCATCAATCAGATTTACCTCGCGCAGACATTCCCTCCCCTAGTGCCCGGGACAGCTCTGAAAGCCAGCTTTCTCTGGCGCTGTCGCTACGGGAACCACGGGTGCAGCGCAAAACAAATTGCGTGTCGATACCGGGGGGGGGCGTTGCACCCGGGCGATACTCCTCAGCGCCATCGGCACCATCACTCTGAAATTGGCGAGCGGCGCGAATTCCGACGCTCACGGCTGCAAACCCTTTAGCGCCCCTCGCGAGAAAGATAGAAAGACTTGGATTTATATAGCGCCTTTCACGACCACCGGACGTCTCAAAGCGCTTCACAGCCAATGAAGTACTTCTGGAGTGTTAGTCACAGTTGTAATGTAGGAAATGCAGCAGCAGCTAATTTTGCGCACAGCAAGCTCCCACAAACAGCAATGTGATAATGACCGGATCGTCTGTTTTTTTTTGTTATGTTGATAAATATTGGCCCAGGACACCGGGAATAACTCCCATGCTCTTCTTGCCATGGGATCTTTTCCGTCCACTTGAGAGGGCAGACGGGGCCTCGTTTTAAGGTCTCATCCGAAAGACGGCACCTCCGACAGTGCAGCATTCCCTCAGCACTGCACTGGGAGTGTCAGCCTAGATTTTTGTGCTCAAGTCCCTGGAGTGGGACTTGAACCCACAGCCTTCTGACTCAGAGGCAAGTGTGCTACCCACTGAGACACAGCTGTCACTGTAAGCGAGGGGCGCTGTCCAACCAGATTTCTCCTCCCAGGTCTTACTATTTCTGTAGTGTACTTGTGAATGACTCCACGAGGCAATGTGTTGTACTCAAACTGTAGTGACCTTGGTCCTTTACTCGTAACTCCAGAGTGAGGCAGCTGCATGGTGGCTCCCCTTTTATACAGCCCCTACCACCAGGGCAGGACAGGAAACCCCCGGTCTCCACCAGTTGCACCCTCTAGTGGTGCCAGCATGTATATACACAGTCTAAACCTTATTGATAGCACATCAGGTAAACAAGTCTCCAGCTTATGCAACTATGCAGTGACTACACAGAGAGTATATATAGTTTGCATATATAATAGGTCTCACACAATGTTTCCTGTGAGATGCGTTTTGTTCTTTGCAAGCGTGACTCTTTGAATACGCTGTCCCTTAAAATTTCTGCGCATGCGCGGACCTTACAACGGAAAAGCGCGGACCTTACAACGGAAAAGCCGGTGAGCGGCCTGCGTGGGCCCTCTTCCATTACCGCCCGGGCACACGGCTTAGCGGAAGCGTTGGTCTCGCAGCTCGGCAGGGTGGTTCATTTGCTCTGAGAGATATCCATCACAATCTTTGTCGTGCCTATGTACCCATTAATACTTGAAGGGGAAAATATTTTCGGGTCGTGCGGAAGTGACAGGGGAGTGGGACTATTTGGATCGCTCTTTCAAAGAGCCGGCACAGACACGATGGACCAAATGGCCTCCCTCTCTATGCTGTATCAGTTACCCTCTGTCCATTCGCAGTGTATTTTGGCTGCTGCTCCGGACCCGAGCTCATTGCTTCTATTTCCCTTGCTCTCATCATAGAAAAATAGCACCGAAGGAGGACATTCGGCCCGTCTGTGCCCGTGCTGGCTCTTTGGTAGAGCGATCCAATTAGTCCCACTCCCCTGCTCTTACCCCATAGCCCTGCACATTTAGTCCCTGCACATTTATCCACTTCCCTTTTGAAAGTGACTGTTGAATCTGCTCCCACCGCCCTTTCAGGCAGCGCATTCCCGATCACAACAACTCGCTGCGTAAAAGACATTTCTCCTCATCTCCCCCCTGTTCTTTTGCCAATTCCCTTCAATCCGTGTCCTCTGGTTACCCTCCTGCTGCTGGAAGCAGACTCTTTCTATTTACACTTCATGAATATCTCTATTAAATTCTCCTTAACCTTCTCTGCTCGAAGGAGAATTTAATATTTACTTTACTATATTTCTGTATCTTAGCTATTCATTTGGTTACACCTCTTAGGTACTTCATTCAAGCCTCCATTCACTTAAGACGCTCCTTAAAACCTATCCCTTTGTCAGCTGTGGCTCAGTGGGTAACACTCTCGTCTCTGAATCAGAAGTTTGTGAATGGCGGAGCAGGCTCGATGGACCAAATGGCCTATGCCTGCTCTGATTTCTTATGTTCTTATTTCCTATGATTCAAGTCCAACTCCAGGGGTCTAATCACAAAAGGCTGGAGGCTGACACGCCAGTGCAGTGCTGAGGGAGTGCTGCACTGTTGGAGGTCTTTCGGATGAATCGAGGCCCCATCTGCTCTCTCAGGTAGATGTAAAAGATCCCATGGCACTATTTTGAAAAAGAGCAGGGGAGTTATCCCTGGTGTCCTGGGCCAATATTTATCCCTCAATCAACATCACAAAAAAACAGATTATCTGGTCATTACCACATTGCTGTGTGTGGGAGCTTGCTGTGCACACATTGGTTCCTGTGTTCCCCACATTACAACAGTGACTACACTCCAAAAGTACTTCATTGACTGTAAAGTGCTTTGAGACGTCCGATGGTCGTGAAAGGCGCAATATAAATCCAAGTCTTTCTTTCTCATTGTCCCAACATTTGGCCACCTGCCCTAATGTCTCCTTATGTGGATCGGTGTCAAATTATGTTTGATAACGCTCCTGTGAAGCACTTTGGGATGTTTTACTATGTAAAAGGCGCTATATAAATGCAAGTTGTTGTTGTTAGATAGATAGATTTTTAACCAATAAGGGAATTAAGGGTTATGGGGAGCGGGCGGGTAAGTGGAGCTGAGTCCACGGCCAGATCAGCCATGATCTTGTTGAATGGCGGAGCAGGCTCGAGGGGCTTGATGGCCGACTCCTGTTCCTAATTCTTATGTTCTTATGTTATCAGTCAAGAATTTGACACCGAGCCATATAAGGAGAAATTAGGGCAGGTGACCAAACACAGGTGGGTTTTAAGGGGCATCTTAAAGGAAGGAGGAGGGACGCGCAGAGAGGCGAAGAGGTTTAGGGAGCGAATTCCGCAGTTTCGGGCCTGTACTGCTGAAGGCATGGCCGCCGATGGTGGAACGATTAAAATTTAGACATGCGCAAGAATTGGAGGAGCGCAGGGATCTCAGAGGGTTGTGGGGCTGGAGGAGATTACAGAGATAGGGAGGGGCGAGGCCATGGAGGGATTTGAAAACAAGGATGAGAATTTTGAAATCGAGGCATTGCTTAACCGGGGGCCAATGTAGGTCAGCGAGCACAGGGGGTGATGGGTGAGCGGGATTTGGTGCGAGTTAGGACACAGTGGGTGATGGGTGAGTGGGACTTGGTGCGAGTTAGGACACAGGAGGTGATGGGTGAGTGGGACTTGGTGCGAGTTAGGACACGGGGGGTGATGGGTGAGCGGGACTTGGTGCGAGTTAGGACACAGGGGGTGATGGGTGAGTGGGACTTGGTGCGAGTTAGGACACAGGGGGTGATGGGTGAGTGGGACTTGGTGCGAGTTAGGACACAGGGGGTGATGGGTGAGTGGGACTTGGTGCGAGTTAGGACACAGGGGGTGATGGGTGAGCGGGACTTGATGCGAGTTAGGACACAGGGGGTGATGGGTGAGTGGGACTTGGTGCGAGTTAGGACACAGGAGGTGATGGGTGAGCGGGACTTGGTGCGAGTTAGGACACAGGGGGTGATGGGTGAGCGGGACTTGGTGCGAGTTAGGACACGGGGGGTGATGGGTGAGCGGGACTCGGTGCGAGTTAGGACACAGGGGGTGATGGGTGAGCGGGATTTGGTGCGAGTTAGGACACAGGGGGTGATGGGTGAGCGGGACTTGGTGCGAGTTAGGACACAGGAGGTGATGGGTGAGCGGGACTTGGTGCGAGTTAGGACACAGGGGGTGATGGGTGAGCGGGACTTGGTGCGAGTTAGGACACGGGGCAGGATAACGTTCCTGTGACGCCGCCATCATGGGTGTGGGGGGGGAGGGGGAGCGCGGGTGTTAAAATTCCCCCGTAGTGCCTGAAGTTGCCGAGTGATAATTAATTCTGATGCCTCAGCAGCTTTACATTCCCAAGCACTCCAAGTGTTATCAATAAATAATGATTCTGCAACACTGCAGATTACACAGCCTGAGACAACGTTCCGACTTGCAAAACACTTCACCGAACATGGCATGAGTTACAATCTCCCTCTTCCTTGCCAAGGTGCAAAGACAATTACGTGGCGCAAGATTATGGTTAGCCCGGGGATGTTCAAATTTGATGCTCACAGCTAAGCTGGGTGTGTTCTTTCTCTCTTTCCCTCTTCAAATAGTCTTCTCCAATGTCCTCCCCTCCCCCCTTGGATTCGAGTTCGATGAGTGCGGTCGACCGCCTTCATGTCCTTTATCCACATGTGCATCCTAACTGGGCTGAAAGGGTTAATTTAGAAGGGCAGGTTGCATAGACTAGGCTTGTATTCCCTGGAACACAGAAGATTAAAGGGTGATGGAATTGAGCTGGTTAAGGTGATTACAGGAGTTGATAGGGTAGATAGAGATAAACTATTTCCTCCGGTGGGGCAATGCAGATCAACAACAACGTGTATTTATATAGCGCCTTTAACGTAGTGAAACATCCCGAGGCCCTTCACGGGAGTATTATGCGATAAAAATTCAACACCCGGCCGAATAAGTAGAAATTAGCGCAGGTGAGCGGTAGGTTATAAGGAGCGTCTTGAAGGAGAAGCGAGAGGCGGAGAGGTTTAGGCAGGGAGTTCCAGAGCTTGGGTCCAGGCAACAGAAGGCATGGCCACCGATGGTGAGCGATTATAATCAGGGATGCTCAAGAGGCCAGAATTAGAGGAGCGCAGACATCTCGGGGGGTGAGTGGTTAAGAACATAAGAACATAAGAAATAAACAGGAGTAGGCCATTTGGCCCCTCGAGCCTGCTCCGCCATTCAATAAGATCATGGCTGATCTGATCATGGATTCAGTTCCACTTCCCTCCCCATAACCCTTTACTCCCTTATCGCTCAAAAATCTGTCTATCCCTGCCTTAAATAGATTCAATGACCCAGCCTCTGGGGCAGAGAATTCCATAGATTTACAAGAAATTCCTCCTCATCTCAGTTTTAAATGGGCGGCTCCTTATTCTGAGACTAAGGGCTCGAGTTTGGTGAGACCTAAGTTCCGTGCAAGTACCGTCATAAAGACCGCTAAAATCCTGAGGGTACTTTGGGCGGAGGTTTCGTGAATAAACGTGGCCTGGCGGAAAAAGTGAACCTTGCCGTCGATTCTGGGCGGCAGCGGGCAGTAGCTCCCATTCTGGCCGGCAAATGCGATCCTCGGCAAAGTACCGCCGAGGACAGAGGCGGGCCCAGGGAGCGGGGGGAACGGAGAAAATAAAAAAATTTCAAAACAATTTTTTTTAAAAAACACCAGAAACCCTTCAAGGACCCCCATCCACCTAAATCCTTGCAAAAGAAACAAAGAAAAGAACTGGACTAAGCTTTTTTTAACAGGTCTTCACACTTAACGTTCAGGTAAGACCTGCCTCCACATGGTGGTCTCTTCTGCTGCCGGAGCAGAGGGCCGTCTGGACCAAACTGGGGACGCAGCGGGCGGCAGGACTTTTGTGGGCGTTGCACGCCAGTGCAGGCCAGCGGACGGTCCCCAGCGATCTTCTCTCCCCGCCGGCATGAGGACCTGACCAAACTCACTCGGAGGGGAGAGCGCCCAAAAAACATCGAGACCGCTGAGCCAGCGGTGAGACGACCAAACTCGGACTCTATGTCCCCGAGCTTCAGTTTCCCCTAAGAGTGGAAATATCCTCTCTGCATCCACCTTGTCGAGCTCCCTCATTATTTTATATGTTTCCATAAGATCACCTCTCATTCTTTTGAACTCCAATGAGTAGAGGCCCAACCTACTCAACCTAACTTCATAAGTCAACCCCCCTCATCTCCGGAATCAACCGAGTGAACCTTCTCTGAACAGCCTCCAATGCAAGTATATCCTTTCTTAAATACGGAGACCAAAACTGCACGCAGTACTCCAGGTGTGGCCTCACCAATACCTTATATAGCTGTAGCAAGTCTTCTCTGCTTTTATACTCTATCTCCCTTGCAATAAAGGCCAACATTGCATTTGCCTTCCTGATCACTTGCTGTACCTGCATACTAACTGTTTGTGTTTCATGCACAAGGACCCCCAGGTCCCTCTATACTGCAGCACTTTGCAATTTTTCTCCATTTAAATTATCATTTGCTTTTCTATTTTTTCTGCCAAAGTGGATAGCTTCACATTTTCCAACATTATACTCCATCTGCCAATTTTTTTTCCCACTCACTTACCCTGTCTATATCCCTTTGCAGATTTTTTGTGTCCTCCTCACACATTGCTTTCCCACCCATCTTTGTATCATCAGCAAACTTGGCTACATTATACTCGGCCCCTTCATCCAAGTCATTAATATAGATTGTAAATAGTTGAGGCCCCAGCACTGATCCCTGCGGCACCCCACTAGTTACTGTTTGCCAACCGGGAAATGACACATTTAACCGACTCTGTTTTCTGTTAGTTAGCCAATCCTCTATCCATGCTAACATAATACCCCTAACCCCGTGAAATTTTATCTTGTGCAGTAACCTTTTATGTGGCACCTTATCGAATGCCTTCTGGAAATCCAAATAAACCACATCCACTGGTTCCCTCTTATCCACCCTGCTCGTTACATCCTCAAAGAACTTCAGCAAATTAGTCATACATGATTTCCCTTTCATAAAACCATGCTGACTCTGCTTGATTAAAATGCTTTTGCAAATGTCCTGCTACTGCTTCCTTAATAATGGACTCCAGCATTTTCCGAAAGACAGATGTTAGGCTAACTGGTCTATAGTTTTCTGCTTTCTGTCTGCCTCCTTTTTTAAATAGGGGTGTTACATTTGTGGTTTTCAAATCCACTGGGACCTCCCCAGAATCCAGGGAATTTTGGTAGATTACAACCAATGCATCCACTATCTCTGCAGCCACTTCTTTTAAGACCCTAGAATGCAAGCCGTCAGGTCCAGGGGACTTGTCCGCCTTTAGTTGCATTATTTTACCGAGTACTACTTCTTTAGTGATAGTGATTGTATTAAGTTTCTCCCTCCCTATAGCCCCTTGATTATCCACGATTGGGATGTTTTTAGTGTCTTCTATCATGAAGCCCGATATAAAATATTTGTTCAACGTCTCTGCCATTTCCCTGTTCCCCATTATTACTTCCCCAGTCTCATCCTCTAGGGGATCAACATTTACTTTAGCCACTCTTTTCCTTTTTATGTACCTGTAGAAACTCTTACGATCTATTTTTATATTTCGTGCTAGTTTACTTTCATAATCTATCTTCCCTCTCTTTATTTTTTTTTAGTCTTTCTTTGCTGGCTTTTAAAAGTTTACAATCCTCTGACCTCCCAGTAGTCTTGGCCACTTTGTATGCCCTGGTGGGGCTGGAGGAGATTGCAGAGCTAGGGAGGGGTGAGGCCGTGGAGGAATTTGAAAATGAGGATGAGCATTTTGAAATCGAGGCGTTGCTTAACTGGAAGCCAATGTCGGTCAGCGAGCACAGGGGGTGATGGCTGAGCGGGACTTGGTGGGAGTTAGGACACGGGCAGCCGAGTTTTGGATCACCTCTAGTTTACGTAGGGTAGTGTAGTAACAAGGGGGCATAACCTTAAAATCAGAGCCAGGCTGTTCAGGGGTGATGTCAGGAATCATTTCTTCATACAAAGGGTAGGGGGAATCTGGAACTCGCTCTGCTAAAAAGCTGTTGAGGCCGGGGATCAATTGAAAATTTCAAAACTGAGATTGATAGAATTTTGTCAGGCAAGGGCATTAAGGGTTACGGAACGAGGGCGGATAAATGGAGTTGAGGTACGGATCAGCCACGATCTAATTGGGTGGCGGAACGGGCTCGAGGGGCTGAATGGTCTCCTCCCATTCCTGGTGTAAGCTATTCCCTTCGTCATATCCGAGCCCGATCTTTTCCGCACCCACTTGCTCACGGCAGGCTTTCCTGGATATCCCGGGGGGGGGG
Source organism: Pristiophorus japonicus (assembly GCF_044704955.1). Taxonomy (NCBI): domain Eukaryota; kingdom Metazoa; phylum Chordata; class Chondrichthyes; family Pristiophoridae; genus Pristiophorus; species Pristiophorus japonicus. The sequence goes on from NC_091984.1 coordinate 230,504,646, forward strand.
GGGGGTGTTCTTGGGTATCTGCTGGAATCCTCACCAAATCTCCCGTTCCGAACAGCACCCACCACCGCCTTCCCAGCGGAGATCAGCACAGAGTGAAGGATGAAACCTGGGTCCTGGCTGGGTCTGGGCTGGCGCGAGGCAGAGCCACTGGGACGCAGGGTGTGTGTTATTTCAAATAAATAATGCACAGTACGCTCAGCACATTCACGTTGCACACTCCCCTGGGGATTCCCCTCCCCTAAACTCCCGACAGCAGCAGTATTTCATTCCGTCCTCAAACTCCAATCCTGTTTTGCCACCCTTCCCCCTCCTTGAAAGTATATGTGCCAATAGAGCAGCCTGTGTTTGCACAGAATGTGATTCCACACTGACGCATCAAATCAATCAACTGCACCCGAATTCTCACTGGCAGTGTGTGCACACTGATTTTTTTCGAGACTGGTCAATATATAAGATATGAACTACATGCTCCTCACTGTGTTGAAGTCATTGAAATTTAATGAGATAGATATAGGCTTGGCAACTGCTGAGCCAATGATATTCATTAGCGCTTCCATGGAAACCATATGCCTCGTTTGACCCACATTCATTCCCATTGGTCCAATCTCCACACATTCGGGAAGAGGGGAGTGAGCACTAAACCATACACTGCACGGAGAAGGAATTCAATTCGCATTATTGCTTTCACAGTTTGTTCAGTACAGTGTTTGATCCGTCAGCTCCGGCTGCCTTCACTCAAGGGTTAAAATAAAAAAACTTGCATTTATATAGCGCCTTTCATGACCTCAGGATGTCCCAAAGCGCTTTACAGCCAATGAAGCACTTTTGAAGTGTAATCACTGTGGTAATGTAGCAAACACAGCAGCCAATTTGCGCACAGCATGCTCCCACAAACAGCAATGTGATAATGACCAGTTAGTCTGTTTTTTTGTGATGCTGATTAATATCGGCCAGGACACTGGCGATAACTCCCCTGCTCTTCTTCGAAATAGTGGCCATGGGATCTTTTATGTCCACTGGAGAGAGCAGTCGGGGCCTCCGTTTAACGTCTCAACTGACAGACGGCACCCCCGACAGTGCAGCACTCCCCTGGAGTGACAGCCTCACTTTACGTGCTGAAGTCCCTGGAGTGGGACTTGAACCCACAACCTTCTGACTCGGAGGTGAGAGGGCTGCCCTCTGAGACACAGCTGATACTGTAAGGGGCGCTATCCAACCAAATTTCTCCCCCCAGGTCTTGCATTTGGTAATGACCAGATAATCTGTTTTTAGTGATGTTGCTTGAGGGATGAATATTGGCCAGACGCACCAACGTCAGTGTTCTCGATCAGGCCAATATCCCCAGCATCGAAGCACTGACCACACTCGACCAGCTCCGTTGGGTGGGCCACATTGTCTGCATGCCTGACACAAGGCTCCCAAAGCAAGCGCTCTACTCGGAACTCCTACACGGCAAGCGAGCCCCAGATGGGCAGAGGAAACGTTTCAAGGACACCCTCAAAAACTCCCTGATAAAGTGCAACATCCCCACCGACACCTGGGAGTCCCTGGCCAAAGATCGCCCTAAGTGGAGGAAGTGCATCCGGGAGGGCGCTGAGCACCTCGAGTCTCGTCGCCGAGAGCATGCAGAAAACAAGTGCAGGCAGCGGAAGGAGCGTGCGGAAAACCAGACTCCCCACCCACCCTTTCCTTCAACCACTGTCTGTCCCACCTGTGACAGAGACTGTAATTCCCGTACTGGGCTGTACAGCCACCTGAGAACTCACTTTTGGAGAGGGAGCAAGTCTTCCTCGATTTCGAGAAACTGCCAATGATTTGATGATTGGCCCTGACATCGGGAAAAGAACATGCCTGCTGTGGTTCGAAATAGTATCATGGGATTCGAGAGGGCAGACATCTCATCTGAAAGACGGCACCTCCGACAGTGCAGCACCTCCCTCAGTACTGCACTCGAGTGTCAGCCTCGAGTTGTGTGCTCATCTCTGGAGTGGGACTTCAACCTTCTGGCTCAGAGGTGAGAGTGCTACCCACTGGGCTAAGTTAAGGGGACCTTGCCCGAGGTTTATTTTACACTCTGCTCTGGTCTTCTGGTGATAATCTGCGGTGCCTTTCACAGTTGGATTGGCATCATCAGGAGGACAGAAGAGAGGGGGGGGGGGTGGGGGCGATATTCTGAACCTGGCAAGATGCAGTGGATTCAAGGTCGGGATATAATCTCAGGGGTCAAGATCAAGCTTGCATTTTTTAATATCGAAAGTCATATATAAGCGTTTCACTTCTGTTGAACAATTTTTACTCCATTACAGAAAGGATGTTGACAGCAAGCGTTGGGTTTCCGATTGTCTTTCACTCACAGAGTGGGAGTCAAATTCAAAAGAATGAACAACTCTCGGGGTCAAACGACAAATTCATTTCAATGAATTTTTAATTCCACCGAGTTAAATACCCAGCCCATTGTGAGCAATGAAAATATAAATCCATCGTCAACCCGTCCCCACCACACACCCAACCCCCGCCAAACCCCCCACACACACCCAACCCCCGCCAACGCCCCCCCACACCCAACCCCCGCCAAACACCCCCCACACACACCCAACCCCCGCCAAACCCCCCACACACACCCAACCCCGCCAATCCCCCCACACACCCAACCCCGCCAAACCCCACCACACACACCCAGCCCTGCCAAACCCCCCTCACACACCCAACCCCACCAAACCACCCCCCACACACACCCAACCCCGCCAAACTCCCCCCACACACCCAACCCCGGCCAAACCCCCCCCACACACACCCAATCCCCGCCAAACCCCCCACACACACCCAACCCCGCCAAACCCCCCCACAGACACCCAACCTCCGCCAAACACCCCCCACACACCCAACCCCCGTCAAACCCCCCCTCCACGTACCCAACCCCCGCCAAACCCCCCACACACCCAACCCCCACCAAACCCCCCCCACACACCCAACCCCCGCCAAACCCCCCCACACACACCCAACCCCCGCCAAACCCCCCCCCCCACACACCCAACCCCCGCCAAACCCCCCCCCACACACCCAACACCCGCCAAACCCCCCACACACCCAACACCCGCCAAACCCCCCCACACACACCCAACCCCCGCCAAACCCCCCCACACACACCCAACACCCGCCAAAACCCCCCACCACAAACCCAACCCCCGCCAAACCCCGCCACACACACCCAACCCCCGCAAAACCCCCCCCACACACACCCAACCCCCGCAAAACCCCCCCCACACACACCCAACCCCCGCCAAACCCCCCACACACCCAACTCCCGCCAAACCCCCCACACACCCAACCCCCGCCAAACCCCCCCCACACACACCCAACCCCCGCCAAACCCCCCACACACACACCCAACCCCCGCCAAACCCCCCCCCCACACACCCAACCCCCGCCAAACCCCCCCCACACACACACCCAACCCCCGCCAAACCCCCCCCCCACACACCCAACCCCCGCCAAACCCCCCCCACACACACACCCAACCCCCGCCAAACCCCCCACACACCCAACTCCCGCCAAACCCCCCACACACCCAACCCCCGCCAAACCCCCCCCACACACACCCAACCCCTGCCAAACCCCCCACACACACACCCAACCCCCGCCAAACCCCCCCCCCACACACCCAACCCCCGCCAAACCCCCTGCACACACCCCCCCCCCGCCAAACCCCCCCCACACACACCCAACCCCCGCCAAACCCCCCCCCACACACACCCAACCCCCGCCAAACCCCCCACACACCCAACCCCCGCCAAACACGGAAAGGGGTTGGGGGGAGGGAGCGGTGTGGGGAGGGAGAGTGGGTGGGGGGGAGTGAGAGGGGGTGGGGGGAGGGAGAGGGGGTGGGGAGGGAGAGGGGGTGGGGGGGAGGGAGAGGGCGTGGGAGGGAGGGAGAGGGGGTGGGGGGAGGGAGAGGGGGTGGGGGGGAGAGAGAGATGTGGGGAGGGAGAGGGGGTGGGGGGGAGGGAGAGGGCGTGAGGGGGAGGGAGAGGTGGTGGGGGGGGGAGAGGGGGTGGGGGGAGGGAGCGGTGTGGGGAGGGAGAGTGGGGGGGGGGAGGGAAAGGGGGTGGGGGAGGGAGCGGTGTGGGGAGGGAGAGTGGGTGGGGGGGAGGGAGAGGGGGTGGGGGGAGGGAGAGGTGTGGGGAGGGAGATGGGGTGGGGGGATGGAGAGGGGGTGGGGGGAGGGAGAGGGCGTGGGGGGAGGGAGAGGTGTGGGGAGGGAGAGGGGTGGGGGGGAGGGAGAGGGTTTGGGCGGAGGGAGAGTGGGGGGGAGGGAGAGGGGGGGAGGGAGAGGGAGAGGGGGAGGAGGGAGAGGGAGTGGGGGGGAGGGAGAGGGGGAGGAGGGAGAGGGAGTGGGGGGGAGGGAGAGGGGGGATGGAGAGGGAGTGGGGGGGGGGAGGGAGAGGGGGAGGAGGGAGAGGGAGTGGGGGGAGGGAGAGGGGGGAGGGAGAGGGAGTGGGGGGGAGGGAGAGGGGGAGGATGGAGAGGGAGTGGGGGAGGGAGAGGGGGAGGAGGGAGAGGGAGTGGGGGGGAGGGAGAGGGTGTGGGGGGGAGGGAGAGGGTTGGGGGGAGGGAGAGGGGGTGTGGGGAGGGAGAGAGGGGTGGGGGGAGGGAGAGGGAGTGGGGGGGAAGGAGAGGGGTGGGGGGAGGGAGAGGGGGTGGGGGGAGGGAGAGGGAGTGGGGGGGAGGGAGAGGGCGTGGGAGGAAGCCTTTCACCGGGAGGGAGGAGACCACTCGGCCTGGGCTCGGGGTGGGCGGGAGAACTGACAGAACTCACCGGCAGGCAGGAGAACTCACTGGTTACCATGGCTGCCCGATCTTTTTAGCGCAGATCAGGGCTCCACCCCCCTCGGGTTAGGCCACACTAAAATGAAGAGATCCTAAGGGGAAACTTACAACAATTTTTTTTTTATAGCGTACTTGGGTCAAAAAAATGCTTTGGGGAAAATTGAGCCCCATGAAACTACCGGATTGTCGTTAAAAACCCATCTGGTTCACTAAGGTCCTTTAGAGAAGGAAATCTGCTGTCCTTACCCGGTCTGGGCCTATATGTAATTCCAGACCCACAGCAGTGTGGTTGACAAGTAACTGCCCCCTGAAATGGCCCAGCGAGACACTCAGTTGTACCAAAGAACAGCGGTTCAAGATGGCGGCTCACCACTCCCTTCTCGAAGGCAATTAGGGATGGGCAATAAATGCTGGCCTTGCCAGCAACGCCCACATCCCAGGAATGAATACGTTTTTAAAAATTGACTGCTGCGTTTCACACATTACAACAGTGACGACACTCCAAGAGTACTTCATTGGCTGTGACGCGCTTTGGGAGACGCCTGGTGGTCGTGAGAGGCGCTATATAAAGGCAAGTTCTTTCCCTCCTTCTAATTGGCAGGTTGGTAGTGTTGAGAGACAGGCATAACCAATCTCTCCCTTCAGAAAGCAGGAATGGAGTACTGAAGTTGCATGATCAGCCATGATCATATTGATTGGTGGTGCAGGCTCGAAGGGCCGTATGGCCTACTCCGACTCCTGCACCTAGTTTCTATGTTTCTATGTTTCTATGTTGACGTGAAACTCCTCACAGGGGCTGCCAGGCCTCAAGGACCTTTCGTTTCGGATTTTGGAAAGTTTAAATGAAAGTGGCCAACTTAGCTGTAAGCTGGCAATTGCTGTGCAAATTCTGCCAACAGGAAGATCAGCCCTTCATCCCCCCCCATGCGTGAATGGAGAACATTCATTGAACATGCTGGGAGCTGTAGTCTTGTTAAAGTGCTACAGGCAACATTACACGGCAGTTTAAAAGGTGGCCACCTGTCTAGTTTCTAAACCAGACTGTCTGGTTTTTAGAGAGGGCTGTCAATAACGTTTCCAGTATGTAAACCGGGCTTTTTTTTTAAAACTGTAGGCCGATTTCCTTCTACTTTGCTTCTGTTTTTCATGGTCTGGAGCAGTTAATTCTAAAAAAAGTTATTTTCCGCAGTAGCAAAGAAAGTATCAAGTGCTCAAGCCTAGATCCCATACCTTATCCTACCAGACCCTTTGAGATCCATCGACATTGGCCTTCTTAGACAGACGCAAGAGGTGTGTATTTATATAAAAGAGAAACGCACTTCCCTCAGTACTGCACCAGAGTGTCATAAGAACATAAGAAATAGGAACAGGAGTAGGCCATATGGTCCCTCGAGGCTGCTCTGCCATTTAATACGATCAAGGCTGATCTGATCATGGACTCAGGTCCTCTTCCCTGCCCACTCCCCATAACCCTTTGTCCCCTTATCGTGTAAGAAACTGTCTATTTCTGTCTTCACTTTATTCAATGTCCCAGCTTCCACAGCTCTCTGAGGCAGCGAATTCCACAGATTTTTGTGCTTAAGTCTCTGGAGCGGGACTTGGAAGCTCAACCAGCTGACTCAGAGGTGAGAGTGCTACCCACTGAGCCACAGCTGACACTGTGGGTATGAAGGGCTTTATAGAGAGTAAGAACCAGGCTCTTCCACCAATGGTGCAGCAGAGGGGCCGGGAGATGCACGAGGCTGGACCAGAGGATCACAAAGAGCTTGGGCTGAGACGTGGGGTGGCTGGAGGAGGTGGCGGAGATGAGGTGGGACATAGAAAGGATTGGGGGAGATGGTGTCAAGCTGAGCCTGTGGGGTCGCAAAATCCTACAAATTCGTTGGCAGGCTAGTCGCACCAACATCAGCGTTCTCTCTCAGGACAACATCCCCAGCATCGAGGCATTGACCACGCTCGATCAGCTCCGATGGACGGGCCGCGTTGTCCGCATGCCCGGTGCTGGACTCCCAAAACAAGCGCTCTACTCCGAGCTCAGACACGGCAAGCGAGCCCCAGGTGGGCAGAGAAACCGCTTCAAGGACACCCTCAAAGTCTCCTTGAAAAAGTGCAACATCTCCAGCGGCACCATTCCCGGATGCACTGAACACCTCGAATCTCTTCGTCGGGAGCACGCGGAAGCCAAGCTTAAACAGCGGAAGGAGCGTACGACAAATCAAGCCCCCCACCCACCCGCCCTTCCAGCCACCGTCTGCCCCACCGGTGACAGAGACTGTAGGTCCCACATTGGTCTCATCGGTCACCTGGGAACTCATGTCAGGGGGGAACTGCCAAGATGAAGGAGATGGTGTTGATCTTTCAAACATGGGCGGGCTCGTTGGGCTGGAAGGCCTTTTTCCTAGTTCAAAAAATGCCCTGTTCTTCGATTTGATGCTTCGGCAACACACGGGATGAAGCAGGAGCCTATAAATAATCCTGTACGCTGAGACGGAGACAGAATGGAATGTCGCAAGTCACTAAAGTCCAAGAAATCCCTTGGTTGCTCAAATTCCCCTCCCACACCACAAAGAAGACACCAACCCTCACATGCCCGTACATGTAAAAGGTGGTAGCAGAACACATCGCAAAAGCAAAACAAACCATAAATAGGAATAATGATTAGAATTACACAGAAAATGACATACCCAAATAAAGCAGCCTGGAAATGCATTGAGCATTGCTGTTCCCCGTACGTACGTGTGGTCACTGGGTGTGTTTGTCCAGCGAGCCGTTGACCTCTACAGCTCAAGAAGCCTAGTCTGCGCTGAGTGTGTTGCTGTCAGCTGTTCAAAGAGTGTTTGAGGACCAGGATCTCAAACCCGGTACCAAGCCCATGGTCTACAGAGCAGCACTGATACCCGCCCTCCTATATGCCTCAGAGACATGGACTATGTACAGCAGGCACCTCAAAGCACCGGGGGAGTACCACCAACGCTGCCTCCGCAAGATCCTGCAAATTCGCTGGCAGGATAGACGCACCAACGTCAGCGTCCTCTCTCTCGTTCCGACACCTGGGAATCTCTGGCCCAAGGCCGCTTCAAGTAGAGGAGGAGTATCCGGGAACACTTTGAGTGCCTTCGCCGGGAGCAGGCGGAAACCAAGTACAAACAGCAGAAGGAGCGCACGACAAATCAAACACCCCACCCACCCGTCCCTCCAACCACTGTCGGCCCCACCTGTGACAGAGACTGTAGGTCCCACATTGGTCTCATCAGTCACCTGAGAACTCATTTTAGTGTGGAAGCAAGTCATCCTCGACTCCGAGGGACCGCCTAAGGAGAAGAGTCAGCTGAGGCAGCAGATGTCGTTCTCACATCGGATTACTACAGCAACAGCTTGCATTTATATAGCGCCTTTAACGTAGTAAAGCGTCCCAAGGCACTGCACAGGAGTGTTACCAGACAAAAATTTGATGCCAAGCCACCGAAGGAGATGTTAGGACAGGCCAAAGAGGTATGCTTTAAGGAGCATTTTCAAGGAGGAGAGAGAGGTAGAGAGGCGGAGAGATTTAGGGAGGGATTTCGAGTGCCTAGGAACCAAACAACTGAAGGTACGGCCGCCAATCGTGGCGTGATTACAATCGGAGCTGTGCAAGAGGCCAGGATTGGAAGAGCACAGAGATCTGGGAGGGTTGTAGGGCCGGAGGAGGTTTCAGAGATAGGGAGGAGCGAGGGATTTGAAAACAAGGATGAGAATTTTTCAGTCGAGGCGTTGCCTGACCAGAAGCCAATGTAGGTCAGCGAGCACAGGAGTGGTGAGTGAGCGGGACTTGGTGCGAGTTCGGATACAGGCAGCAGAGTTTTGAACGAATTCTAGTTTATGGAGGATGGAAAATGGGAGGGTTCACCGAGAGGATTGCAATAGCCAACCTAGAGGTAACAAAGGCATGGATGAAGGCTTCAGCAGCAGATGAGCTGAGGCAAGGGCGGAGACAGGCGATGTTACAGAGGTGGAAGTAGACGTTCTTGGTGATGGAAAGGCTTTGTGGTCGGAAGCTCATCTCGGGGTCAAATAGGACAGTGTGGTTAACCATCAAACCTTTACCACGTAGAGGGATGGAGTTGGTTGCAAGGGAATGGCCAACCCCAGCTGGACAGAAAGAAAAGAAAGAATTTGCATTTTTATAGTCGCCTATCATATCCTCAGGACGTCCCAATACACCTCACAGCCTATTAAGTACGTTTGAAGTGCAGTTACTGTTGTAATGTTGGCCAACATGCTAGCCAATTTGCACACAGCAAGATCCCAAATTCCACAATGAGATAAAGAGCCAGATAATTTGTGTTTGATTGTACTAGTTGAGGGACGAATGTTGGCCTGGGTACCAGGGATACTCCGTTCTTCTTCATTATCATATAGCACAGAAGGAACTAATTCAGCCCATCGTGTCGGCTACTGGAGAGAACTATGCAGCTATGCAATGTATAAGATTCTGAAGGGGCTTGGCAGTGTTGTATCTTTAATACTCTTATGAATGACTCCACGAGGTCTAGTATTGTACTTGAGCTGTTGTGACCTTAGTCCCATTTATTGTAACTCCAGAGTGAGGCACAAGCCCTGCACACCTGTGCAGGTGACCCTCAGGCCTCCCACCGCAGTGCCCTCTGGTGGCACACCTTATGTGACTATACGGTTAGTGTACATGGTCTACATACATGACAGACAGGGTAGATGCAGAGAGGATGTTTCCCCTCATGGGGGAATCTAGAACTAGGGGGCATAAGGGGCCGCCCATTTAAAGCAGAGATGAGGAGAAATTTCTTCTCTCAGAGGGTCGTAAATCTATGGAATTCTTTTTCCCGTGACCTGTGGAGGCTGGATCATTGAATATATTTAAGGTGGAGATAGACAGATTTTTGAGCGATAAGGGAGTCGAGGGTTTTGGGGAGCGGGCGGGGAAGTGGAGCTGAGCCCATGATCAGATCAGCCATGATCTTATTGAATGGTAGAGCAGGCTCGAGGGGTCAAATGGCCTCCTGCTCCTTTGTCTTATGTTCTTACTTTCTTAGTCCCACTCCCCCCGCTCTTTCCTTGTAGCCCTGCAAATGTTTCCCCTTCAAGTATTTATCCAATTTGAAAGTCACTATTGAATCTGCTTCCACCCTGCCTTTCAGGCTGTACCTTCCAGATTGTAACAGCTTGCTCTGTAAAGAAATTTCACCTCATTACCCCTCTGTTTCTTTTGTTAATTCATTTAAATGGCATCATTCATCTCCATCGGAACACACGGTATAACGTCTCTTTTGAAAGATGGCAGCTCCGGCAATGTCCTCAGTACTGAGTTGTCAGACTAGGTTATATGCCCAAGCTCTGGGATGGGCTTTGGACCCTGAGCATCCTGTCTCAGAGGCGCGAATGCTACCAACCGAGGCAAGGTTAACACTTGAAAAGTGCGCGCGTACAGAAATCAGACGCTAACTGTTCTGTCTGGAATGCACTTATGAATGACTCCAAGAGGCAATGTGTTGTACTCAAACTGTAGTGACCTTGGTCCTTTATTCGTAACTCCAGAGTGAGGCACAAGCATGGTGGGCAGCCTTTTATACTGGGCCCTGCACACCTCTGCAGGTGACCCTCAGGTCTCCCACCGCAGTGCCCTCTGGTGGACAGCCTGTGCCACAGGGGCAGGAAACCCCGGTCTCCACCAGTTGCACCCTCTAGTGGTGCCAGCATAGTATATACATAGTGTAAACCTTTATTGACAGTACATCAGGGAACAAGTCTCCATCTTATGCAACTATACAGTGACTACACAGTGAGTATATCTATAGTCAGCATGTATAATAATAACATGTTTGGCCTCGACTGTAAGGCTCTCCACACTTCACACGTGAATAACAGCCATCCAACGAGGAACTGGAGGGTGATCAACGCCCGCAGTATATCAGCCCAGCAAGGGGTGGGGGGGGCACTGCCTTCGGGAGAGGAGGGGAACTAAACTGGCAACAACACCAAAAGTTCGACACTAAACCTCGGAAGCTCATCATGCCCTAAACACAGGCTTGTTGTTCGCTCAATCGTCTAGACTTTGCTCGAGAAGATGAGGTATCTGTCTAGGTTCAGACATGAAGAAAGATCACTTGAGTGAGGTACTGGAGGGCCCTGGTAGGTCCTTAGCCCAGCGAGGAGCCTACTGCTTCAAGAAAAGGCCAAAGTTTGGCTCCTTCACTTGGTCATAGACAACACTCACGGGTTACATCGGATTACACAGGATATACGGCACAGAAAGAGGCCATTCGTCCCAACCAGTCCATGCCGGCATTTATGCTCCACTCGAGCTTCCTTCCGTCTTTCCTCATCTAACTCTATCAGCATAACCCTCTGTTCCCTTCTCCCTCATTTGCTTGTCTAGCCTCCCCTTAAATGCATCGATACTATTCGCCTCAACCCCTCCCTGTGGCAGCGAGTTCCACATTCTCACCACTCTCTGGGTAAAGAAGTTTCTCTTGAATTCCCTATTGAATTTCTCGGTGACGATCTTATATTGATGGCCTCTAGTTATGCTCCTCCCCACAAGTGGAAACATTCTCTCTGTATCCACTCTACCAAAACCTTTCATAATTTTAAAGTCCTCGATTAGGTCACCCTGTAGCCTTTTTTTCAAGAGAAAAGAGACCCAACCTGTTCATCCTTTCCTGATATATCTACCCTCGCATTTCTGGTATCATCCTTGTGAATCTTCTCTGCCCCCTCTCCAATGCCACTATATCTTTTTTATAATATGGAGATCAGAATTGTACGCAACCTGTTTTTGTTATGTTGGTTGAGGGATAAATATTGTCCAGGACACCGAGGAGAACTCCCCTGCTCTTCTTCGAAATAGTGCAAATAGGGATTGGTAAAGGGCAGAGTTCAGTTGACCATATACCCACCTGCCTTGTTGGCCTGGTGGCGATAAATCCTAAAATATCGGGGTCAATTCAAAAGCAAGGTGGCTACCAATTTTCGATACTAGCTTAGCATAACTTCATTACTTTTCAATTCTATCCCTCTAGAATTAAACCCTAGTGCTTGGTTTGCTTTTTAATGGCCTTGTTAACCTGTGTCAGTACAAACCTCTTCAGCACTCTGCAGCAATAAGGGAAATGTCTCTACCAACAAAGCTAAGAGGAGAAGAATGAATGAGAACAAAACACTCCCAGAAGCAGTCAAACAACAAAAAGCCTCTTCGACTTCATTAGATTGGCGGAAAATGCAAATCTATACTTGAAGATGTCTCACTCAACAATCTTGCGCGGTATATAATTTGTGTCATAGTTCAATGCGCTGGCTTAAAAATATGCTGCTTTTTAACTCTATCTGGCAGCTACATTTACTCTACACCGTGAGCAAACCTACCACCAAACAGACGGTGTCACCTTCCAAGTTGCTGCGGTGTGGCATGAGCCGTGACTCATTACGCAGTGCCCTTGCCTTTGGGGTCTAGATAGATCGTGGGTACAGGTCCCACTCCAGAGACTTTAGGCACAAAACTCTAGGCTGACACTCCCAGTGCAGTGCTGAGGGATGAGACGTTAAACTGAGGCCCTGTCTGCTCTCTCAGGTGGATATAAAAGATCCCACGGCACTATTTTGAAGAAGATCAGGTGGAGTTCTCCCCGATGTGCTGGCCCAATATTTATCCCTCAATCAACATCACAAAACCACCCCCCCCCCCCCCCACCCACCCCCAGACTATCTGACCATTGCTGGGAATTTGCTGTGCACAAGTTTACGACATCACAACGGTGATCACACTTTGAAAGTATTTCATTGGCTGTGAAGTACCTTGGAACATTCTTGAGGTGGTACAGGGCTGTAAGAAATCGTGAATTCGAAGAAATAACTTGAGTCTAAAAAGTTTCATCAGACTGGTGTTAGAGTTGAAGATTAATTTCACGGTACAACAGCTAAAGCGACGTGAACAGCGTGAGCACAAATAACTGATAACGGGCAGCTCCAAATATCTGAAGGCCAAGAGTGACCTGTCTGACTCCAACCCTGGAAGGATAAATGCGGAGAGGAGGGTTTCACCCCAGAGTTGAGACAATGAACTCGACATGCCATTGGTTAAATGGTCTTGCCCATATCGAACACCAGGCCCACTCCTAAAAAGAGAATAAAAGTAAGATCTAGAAGGCATTTCAGGGCAGACGGTGAAGATAAGAGCTGTTCATGCCACCAGCCGTCTGATCGATCGGGCCTAGCACCAGCTACTTGTCATGGTCATATGTTACCGTGTCTATCTTGATTGTGTGTTGTGTTTGACTATATTTGACTATAGAAGGTTCACTAGGTTGATTCCAGAGATGAGGGGGTTGACTTATGAAGATAGGTTGAGTAGTTTGGGCCTGTATACATTGGAGTTCAGAAGAATGCGAGGTGATCTTATTGAAACATATAAAATAATGAGGGGGCTTGACAAAGTGGATGCAGAGAGGATATTTCCACTCATAGGGGAAACTAAAACTAGGGGACATAGTCTCAGAATAAGGGGCTGCCCATTTAAAACTGATATGAGGAGAAATTTCTTCTCTCAGGGGGTTGTAAATATGTGGAATTCTCTGCCCCAGAGAACTGTGGAGGCTGGGTCATTGAATATATTTAAGGTGGAGATAGACAGATTTCTGAGCGATAAGGGAGTAAAGGGTTATGGGGAGCGGGCAGGGAAGTGGAGCTGAATCCATGATCAGATCAGCCATGATCTTATTGAATGGCGGAGCAGGCTTGAGGGGCCAAATGGCCTACTCCTGTTCCTATTTCTTATGTTCTTATGAACTACCGCTCCCTTAATAAAATGTCTTTTAACTCCTAAGATCCTTTGGGTATCTGTGTGTGACCTGTGACCCTGATCTTACTTGTATTGGAGACAATTCAGAGAAGGTTCACCAGGTTGATTCCTGAGATGAAGAGGTTGTCTTATGAAGAAAGGTTGAGCAGGTTGGGCCTGTACTCATTGGAGTTTAGAAGAATGAGAGGTGATCTTATTGAAACATATAAGATTCTGAGGGGGCTTGACAGGGTAGATGCAGAGAGGATGTTTCCCCTCCTGGGGGAATCTAGAACTAGGGGGCATAGTTTCAGAATAAGGGGTCGCCCATTTAAAACGGAAATGAGGAGGAATTTCTTCTCTCAGAGGGTTGTGAATCTGTGTAATTCTCTGCCCCAGAGAGCTGTGGAGGCTGGGTCATTGAATATATTTAAGGTGGAGATAGACAGATTTTTGAGCGAATAGGGGAGTGAAGGGCTATGGGAAGCGGGTAGGGAAGTGGAGCTGAAGTAGAAGATCAGACATGATCTTATTGAATGGCGGAGCAGGCTCGAGGGGCCGAATGGCCTACTCCTGCTCCTAATTCTTATGTTCTTATGTACAAGGTGCTGGATAAATGCAAGTTATTCCTTCTTTGAGTTATCGGGTTAGTAGTTGGGGAGGAAGGGGGTGGGGTGGGTGGGAGGGGTTGCTATTATTGGCCACAATTGCCCTGGGACAGGGAAGAGGAAAGTCCAGGCAGAGGGCTTCTGTTCCTGATCTCTGTCCAGTGACGCCTGATGGAGACACTCGCCACCTGATGCCCTTCGTGACGCAAGAGGCCGCTGTGACGCACCGCGCGGTGGCGGGAAAGGCTGCTCGGCATCTGCGGCAGTGTATCGCCACCAGAGCCATCGCCCTCGGTAAGGAAAGTGGGAGAACCGCTCGGGGGAAGCTGTGAGAGGGTTAAACATCACAGCCGGCGTCTCTGCTTCTCATTTCCGCCTGGTCTAATTCCTTCCTTTCAGCGCAGATGTCTGTCCGCACATGTTGACGCTGCTCACACTGCTGCGTGCAAGGGCTTTTCAAGTGTCTTGTGCATGACGTTAGAGCATCTGGGGCTGGCGAATTCGACTGCACGCAGCCTGCATTTCAGGCGCTAACTAGCCCACTATGCCCCCAACATGGCGGGCAAGGAGTACGCGCACGCATTTCCAGCCAGGTGTGCGCCGACTGCCATATTGGTAAAGGAAAAAAATATATATAGGCGTCCATGCTAACGCCTGTTGGCGACCCCCCCGACTTCAAGACCGGCTTTGCCCTTAGACTGCCCATGGCAACTGCACGCAGTGAAAGCAGACCTCAGGATCACAAGTAGGTTTTTCCAACGTACTTACCCGAATGTGGAGCGCGGAGGATCAGGTACCTGCTCCTCCCGATCCCTCAGTTACAGAAAGCTGAGCGGCGCACCCGATTCCTCTGATCGCCATGGTTCCCGACCACCGCCCACCCACCCACCCCCCCACCCCCCCTCCCTCGCAATCCCGATCGGCGCCCCTCCTGACCCTGGCCTCTGACTCCTCTTTTTCCCACTGGCTGACATCTCGAAGAAAGCCAGACCTTGCATTTGTATAGCGCCTTTCACGACCACCGGACGTTCCAAAGCGCTTTACAGCCAATGAAGTACACTCGAAGTGCAGTTACTGTTGTAATGTGGGAAACGCAGCAGCCAATTTGCGCACAGCAAGCTCCCACAAACAGCAACGTGATAATGACCAGATAATCTCTTTTTTTTTAAGTGCTGTTGATTGAGGGATAAATATTGGCCGCAGGACACCGGGGATAACTCCCCTGCTCTTCTTCGAAATAGTGCCACGGGATCTTTTGCATCCACCTGAGAGGGCAGACGGGGCCTCGGTTTAACGTCTCATCCAAAAGACAGCACCTCCGGCAGTGCGGCACTTCCTCAGCACTGCCCTGGAGTGCCAGCCTGGATTTTTGTGCTCAAGTCTCTGGATCTGTAGACTTGCACACCATGCGGTGCCTAAAAAAGATTTAGATAAACATCTAAGATGGTTCAAAGATAAATTCAAGGTATCTGTATCAGCCTTGAAATAAATGTTTCCTGTTGGGAGGAGCCCTTTCTCATCATGTCTACTTTTGACTCGTCCAATCTGGAAGTCTATAACGAGTTGACCTTGTGACCTTCCAGCAGGCTGTGTGCAACATCCACCTACAGTACCGGTTAATTAAAGAGTCTGATCTGAGGAGAGTATTCTTCAGTCATCTTGGACTGGATTTTAAAGCATTGGAAGGAGGGAACTGTTTCGATCTACAATTACAAACTTCTTGCAATCTGGAACGCGCTGCCTGAAAGGATGGTGGCAGCAGATTCAATAGTAACTTTCGAAAGGGAACTGGATAAATACTGGAGAAGGAAAAGTTTGCAGGACTACGGAGGAACGAGAAGGGGTGTGGGACTAATTGGACAGCTCTTTCAAAGAGCCGGCACAATCAAAAATTTCCCTCCTGCTGTGCAGTGTGATTCTATGGGAGAGAAATTGGCCTCCGTTGCACCTCCCATTAATGCCTCCAGGGGGCGATAACAAGTCGCTAAGGGCTTACCGACCGGGCGCGGCAAGATCACCGACGCCCGCGAACTTCCGTGGCAGGTTAGCGCTGCCGCTAAAACTTACCGCCTCGATCTCCTGCGTCCCGGAGATGGTGACATCATCTGGTGCGCAGCGCCCCGTTACCGCCACGGATGTGAAATTCGCTGCCGCCCCCTGCAGCATTGCCGGCATCAACAACGGCAGCTGCAGGCGGCGTGGTCACCTCGGCTGGCCGCTTGGGGAGCGGTATTTAAAGATAGGGCCATCATTTAATAATGTCCTCATAGTGCTATGTTTTCATTTATTTATAGGCCATGATTGCTCAGTCCTCCACTCTCTTCATCATCATCGGCAGTCCCTCGGAATCGAGGAAGACTTGCTCCCACTCTAAAAGTGGGTTCTCAGGTGACTATACAGTCCAATACGGGAATTACAGTCTCTGTCACAGGTGGGACAGACAGTGGTTGAGGGAAAGGGTGGGTGGGGAGTCTGGTTTGCCGCACGCTCCTTCCGCTGCCCGCACTTGTTTTCTGCACACTCTCGGCGACGAGACTCAAGGTGCTCAGCGCCCTCCCGGATGCTCTTCCTCCACTTAGGGCGGTCTTTGGCCAGGGACTCCCAGGTGTCGGTGGGGATGTTGCACTTTATCAGAGAGGCTTTGAGGGTGTCCTTGTAACGTTTCCTCTGCCCACCTGGGACTCGCTTGCCGTGTAGGAGTTCCGAGTAGAGCGCTTGCTTTGGGAGTCTCGTGTCGGGCATGCGGACGATGTGGCCCCGCCCAACGGAGCTGGTCGAGTGTGGTCAGTGCTTCGATGCTGGGGATGTTGGCCTGATCGAGGACACTGACGTTGGTGCGTGTGTCCTCCCAGGGGATTTGCAGGAGCTTGCGCTCTCTCACAGTGCACGTGGCTGCTCCTCGCGAGCACTGGTACCGTCACTGACCATTCCCAGCCTCAGCCATCAACGCCCGGAGCATTGGCCTTTCCCGTTAAAGGAGGGAAGGAGTCTGTGAACCCGGCAGCGCTGCGCGGCACATTGCTGAGCGCTCTGCCGACAACTCCCCTCTCGCTCCCATTAGCGCTCGAAGGGAAGTGGTCACGCTTGATTTCGCGCCCTGCTCCCCTCTTGGAGTGCTCAACTGGATGTTCGCGTCGGAATCATTCATGTCGCGCCCGCCAAGACTTTTGCACTCCCACAAAAGATAGCGCCCGGTTTCCAGCCGATGATTCTGCATTTCAAAAGCAGCAACATTCTTTGGGAAAACGGACATGTGCCGCACTTAACGCACCTCTCAGCCGTTATATCAAAGTAATTATGTTCCAACGTAGCGATTGTTGTTACGCGGGCAAGGTGGCAGCCATCTTGCACACAGCAAGATCCCACAGACCTACAGGTGCCCCTCCAAGTCGCATACCGCCCCCCCCCCAAACCAAAGATGATCAATCTCTCCCCGAAACTCTTAGAAATCACGAGATCTCTTGCCGCGGCAGTGTCGCTCGGCGCGGTTAGCGCCACCGGGCCGCCACGCATCGATGACGTCATCGCCCTGCGCAGCGACCCCGCGCCGACCCCCCAACCCCCCCCCCCCAACGCCTCACAGGGGAAATGGCCCGGAAAGCCGCGATGCGCGAACGCGATGCCAGTACCCCCCAACGCCGCCATCTTTTTTTTGTCTGCCGATTCCCGTGTCGGTTCAACCCACGGGCGGCCCTGGCGCGTGGTGCGGGCCACCATCGTGCAGCCCGGCGCTCCGTCTTCCGGTGGCCCAGTGGCGAGCATCAGAGGCCAGGCAGGGTGCCCAGCGGCCCTCCCCCTTTAATCGAAGGGGAGCAGGCGTTGAAGCACATCAGCGCGACACGGAGCATCCGCGTAGCGCTTCCTTCAACACTCCAGTAGCGCCCTGAGGGCGATAAGAGCAATTCCACGGTGGAGGCGGGACTTGTGCAGCGGGCGCAGGAGGGCACGACCCCAGAAGGTTACCATCCCCCAATTGGAACGCAGGGCAATTTCGCCCCCTATCAGTTGCTTTTTTTCCCCCGAGCATTAACCAATACAGATTGACAGTTGGTTTATAAGCCTCATTTTCGGCTTATTTAATCTCTAACAGGTCACGGCTCTGTTAAGAACCCGCTGTAACACAACACGGGGTGAAGCTAACCCGAGAAGGTGTTAATAGCACACAAATCAATTTAGCATTAGAGTACTAATATCGTCAATACAACGGTCCAGACTCAGAAAATGATATTGGCATGACAAGAGACAAGAGTTGAAAAAGTTACGTTATGTTGTTAATAATGGATGATACAATTCAGCTTGTTCTCTCTTTAGCTTAGAGGGGTATATTCTCACATATTAAATAATATACGCATAATAAAATGGAAAAAGTGCACCAACTAAAGTACCAAAAAACATCGGGGGACAGCGAGCCGCTAAACTTTCCCCCGAGAAAATAAATCCCATATGACCAGTACACCCTCTTCTGGAATTGCCACCACACAACTATTTTTTTATTCGTTTGTAGGATGTGGGCGTCGCTGGCAAGGCCGGCATTTATTGCCCGTCCCTAATTGCCCCTCGAGAAGGTGGTGGTGAGCCGCCTTCTTGAACCGCTGCAGTCCGTGTGGTGATTCTTGGTATATTGCTTAGTAACAGTTTGTTACAACTGAGTGTCTCGCTGGGCCATCGCAGGGGGCAGTTAAGAGTCAAGCACATTGCTGTGGGTCTGGAGTCACATGTAGGCCCAGACCGGGTAAGGACATTAGTGAACCAGATTTTCCAACAATTTCATGGTAACCAGTATTAATGCCAGCTTTTCATTTAATTAACTGAATTAAAATTCCCCAACTAGGGGACATAGTCTCAGAACAAGGGGCCGCCCATTTAAAACTGAGATGAGGAGGAATTTCTTCTCTCAGAGGCTTGTAAATCTGTGCAATTCTCTGCCCCAGAGAGCTGTGGAGGCCAAGTCATTGAATATATTTAAGTTGGAGATAGACAGATTTTTGGGCGATAAGGGAATAAAGGGTTATGGGGAGCGGGCAGGGAAGTGGAGCTGAGACCATGATCAGATCAGCCATGATCTTATTGAATGACGGAGCAGGCTCGAGGGGCCCAATGGCCTACTCCTGCTCCTATTTCTTATGAACACATATCTGCAAGATCCTTAGTTCCGGGTCTCTGGACTAAAGGCAAGGGTCGCTGCGTACTCTGGAAGGCCTCTGATGGCCACCAGATCAGGGTGCAACGAGGCCTACTGCCCGGGTCCCAGGACGGAGTGCCAGGTTGCACGATGGTGGCCCGGATCACGCTCAGGCCGCCATCGTTGTGCGCCCCGAGAGTCGGCAGAAAGAAAAGATAGCGGCATGGGGTGCTGGTGCCCCTTCCTCTCCCCCCCCCCCCATCCCTCGTACATCCACTCACTCCTGCCTCGCGGCCCACAGGGCAGTTTCCCCCCATGAGGCATTAAGTGGTCGGCGCGGGTGGGTGAGGGCGATGACATCATCGATGCGCGGCGGCCTGGGGGCGCTAACCGTGGGGAGCGCGGCGCTGCCTCTTAGAAAGGGCCCAAAGGATCGAGCGATATTTTCAGTCTTTTCTCTTTTACCTGTATATATGTGTATACACACACACACACACACACACACACAAGCCAATAGTGCAGCCGCTCTGGGCACATGTGCATGGGCGGTCAAACTGGTAATGACTTTAAACTGACTCTTTTGAGTCAAAGGCGAAAGCAGAAACTGCCGGTAGGTCGACACGGAGGCAACGGCGGGAGTTACCGCTTCGGGAGGGACTCTTGGTCCAACCGTTGCCACGCCTCAGGAGGTCACGCAGGGGTCACCCAGTGACTAATCGGGGCAATCAACAGCAACAACAACAACTTGTATTTATATAGCGCCTTTAACGTAGTGAAATGTCCCAAGGTGCTTCACAGGAGTATTATAAGACAATAATTTGCGCCATACAAGAAGAAATTACGACAGGTGACCCAAAGCTCGGTCAAAGAGGTAGGTCTTAAGGAGCGTATTAAAGGAGGAAAGAGAGGTAGAGAGGCGGAGAGCTTTGGGGAGGGAGTTCCAGAGCTTGGGGCCCAGGCAACTGAAGGCACGGCCACCGATGGTTGAGCGATTACAATCAGGGATACTCAAGAGAGCAGCATTTGAGGAGCACAGACATCTCGGGTAGTTGTGGGGCTGGAGGAGATTACAGAGATAGGGAGGGGCGAGGGCCATGGAGGGATTTGTTATCAAGGATGAGAATTTTGAAATCGAGGCGTTGCTTAACCGGGAGCCAATGTAGGTCAGCGAGCACAGGGGGTGATGGGTGAGCGGGACTTGGTGCGAGTTGGGACACAGGGCAGCGAGCACAGGGGGTGATGGGTGAGCGGGACTTGGTGCGAGTTGGGACACAGGGCAGCGAGCACAGGGGGTGATGGGTGAGCGGGACTTGGTGCGAGTTGGGACACAGGGCAGCGAGCACAGGGGGTGATGGGTGAGCGGGACTTGGTGCGCGTTGGGACACAGGGCAGCGAGCACAGGGGGTGATGGGTGAGCGGGACTTGGTGCGAGTTGGGACACAGGGCAGCGAGCACAGGGGGTGATGGGTGAGCGGGACTTGGTGCAAGTTGGGACACAGGGCAGCGAGCACAGGGGGTGATGGGTGAGCGGGACTTGGTGCGAGTTGGGACACAGGGCAGCGAGCACAGGGGGTGATGGGTGAGCGGGACTTGGTGCAAGTTGGGACACAGGGCAGCGAGCACAGGGGGTGATGGGTGAGCGGGACTTGGTGCGAGTTGGGACACAGGGCAGTGAGCACAGGGGGTGATGGGTGAGCGGGACTTGGTGCAAGTTGGGACACAGGGCAGTGAGCACAGGGGGTGATGGGTGAGCGGGACTTGGTGCGAGTTGGGACACAGGGCAGTGAGCACAGGGGGTGATGGGTGAGCGGGACTTGGTGCGAGTTGGGACACAGGGCAGTGAGCACAGGGGGTGATGGGTGAGCGGGACTTGGTGCGAGTTGGGACACAGGGCAGTGAGCACAGGGGGTGATGGGTGAGCGGGACTTGGTGCGAGTTGGGACACAGGGCAGCCAAGTTTTGGATGAGCTCAAGTTTGCGTAGGGTAGAATGTGGGAGACTGAATGTGGGAGGGTAGACTCAGGCTGCAGCCAATCCGAAGTCGGTCAACTGAACACCTCGCCGTCCAACAGCCCTGGCCGCTGTCCCTAACCCGCTTTCTATCCGCCATCGCGCTCTCTGTAGACTCCATTCACTTCAATACAAATCCCCAGCTCGGGCCTCCTCAGCTTAACGGACATCCGCCGTTATCAACGAAACATCCCGGCACGTCAACCACGAGGGTGGCTGTGGCACGACGGAACTGCAGTCTTCGAATTGGCAAGTTTAGAAAGAAATTCACGATATTTCGGCGTTGGACCACGAGATCATGAGTGAGGCTTCATTTCGCTCACAAATCGTATCTCTTGCGATAGATCCGTGAGAGTTGGCAACACGTAAAACATAAGAAATAGGAGCAGGAGTCGGCCATTCGGCCCCTCGAGCCTTCTCCGCCATTCAATGAGATCACGGCTGATCTTCGACCTCAACTCCACTTTCCTGCACTGTCCCCATATCCCTCGATTCCCACAGAGTCCAAAAATCTATCGGCCTCACTCTTGAATATACTCAACGACTGAGCATCCATAGCCCGCTGGGGTAGAGAGTTCCAAAGATTCACCACCCACTGAGTGAAGAAATTTCTCCTTATCTCAGTCCCAAAGGGCCGACTTAAACCCACAACCTCCTGACGCAGAGGAGAGAGTGATACCGACTGGGCCACGGGCAATCTGATCGTATTTATTCGCTGACTGTAATGGCTCAGTCTCGCGATGTTGTATATTTATTAAGGCCAGACGTTGTGGAAGTGAAATATCCGTTTGTTGCCGCCTCCGTTCGCGACCCGGAGGAGGCGATAATGGCGGTGCAAATGATTTCGCGGCGGGCGGCCAGCGCCCTGCCGGGACATTCGGTGCCGGTTTGGCGGGGGGGGCCCGGAGCAGTACCGCCCGGGGAGAGACGAGCCGCTGTGCAACGCCCCCCCCGGTTGTGAAATTTGTTTTCTGGGGGGACCCGTAGCGCCCCCTAGTGGGACCGCCTGGGAAAGCGGGCGGGCCGAGCTGTTCCGGCCGCGGTGACAGAAGCGATGACCACATGAGGTAAGTGCGAATGGTTTTATTGATGTTTTACTTCTGCGATTAATCTTTACGTGAGGTGAGCAAGGTATTGGGAGTGTGTTTTGTGTTTTTTTTTGGCGATGTACTTTTTTCTCCCAGGCCTCTCTTAGAGCGCTCGGAGGCCGGGTCTTTAGCTGGGGATTCTCAGTTGCTCAGCCGGCCGAGAGAGAGGTGTGCAACGCCCCCAGCGCTCCGCCCCACTCTCAGGGCCCAGCTGCTGAATCTTGTGGCTGCAGTCGCAAGCCATTTCCCGGCGTAACATTTACCGCTCCTGCCGCCATTATCGCCCGAAAATGCGAATTTCCACCCCAAACGGTTTTTCCGTACAAAAATGGTCTAAGTTCGCAGAGGGAAGAACAACTAACCTGTTATCCTCTCACCCAATGAGCTGCTCCAGCATCTTGTGGCTACATGCACTATGTGCCCTGGTACGAAACACCACAGCTTTGAGGTGTACCACAATCAGTTGCAGAGTAAAGTTCCCTTTGAATCAATCGTTTTCCTTAACAACCCCTTCCCTCGCCTCAGAAGGGTTTCATTTAAGTTTCCACTTTACACATAAATGGTTCTTAATGGCCTTCTTTGAGCGATCGTCAGCTTCCAGTTGCATTGACCCGGGCGGAGGACATTCAGGGGTTGCCTAAATTCTTTTCACTTGCGAACCTTACAGCTGGCACACTCAGAGAAAGCCTTCATCCTGTTGTCAGCTTATCTCTCTTGTTCATCAAGCATATGTCAGAGGATGCATTCCCCGCGCAAAAAGAAATAACTTGCATTTCATAGAATCGTAGAAATTTACAGCACAGGAGGAGGCCATTTCGACCCATCGTGTCCGCACCAGTCGACCAATAGCTACCGAGCCTAATCCCACTTTCCAGCTCTCGGTCCGTAGCCCTGTGGGTTACGGCACTTCAGGTGCACATCCAAGTACTTTTTAACTGTGGTGAGGGTTTCTGCCTCTACCTCCCTTTCAGGCAGCGAGTTCCAGGCCCCCACCGCCCTCTGGGTGAAGAAATTTCCCCTCAAATCCCCTCTAAACCTCCCCCCCAATTACTTTAAATCTGTGCCCCCTGGTTGTTGACCCCTCGTCTCAGGGAAACTGGTCCTTCCGATCCACTCTCTCCGGGCCCCGCATCATTTTATACACCTCAATCAGGTTATACAGGTTGAGCGCCCGAAATCCAGAGTTCCAAAATTCGGAATGTTCCGGAATCCGGACACCGGGCCGATCTGTGCCGGAAACCGGAAAACGTTCCGAAATCCGGGACTCCCCACGCCTCGGCGGCCCGACTTCACCCCGGCCCTCAGCGGCCCCACGTCGCCCGCCCGGCTTTGCCGCGACTTCACGCAGCCCGACTTCACCCTGGCCTCTCTCACCTCCCCCGCCTCTCTCCCCCTTACCTCAGCTACCCAACCCCACCTACCTCGGCCCGGGCAAAGACGTTCCAAAATCCGGAAATACCCGGAACGGCCTCGGTCCCGAGGTTTACGGGATTTCGGACGCTCAACCTGTATTGCACTTTTCACCACCCCAGGCAATCAAGTACTTTTTGGAGTTGTCGTCACTGTTGTAGGAACCGTGGCAGCCAGTTTACACACAGCAAGCTCCCATAAACAGCCACCATCATCATCATGAGGATGGTGGGGGTCTGGAACTCGCTGCCTGAACGGGTGGGAGAGGCAGAAACCCTCACTACAGTTAAAAAGTACTTGGATGTGCACTTGAAGTGCCGTAGCCTACAGGGCTACGGACCAAGAGCTGGAAAGTGGGATTAGGCTGGATAGCTCTTTGTCGGCCAGTACGGACACGCTGGGCATGAACAGCAATGTTATAATGGCCAGATAATCTTATATTAGTGGTGCTGGTGGAGGGCTAAATATTGTGCAGACACCGGGGATAGTTCCCCTGCTCTTCTTTGAAATAGCGCCATGGGAACTTTTACATCCACCTGAGAGAGCAGACGGTTTAGCACTCCCTCAGTGCTGCACTGGAGCATCAGCCTTAGATTCTGGGCTCAAGTCTCTAGAGCGAGTCTACGAACCTACAACCTTCTGACTCAGAAGCAGATGGAACTTTTGCCAAGCCACGGCCAATACTCAGCACTGGATAGTGATCAGAAGCACGATTCCCCCTAGGATACCCCTTCGCCCCCACCCCAGATCCAGGGGTGCCGAGAAGCAATTATTGCACCCTGACCACCAAACGCAACTGAGACGACTTATCCCAGGACAGACTGAAGATGGAGGCCGAGACCCTTTGGCTCTGGTATATTTAGTACCACACAGGACAGGACATTGGCAAGTTGCCCCACTTGAGGGAAAGGCAGCTTCTGGGTTTTTAGAAAAAGAAATATGTTCTGTGGTTCTTAAAAAAAAACTCCAAATAGTCTCCAGAAATTATAGTCCTCCACATATAAAGATACATTTTTCCATGCCACGAAATGAAAATGACATGATCTGTACAAAATTATAACAATTTCCTGTGACTAAATTGGTGACAGCCCTCCGTGAGCCTGCTGTAAACCTCAGCTCATTGACACAGAACAGTAACTGCTGTCCTTTCTGATCTCCTCAGATCACTTCTCTTTGATACCTTTTAGCTCGGAAGCCCTTTCAACATTCTTAGTCATCTATTGAACGGTGGGCCACCTTAAAGCCCAATCTGACTACCGAAGGGTTCATTGTCAGCTGTGGCGCCGTGGGTAGCACTCTCTTCCTCTGACCTGGATACTAGGCTAGGGTGTTCGGGTACTCGAGCAGCTAACTCAGTCAACGGCTAGGGTGCTAGAAGAGTTGCTTCAGTGAAGAGTTAGGGTACTGGAGGAACTAGCTGTAATGAAGAGTTAGAGGACTAGAGGAACTAGCTGTCATGAAGAGTTAGAGGACTAGAGGAGCTAGCTTTAATGAAGAGATAGAGGTCTAGAGGAACTAGCTGTAATGAAGAGTTAGAGGACTAGAGGAGATAGCTTTAATGAAGAGATAGGGTACTGGGTTCAAGTGTGTGTTCAAGTCCCACTCCAGAGACTTGGGCACAAAAATCTAGGCTGACACTCCCCAGTGCAGTGCTGAGGGAGTGCTACACTGTCGGAGGTGCCGTCTTTCGGATGAGACGTTAAACCGATGCCCCATCTGCTCTCTCAGGTGGACGTAAAAGATCCCATGGCACTATTTCGAAGAAGAGCAGGGGAGTTATCCCTGGTGTCCTGGGGCCAATATTTATCCCTCAATCAGCATAACAAAAAACAGATTATCTGGTCATTATCACATTGCTGTTTGTGGGAGCTTGCTGTGCTCAAATTGGCTGCTGCGTTTCCTACATTACAACAGTGACTACATTTCAAAAGTACTTCATTGGCTGTAAAGCACTTCGGGACGTCCTGAGTTTGTGAAAGGCGCTATATAAATGCAAATCTTTCTTTTTACTTTTATTACTTACAGAACAATATCTGCTGGCGGTCTGCGAGCTATGTGCCATCCATGTAGCTGGTGTTGCCGTATTTACCGAGGCGTATGAAAGCTTGGGCCTTAAGCTAAACATCCGTAAGACAAAGATCCTCCACCAGCCTGTCCTCACCGCACAGCACTGCCCCCCAGTCATCAAGACCCACGGCGCGGCCCTGGACAACATGGACCATTTCCCATACCTCGGGAGCCTCTTATCAAGAAAGGCAGACATTGATGCGAAGATTCAACACTGCCTCCAGTGGGCCAGCGCAGTCTTCGGCCGTGTGAAGAAAAGAGTGTTCGAAGACCAGACCCTCAATTCTGCCACCAAGCTCATGGTCTACAGGGATGTAGTAATACCTGCCCTCCTGTATGGCTCAGAGACGTGGACCATGTACAGAAGACACCGCAAGTCGCTGGAGATATATCACCAACGATGTCTCCACAAGATCCTGCAAATCCCCTGGGAGGACAGACGCACCAACATCAGTGTCCTCGACCAGGCCAACATCCCCAGCATTGAAGCACTGACCACATTTGATCAGCTTCGCTGGGCAGGCCACATAGTCCGCATGCCAGACACGAGACTCCCAAAGCAAGTGCTCTACGCGGAGCTCCATCACGGCAAACAAATCAAAGGTGGGCAGCGGAAACGTTACAAGGACACCCTCAAAGCCTCCCTGGTAAAATGCAACATCTCCACTGACACCTGGAAATCCCTGGCCAAAGACCGCCCTAAGTAGAGGCAATGTATCCGTGAGGGTGTTGAGCACTTCGAGTCTCAACGCCGAGAGCGTGAAAAGGTCAGGCGAAGGCAGCGGAAGGTGCGTGCGGCAAACCAGTCCCACCCACCCCTTCCCTCGGCGACTGTCTGTCCCACCGGTGACAGAGTCTGTGGCTCTTGTATTGGACTGTTCAGCCACTAAAGAACTCACTTCAGGAGTGGAAGCAAGTCTTCCTCGATTCCGAGGGACTGCCTATGATGATGATGATGATGATGACGATGATGTTGCCGTAACAATGTTACCCAGCACACGATGCCATTGGCAGTTCCACTATCATCATTCTCTCCATATCCTTGGCCCTTCAACACATGGCATGCACTGTACACTACATATAAAACAAGGCAAAAATCATTCCCTTCATTGTTTATTGGGCTGCCCAGTAGACACCAGGTGAGGTTAGATTGGGGCTTGGCTCTGGTAATATCTGCCCCCATTCCCATAATTGAACAGTCTGTCAACACTCACTGACACATTAGAACATTAGCAAAGGACAAGTAGCCCATTACAGCTCATTCCTCCAGTGCCTCATTGTCCCATTGAAGCTTATACCTCCAGAACCCCAGCTCGTTCATTGACAATTGTTTCTCTAGTATTTTAACTCTCTTCAAAGTATGCTAACTCTTCATTGAAGCTAGTCCCTCTACTACCCTAACTCTTCATTGAAGCCAGCTCCTCTAGTATTCTAACTTCATTAAAGCTAGCTCCTCTGGTCCTGTAACTCTTCCTTAAAGCTAGTTCCTCTGGTCCGCCAACTCTTCATTAAAGCAAGCCCCTCTAGTACTGTAACTTAATTGAAGCTAGTTCCTCTAGTACCCTATCTCTTCATTAAAGCTAGCTCCTCTAGTCCTCTAACTCTTCATTACAGCTAGTTCCTCTAGACCTCTATCTCTTCATTAAAGCTAGCTCCTCTAGTCCTCTAACTCTTCAATCCAGCAAGTTCCTCTAGTAGCCTAACTCTTCACTGAAGCAACTTTTCTAGCACCCTAGCCGTTGATTGAGTTAGCTCCTCAAGTACCCTAAAACCCTAGTCTCGTATCCAACTATGTTGTGTTCCTGACACAGATGAGGCCGCACACAGGGAAGTTAAAGTAACAGTGACCTCAGTCTTTATTAAGACACTCCAGAGTGAGGAACAGGCTTTAGGGGCCGGCTTATATACAGTGCTCCCAAGGGATGCTGGGATCTCTTGGGGCTTCAGGGGATGCACTCCCTGGTGGCGGAACATGGGAGTGCATGCTTTACAGATACACAACATCACTCCCCCACCAAAGTCAAAGTGAAAACTATGTACAAGGTGAGGCGGTCGGGAGCCTTTCTTTCCCTGGTGGACCGCCTCGGTACAAATGTCTGTTCTGGTGTGTTGGCTGTGCCCTCGCTGGGCTGGCGTGTTGTTGGCCCTGCAGGGCTGCTGGGTGAGCCTGGCCTTGCTGGGCTGTTGGGTGTGATGGGTTCGATTTCCTGGTCCGGGGTGGTGTCGTTGATCCTTTGGGTGTGTGTTGTGGGGTCAAAAAAGGTGGTGTCTGCTGTGGGTTGTTCAGGGCAGTCTGTGAACTGCAGCCTCGTTTGGTCCAGGTGCTTTCTGCAAATTTGTCCATTGTCTAGTTTGACTACAAACACCCTACTCCCTTCTTTAGCTATCACCGTGCCCGCGATCCACTTGGGACCATGTCCATAGTTTAGCACATACACAGGGTCATTCAGATCAATTTCCCGTGACACAGTGGCACAACCATCGTTTAAATTTTGTTGCTGCCGCCTGCTCTCTACCTGATCATGCAGGTTGGGGTGAACCAGCGAGAGTCTGGTTTTAAGTGTCCTTTTCATGAGTAGCTCAGCCGGGGGCACCCCTGTGAGCGAGTGGGGTCTCGTGCGGTAGCTGAGCAGTACTCGGGACAGGCGGGTTTGGAGTGAGCCTTCTGTGACTTGTTTAAGGCTCTGTTTGATGGTTTGTACTGCCTGCTCTGCCTGCCCATTGGAGGCTGGTTTAAACGGGGCCGAGGTGACATGTTTGATCCCATTGAGGGTCATGAATTCTTTAAATTCGGCACTGGTGAAACATGGCCCGTTGTCACTGACCAGTATGTCAGGCAGGCCGTGGGTGGCAAACATGGCCCTCAGGCTTTCAATGGTGGCGGTGGTGGTGCTTCCCGACATTATTTCACATTTAATCCATTTTGAAAAAGCATCCACCACCACCAGGAACATTGTACCGAGAAACGGGCCCGCATAGTCGACATGGATCCTCGACCATGGTCTGGAGGGCCAGGACCACAAACTTAGTGGTGCCTCTCTGGGTGCGTTGCTCAACTGAGCACACACACCGCATTGCCGTACACAGGACTCTAAGTCAGAGTCGATACCGGGCCACCACACGTGGGATCTGGCTATCGCTTTCATCATTACTATACCCGGGTGTGTGCTGTGGAGATCCGAGATGAACGTCTCCCTGCCCTTTTTGGGTAGCACTAAGTGGTTACTCCACAACAGGCAGTCTGCCTGAATGGACAGCTCGTCCTTTCGCCGCTGGAACGGCTTGATTGGCTCTTGCATTTCAACAGGGATACTGGCCCAGCTCTCATGCAGTACACAGTTTTTTACGAGGGACAGCAGAGGATCTTGGCTGGTCCAAGTCCTAATCTGGTGGGCCATGACAGGTGATTTATCATTTTCAAACGCTTCCATGACCATCAACAAGTCTGCGGGCTGCGCCACCATCAACAAGTTTGCAGGCTGCGCCATTTCCACCCCCGTGGTGGGCAATGGTAGTCGACTGAGAGCATCCGCACAGTTCTCGGTGCCTGACCTGTGGCGGATGGTATAGTTATACGCTGATAGCGCAAGTGCTCACCTTTGTATGCAGGCTGAGGCATTAGTATTTATCCCCTTGTTTTCAGTGAACAGGGATATGAGGGGCTTGTGATTGGTTTCCAGCTCAAATTTGAGGCCAAACAGGTGCTGATGCATTTTCTTTACCCCGAACACACACGCTAATGCCTCTTTCTCAATCATGCTGTAGGCCCTCTCGGCCTTAGACAAGCTCCTGGAGGCATAGGCGACAGGTTGCAATTTCCCCGCAACGTTAGCTTGTTGTAATACACACCCGACTCCGTACGATGACGCGTCACATGCTAGCACAGTCTTTTACATGGGTTATACAACACAAGCAGCTTGTTGGAGCATAAAATGTTTCTGGCTTTCTCAAAAGCAATTACTTGGTTTTTTCCCCATACCCAGTTCTCACCTTTATGCAATAATACCTGTAGGGGCTCTGTGGGTGCTTAACCCGGTAGGAAGTTACCAAAATAGTTGAGGAGTCCCAGGAACGACCGCAGCTCCGTGACATTCTGTGGCCTGGGCACGTTCCTGATAGCCTCTGTCTTGGCATCTGTGGGCCGAATGCCGTCCGCCGCGATCTTTCTCCCCAAAAACTCCACTTCTGTTGCCACTGAAAGTGGGCACGCAGGTAAAGCATACGGTAAAGAAGGCAAATGGTATGTTGGCCTCCATAGATCGAAGCAGGGAGGTCT
Organism: Pristiophorus japonicus; assembly: GCF_044704955.1. Taxonomy (NCBI): domain Eukaryota; kingdom Metazoa; phylum Chordata; class Chondrichthyes; family Pristiophoridae; genus Pristiophorus; species Pristiophorus japonicus. Next base: position 230,534,842 of record NC_091984.1, read on the forward strand.
TAATGCAGCTGTACAGGGCCTTAGTGAGGCCTCACCTGGAATATTGTGTTCAGTTTTGGTTTCCCAGTCTGAGGAAGGACGTTCTTGCTATTGAGGGAGTGCAGCGAAGGTTCACTGGACCGATTCCAGGGATGGCTGGGCTGTCATATGAGGAGAGATTGGATCAACTGGGCCTTTATTCACTGGAGTTTAGAAGGATGAGAGGGGATCTCATTGAAACATATAAGATTCTGACAGGACTGGACAGGATAGATGCGGGAAGAATGTTCCCGATGTTGGGGAAGTCCAGAACCAGGGGACATAGCCTTAGGATAAGGGGTAGGCCATTTAGGACTGAGATGAGGAGAAACTTCTTCACTCAGAGAGTTGTTAACCTGTGGAATTCCCTGCCGCAGAGAGTTGTTGATGCCAGTTCATTGGATATATTCAAGAGGGAGTTAGATATGGCCGTTACGGTTAAGGGGATCAAGGGGTATGGAGAGAAAGCAGGAAAGGGATACTGAAGGAATAGTCAGCCATGATCTTATTGAATGGTGGTGCAGGCTTGAAGGGCCAAATGGCCTACTCCTCTACCTATTTTCTATGTTTCTATGTTTCTATGAAGAAACATTTCAACCTCTTCAGCCGCAGCCCTACGCGATCCAGTCGCTGGAGGACCTCCTCCAGGTTTTGTAGGTGCTCGACGGTGTCCCGACCCGTGACCAATATGTCGTCCTGAAAAACCACCGTGTGTGGTACCGACTTGAGTAGGCTCTCCATGTTTCTCTGGAAGATCGCTGCAGCCGACCGAATTCCAAACGGGCATCTGTTGTAGATGAACAGTCCCTTGTGCTTGTTGATGCAGGTGAGGCCGTTCGAAGACTCCTCCAGCTCCTGTGTCATGTAGGACGAAGTCAGGTCAAGCTTGGTGAACGTCTTGCCTCCTGCCAGCGTCGCAAATAGGTCGTCTGCCTTAGGTAGCGGGTATTAGTCCTGTAGCGAGAAACGATTAACAGTTACTTTATAATCGCCGAAAATCCTGACCGTGCCATCACTTCTGAGTACTGGAACAAACGGGCTGGCCCACTCGCTGAATTTAACTGGGGAGATGATGCCCTCGTGTGACAGCCTGTCCAGCTCGATTTCCACTCTCTCCCTCGCACCTTGTGGTGAATGGGTTGTGCCTCTGTGACCAAGTGGATCCGCACCTTCGTCCCGGAAAAGTTCCCAACGCCAGGCTCAAAAAGGGAAGGAAATTTGTTAAGAACCTGGGTACATGAGGCCTCATCGACATGTGATAGCACTCGGATGTCATCCCAGTTCCAGCGGATTTTGCTCAGCCAGCTCCTTCCAAGCAGTGTGGGGCCATCGCCCGGGACAATCCAGAGTGACAGTTCGTGCACCGTGCCCTCGTAGGTGACCTTGACCATGGCATTGCCCAGGACAGTGATAAGCTCTTTGGTGTACGTTCTCAGTTTCGTGTGGATGGGGCTCAGGGCTGGTCTGAGTGCCTTGTTGCACCACAGTCTCTCAAACATCTTTTTACTCATGATGGATTGGCTAGCACCAGTGTCCAGTTCCATGGCTATGGGTAAGCCATTCAATTTTACATTTAGCATTATAGGTGGACATTTCGTCAAAAATGTGTGCACCCCGTGTACTTCAACATCTGCCTCCTCTCTCTGAGGCTTGAAATTGGTTTGATCCACCATGGACCGATCTTCTCTGCCACGTGGTGGTTAGCAGGTTTTGCAGAGCTTGCAAGCTCGTTGGAGGTACCCCATTGTTCTACAGCTCTTGCAAACATACCCTTTGAAGCGGCATGAATAGGCTGAATGGAAGCCTCCACAACGCCAACAATGTGTGAATTGCCTTTCATTCATCCTTTATTGCGGACTCTGAGTCATCTGTGTCACCTGAGGCCTGCTGGCAGTTGCAGATTCGTAGTTTCTGCCCTGTACATTTCTGCTCGCAAACACAGTTCCAGTTAATTTATGAACATTGCTAGCATTTGTGTGCTGAGAGATTTGTTTGGTGTTATCACTGGTGGACATAAATGCCCATGCTATCGCAATGGCCTTACTGAGGGTCGATGTCTCTACAGTCAAAAGTTTTCGTATGATGGTCTCATGGCAAATGTCCAGTACAAAAAAGTCTCTGAACATTTGCTCCAGGTAGCCATCAAACTCACATTGTCCTGCAAGTCGCCTTAGCTCGGCGACCTAGCTCGTCACTTCCTGACCTTCAGATCACTGGCACGTGTAGAACCAATACCTCGCCATCAGCACACTCTCCCTTGGGTTAAGATGCTCCCGAACCAGTGTACACAGCTCCTCATATGACTTATCTGTGGGTTTCACTGAAGCCAGAAGATTCTTCCTGAGGCTGTAGGTTGGTGCCCCGCAGACTGTGAGGAGGACCGCTCTCCTTTTTGCAGCGCTTCCTTCTCCGTCCAGCTCGTTGGCTACAAAGTACTGGTCTAGCCGTTCGACATAGGCTTCGCAGTCCTCACACTCCGAGAACTTCTCCAGGATGCCCACAGTTTGCTGCATCTTTGCGTTGGATTCGTATACTCGTCGCCAGTTATTGTGTTCTCACAGATGATACTGCACACAGGGAGGTTAAAGTAACAGTGACCTCAGTCTTTATTAAGACACTCCAGAGTCCGGAACAGGCCTTAGGGGCCGGCTTATATACAGTGCTCCCAAGGGATGCTGGGATCCCTTGGGACTTCAGGGGATGCACTCCCTGGTGGCAGAACATGGGAATGCATGCTTTACAGATACACAACAAACTATATTTTGAATAGCCCCAAAATCTGCACCACTTGAGCTTCATCAATGTAATTACAGCGGAGTAACTCACTGCGCACATCGATTATCCTGTATATGAGTATTATGCCTGGCAGATTATCCCAAACATATCCTTTGTGTGAAAGAAGTGCCTTCTGGTCTCTGATCCACGTTTGTTTTTTTACCCGTGCACACATATAACCTCTCGCTCTGCTTCGCCTCCTCGTTTGAAAGTGTATCCTATGAATAGGCTGTTGGGTGCGGTATTGGGAACCCATTGCCAATGAAACCATACACACGCAACACTCAGGACAGGAGAGAAGAAACTGCGAGGTGGTGAGATTAAGGTAGCAATTATATCTCCAGATCCTGCTGATGGTTATAAACCACTTGAGCTTCATCAATTTAATTACAGCCTAGTAACTCGCTGCACACATCTATTATCCTGTATATGAGTATCATGATTCTCCACCCCAATTTAATTAGTCTTAAAATCTCTTTCAACATTAGGGGAGTGCATCAAAGCAGCAGTGAAGGCTCGGCTCGGCTAATTAAAGGGGAATATTACCGCGGAGGAACTACTTTCAACGCAAAGCAGCCTCTCCTGCTCTCGAGAGAAAGAGCCTTTGGGAATTGTTGCCATTTGGGTGAAATCTGCTTTTATCGCCTTTTATCGCTAGTGGCCTGTCGGAGACCTGTCATGTAGGTCGTGATGGCTGAAAGAGGACTACTCAACTTAAAGAAATAACTTGCATTTATATAGCACCTTTCACAACCTCTGGCTGTCCCAAGGCACTTTACAGCCAATGAAGTACTTCTGGAGTGTAGTCACTGTTGTAATGTGGGAACCACAGCAGTCAATTTGCACACAGCAAGCTCCCACAAACAGCAACGTGATAATGACCAGATAATCCTTTTTAGCGATGTTGGTTGAGGGATGAATATTGGTCCAGGACACCGGGGATAACTCCCCTGCTCTTCTTTGTGATAGTACCATGGGATCATTTACTTCCACCTGAGAGGGCAGACGGGGCCTCGGTTTAACGTCTCATCTGAAAGACGGCACCTCCGACAGTGCAGCACTCCCTCAGCACTGCACTGGGAGTGTCAGCCTGGATTATGTGCTCAAGTCCCTGGAGTGGGACTTGAACCCACAACCTTCTGACTCAGGGGTGAGAGGGTGCTACCCACTGAGCCAGTGGCTAACGCAACCTCACACAATACAGCTCGTACACCGAAAAGTGATTCCCTGCCACAGTTGAGGATTAGCTTTGGTTACATCCAATATAATGGTAATATTGCTTCAAGATTCTTCTGAGATCTGTCTAGCCATTCTGCGTCATGGCTAGCCGTTAATAGGTCATCTGCATGCTCAGATTAAATACGTAACCAGATAGAACCAGCGGCAGCCAGTTGAGTGAGTGCAGAACACCAAAAAGTCAAAGATCTGACCTTGACAACTGGCACTCCCTGTGCCGTTACAGCACCATAAACCCATTTATAAAGAAGGTTTTACAAATAGTCCGCAGAGGAAATCCTCACTCCGACCACTAATAAAAGACACATGCACAGACATTGCAGCATTCTCCCTCGTCACGGCTGTCAGTCTGAATGCCCATCAATGTAAACGCCTGGTGTAGAGGTTGTCTGATGAAGATAGGTTGAGCAGGTTGGGCCTATACTCATTGGAGTTTAGAAGAATGAGAGGTGATCTTTTTGAAACGTATAAGACTCTGAGGCAGGCTCGACAGTGTAGATGCAGAGAGGATGTTTCCCCTCGTGGGGGAAATCTAGAACTTGGGGGCATAGTTGCAGAATAAGGGGTCGCCCATTTAAAATGGAAATGAGGAGGAATTTCTTCTCAGAGGGTTGTGAGTCTTTGGAATTCTCTGCCACGGAGAGCTGTGGAGGCTGGGCCATTGAATATATTTAAGGTGGAGATAGACAGATCTTTGAGCGATAAGGGAGTCAAGGGTTATGGGGAGCGGGCAGAGAAGTGGAGCTGAGGCCAAGACCAGATCAGCCATGATCGTATTGAATGGCGGAGCAGGCTCGAGGGGCCAGGTGGCCTACTCCTGCTCCTATTTCTTATGTTCTTATGTAGAGGGGTCAGCAGCTGTGGTTATTCCTTCCTGATCTATATTCAAAAAGGAGTTTCTATATTCAAAAAGGAGTTAGATATAGTCTTTACTCCTAGGGGGAATCAAGGGGTATGGAGAGAAAACAGGAAGGGGGTACTGAAGTTGCATGTTCAACCATGAACTCATTGAATGGCGGTGCAGGCTCAAAGGGCCGAATGGCCTACTCCTGCACCTATTTTCTATGTTTCTATCTAACATCACCTCAGGCACCCTTTGTTTGCGTGTCTGCGGTTGACTGGTGTTGGTGCTCTGGTGGTTATGTTTTGGTGTGACACTGCCTCGGTGTTCCAGCCGATGGCGTAGCTCTGTCGCTGGTGACGGTGCGGTTACGTGTGTGTGGGTCGGTCTCCCTGGCTACGGTGCGGTTTAGGTTGGCGGGTCGTAGTTCATCCCGGCTCATTAAGTACGAGGAGAACATTAAAAAAAAAACCCCAATCTCTTGTTCTGTTTCAATCCATCACATTTACGGTGACAGACCTCCGTGATGAGCTTCGGCAAAGTGCCTCCGGTGAGGGCGTGGGCCGGCCAGCATTGTTGCCTGACAGTCGGCAGGCAAAGCATGCTGGGAGACCACCAACGGCCAACCAGCTGTCTGATGGCTCCTTTGTAAATCCGTGTCAAAGCAGATGTGACTGGGGGGCGGGGGGGCGCGGGATAAAATGCAAAACGTTAAAACAAATACTGAACGACTGTGGAAAAGAACAAAAACATATGTAGTGTTGCAATACTCATTGCCCTGGGTGCACCAATTATGTACTAAAATGCCTGTACAGTTCTAAACAACCGACAGCCAATGCCGCGTCAGATATGTACTGTAGCGCGCCTGCTCCTTTTTTCCTACGCTAAAGCGAGGCCGAGTTAATTACATTTGATGTTGGTCCTGTGTAAGTCGACCACAGGCTTGTGGCATTACGCTACTGTTACATCATGTCTGTCCACAGCTCTTTTCCAAGGCAATTCATCACTAAAAAAAATCACCCATGCAATCATTCAATAAGCTTGCATTAAATCGGAGTCAAAATGGATCTTTCCCTTTAAAAAAAACCCCATTCTGGTTCTCTTTTTATTTATCCGTTCCTGGGATGTGGGCGTCGCCGGCAAGGCCATCGTTTATTGCCCGTCCCTAATTGCCCCTCGAGAAGGTGGTGGTGAGCCGCCTTCTTGAACCGCTGCAGTCCCGTGTGGTGAAGGTGCTCCCACAGTGCTGTTAGGGAGGGACTTCCAGGATTTTGACCCAGCGACGATGAAGGAACGGCCGATATATTTCCAAGTCGGGATGGTGTGTGACTTGGAGGGGGAACGTGGAGGTGGTGGTGTTCCATTTGTCTGGAGCTGCCTTTGTCTTTCAAGGGGGTAGAGGTGGCGGGTTTGGGAGGTGCTGTCGAAGAAGCCTTGGCGAGTTGCTGCAGTGCATCTTGTAGATGGTACACACTGCAGCCACGGTGCGCCGGTGGTGGAGGGAGTGAATGTTGAAGGTGGTGGATGAGGTGTCAATCGGGTGGTCTGCTTTGTCCTGGATTCTGATAGTTAAGTCATTTTAAACGGTTTCATACCCAAAGGCTCTATCATTGGTGGTTGTGCTTTCAGCAGCCTGGGCCCTAAGGAACTCCCTCCCTAAACCTCTCCGCCCCTCTACCTCTCTCTCTTCCTTTCGGACACTCCTTAAAATCAACCTCTATGACCAAGGCCTGTCCTAATATCTCTTCATGCGTGTCAGTGTCATACTGTGTCTGATGACATTCCCGGGACACGCCTTGGGTCGTTCCACTACTTTAAAGGCGCCATAGAAACAGAAGCTGTTGTTGTTGTTGAGGGGCTCAAAGCTCTCTCATTTTTTTTCCCTCTCCTCTGGACGGGCACCGACTCATGCTGGAGTCCTATACCACGGGGCACGGCAATTTGCGGGCATCATTTTGGACTATCAGCTGGGAGCAAATACTAATAACACAAGAATTAGGAGCAGGAGTCGGCCATTCGGCCCCTCGAGCCTGCTCCGCCATTCAATGTGATCATGGCTGATCTTCGGCCTCAACTCCACTTTCCCGCCCGATCCCCATATCCCTTGATGCCCGTCGAAATTCGAAGGCAGGAAGCCTCACAATCCCAACCCTGCCCTCGAACCGATGTCCGCACACCTACACTCTCCAGCACTGGTCAACCAGATAGGCATCAGGAGCAGGAACCCTCACAGATTGTATTTGGTTTCCTTACCTTATACCCTGGGTGTACAACCCCCTCTCTGCCCACTCCCCATTTGGGCAATGCCAATAATGTTTCTCACCTTACAACAGCAACTACACTTTGTATAACTGTAAAGCGCTTTGTGAAAGGGGTTGCACAGAATCATAGAAACTTACAGCACAGGAGGAGGCCATTCGGCCCATCGTGACCGTGCTGGCTTTGAGAGGGCAGTCATGCTTAGCCCCACCCAATGCTCCCTCTAAGCTGCGCACATGCATGGCCATGCAGTAACCTGCAAGGTCCCGCCCAAGGCCGCGCACAAGCTTTTCCATTGGCAATGCTGCGCATGCGCAGACATTTAAAGGGACAGCGTGTTGAAAGAAACAAGTCATGCAGAAAAAGGACAATTTAGAGGGGGCATTTTTTGTCCGTAACCCTGTAAGTTCCTCATCCTCAAATATCTATCCAACGCCCTGTGGCTCAGTGGGCAGCACTCTCACCTCTGAGTCAGAAGTCCCACTCCAGGAACTTGAGCACAAAAATCTAGGCTGACACTCCAGTGCAGTGCTGAGGGAGCGCCGCACTGTCGGAGGTGCTGTCTTGTGGATAAGACGTTAAACCGAGGCCCCCTCAGATGGGTGTAAAAGATCCCGTGGCACTATTTTGAAGAAGGGCAGGGGAGTTACCCCCGGTGTCCTGGGGCCAATATTTATCCCTCAATCAACATAACAAAAACAGATTATCCAGTTCATTATCCCATTGCTGTTTGTGGGAGCTTGCTGCGTGCCATTTGGCTGCCGCGTTTCCTACATTACAACAGTGAGCACACTTCAAAAAGTACTTCATTGGCTGTAAAGCGCTTTGAGACGTCCGGTGGTCATGAAAGGTGCTATATAAATGCGAGTCTTCTTTCGTCGAAAAGAATTTGTAAAACACGATTTAAAATTATTGATGGAATCAGCTCCTGCCACCTTTTCAGGTCGAACATTCCCGATTCCGACAACTCTCCGAGTGAAAACGTCTCTCCTCTCGATCTTGTGCCACTGATTTTAAATCCGTGACCTCTAGCGACACATGCAAGTTCTTTCCTTTTGTTACCGAGAGATTTACAACACAGAAACGGGCCATTGGGTCCACCTGGTGTATGCCGGTGTTTATGCTCCACACGAGGCTCTCGAGCAACGCACGCAGCACAGCCTCCTGGTCCTGCAGCTGCCGCACAAAGATGGCGGACGTGCAGCGAAGCGCCGGTGCAAGGGGCGCTCGCGTCTCCTCCAGCGATTGACTCCCGGCGCCGTCCCACATCGGCCCCGCCCACAACTCACCGCGACGCAGCCCTGCTCCGCGAGATGGGGGGGAAAAAAAAAAATCAGGAGCAACACCGACCTTCCCAGCCACGGAGACTTGGAAAGCCCACCACGGGAGCGATTCAAATGGCGCCGGTCATCCTGGGAAACGGCAGCCGATATTCAAGCACGGCCGGTATCGACCCACCGTCCAGGTGGACGGAGCTGTGGGGCGCAGGCAACCTTAAGAACCAACGCCTCATCGCTGACCCGACCTGCGTGGCCCAGAGACGTGGACCATGTACAGTAGACACCTCAAGTCGCTGGAGAAATACCACCAACGATGTCTCCGCAAGATCCTACAAATCCCCTGGGAGGACAGAAGCACCAACGTCAGTGTCCTCGATCAGGCCAACATCCCCAGCTTCGAAGCACTGACCACACTCGACCAGCTCCGCTGGGCGGGCCACATTGTCCGCATGCCCGACACGAGACTCCCAAAGCAAGCGCTCTACTCGGAACTCCTTCACGGCAAGCGAGCCCCAGGTGGGCAGCGGAAACGTTTCAAGGACACCCTCAAAGCCTCCCTGATAAAATGCAACATCCCCACTGACACCTGGGAATCCCTGGCCAAAGACCGCCCTAAGTGGAGGAAGAGCATCCGGGAGGGCGCTGAGCACCTCGAGTCTCGTCGCCGAGAGCATGCAGAAAACAAGCGCAGGCAGCGGAAGGAGCGTGTGGCAAACCTGTCCCACCCACCCTTTCCTCCAACCACTGTCTGTCCCACCTGTGACAGAGACTGTAATTCCGAGGGACTGCCTATGATGATGATGATGGTGACTGACCCGACACCAGAGGTCCCGGGCTGCCACCTCCCTCGGAAGCAGTGGGCAGCGCTCGACCCAATCCGCATGGGGCACGGACAATGCGGCCGTCCGCCCCACAGGTGGAAGAAGGGGACCAGCCCGAGGCCCTGAGTCCCAGACCCTGAGCCACCTCATGCCAACCTGCCCGCTGAGATCTGTTGTGGGAGCCACCTCATTTCTCCATCTCAGGAGGCCTTCGAATGGAGAGCCGGACTAGACACCCCATTACAGGTTGGACCTCCCTTCCAGGGCACCCTTATCAGGCACCACCCCTCATCCGGCACCACCCCTCGTCCGGCACCAATCCCAGCCGACGGGTGGCGCATACGCAGAGCCTCTCGGAGCCCGCTGGGCCTACTCGGGCCGGCAGTCTACGACCTCTCACCCCCCTCACCCCGGGCACCCTCCCCCCCCCCCCCACCACGTCTCCCCCCCTCGGGCCACTGACCTCATCCGGCAAAATCCCTCATTCGGCACAGTCCAGGTCCTGAGGGTGCCGGATCAGGGAGCTTCAACCTGTCTAAACTTTTCCCGTCATACGGAACAACAGCAGCGCGCCCTGTAGAGTAACCCGGGACCTTGGCTCAACGCCCAAGGCGGTACATGCACCCACTGAGTCCTCGGTGTGGCCTTTTCTGTCTGTGCTAAGAAATGCAATGAAAGCAAAATAAAAACGGTGGGGGTGGGCGGGGTGAGTGGGTGGGGCAGAGGGGGGCCGGGGGAATAAGATTTGTTTTGTGCTCGTCAAGATGGAGGAAATAGAATAATTTCCCTTTTGGGCGACGAGCGTCATATCAAAGAAAGAGAAAAAAACTTGCATTTATATAGCACCCTGGAACGTCCCAAAGAGTTCTGCAGCCAATGAAGTAACATTGTCAGTGCAGTCACTGTTGGAATGTGGGAACGCCCTCTCAGTTGAGGTACAGCATGTGGAGAGACACCATTAAGGTCGCCATGTTCTGACTCACCTCAGCTCCAGCTTAGAAGGGCACCATGAACCTCACCAAGAGGCATTTCTCCACTCCCCATGTAGACATCTTGCGACCTCTTTCCGTGTTACTGAGAACTCAGTGCTAATTCCGAGCAGTTTTTGCTGGGGATCTGAACCCATACCGAGTTGCTGGGACACCATGCAAACTCAATTCACACCAGAGCTCTTACAGACACAACCTGGGTCCAAGAAAGAAAGTCGCGCATTTATATAGTGCCCTTCACGACCACCGGACGTCTCAAAGCGCTTTACAGCCAATGAAGTGCAGTCAATGTTGTAATGTGGGAAACGCAGCAGCCAGTTTGCACACAGCAAGCTCCCACAAACAGCGATGTGACAATGAGCAAATAAACTGTTTTGTTGTGATGTTGGTTGAGGTATAAATATTGGCCAGGACACCGGGGATAACTCCCCTGCTCTTCAACGAAAATAGGGCCATGGGGTCTTTTACTTCGACCCGAGAGGGCAGATGGGGCCTCGGTTTAACGTCACATCTGAAAGACAGCACAGCACTCCCTCAGTACTGCACTGGAGTGTCAGCCTAGATTTTTGTGCTCAAGTTCCTGAAGTTGGGCTTGAACCCATAACCTTCTGACTCAGAGGCGAAAGTGCTGCCCACTGAGCCACAGCTGACGCGAGAGGTGAAAGGCCTGTATCTAACTGACTGGCACCAGTGCATGGTCTCCTGCCAGAAGGGGTATCGGCTCAGTGGCTCTGAGTCACAAAGTTATGGGTCCACGTCTCACTCCAGAAACCCGAGCACAAAATCTAAGCTGACAATTCAATGTTAATACTGAGGGCGCGCCACAATGAGATGTTGAACTGAAGTCCCATCTTCCCTCTCGGGTGGATGTAACAGTACCCAAGGCACAATTTGATGAAGAAGAGCAAGGGCAGTTCTCCCCGGTGCCCGGCCAATATTTTATCCCTCAACCAACATCACTGAAACTGATGATCTGGTCACTGCTGTTTGTGTGCAAATTGGCTGACGCGTTTCCTGACATTATGAATACAAGAACATAAGAAATAGGAGCAGGAATAGGCCACACGGCCCCTCGAGCCTGATCCGCCATTGAATACGATCATGGCTGATCTGATCATGGACTCAGCTCCACTTCCCCGCCCGCTCCCCATAACCCCTTATCCCCTTATCGTTTAAGAAACTGTCTATTTCTGTCTTAAATTTATTCACTGTCCCAGCTTCCACAGCTCTTGGAGGCAGCGAATTCCACATTACAACAATGTACAAAAGTACTGAGGTTGTGAAAAGCGTTGTTCTTCTTTGTTAAAATATTTCATTTTGCAACCCGTATCCCAGTGTGTGGAAGCACCAGAGAGGAGGGGGGAGGAGATAGAATCATTTATCTTTTGGGCATCTAGCGTCACAGGAAAGAAAGAGAAAGAACTTGCATTTATATAGCACCTTACACCACCTCGGGACGTCCCAATGTGCTTTGCAGCCAATGAAGTACATTGTCAGTGTTGTAATGTAGGAAAGCCCTCTCAGTTGAGGTATAGCATGTGGAGAGACACCATTAAGATCTCCTCACCTCAGCTCAAACTTTAGAAGGACACCATTTCCCTCACTCAGAGATATTTTCTCCACTCCCCCTGTAGACATATAATAGAAAAGCAAATTATAATTTAAATGGAGAAAAATTGCAAAGTGCTGCAGTACAGAGGGACCTGGGGGCCCTTGTGCATGAAATACAAAAAGTTAGTATGCAGGTACAGCAAGTAATCAGGAAGGCAAATGGAATGTTGGCCTTTATTGCAAGGGGGACAGAGTATAAAAGCAGAGCAGTCCTGCTGCAACTGTACAGGGTATTGGTGAGGCCACACCTGGAGTACTGCGTACAGTTTTGGTCTCCGTATTTAAGGAAGGATATACTTGCATTGGAGGCTGTTCAGAGAAGGTTCACTCGGTTGATTCTGGAGATGAGGGGGTTGACTTATGAAGATAGGTTGAGTAGGTTGGGCCTATACACATTGGAGTTCAGAAGAATGAGAGGTGATCTTATCGAAACATATATGATAATGAGGGGGCTCGACAAGGTGGATGCAGAGAGGATATTTCCAATCATAGGTGAAACTAAAACTAGGGGACATAGAATAAGGGGCCGCCCATTTAAAACTGAGATGAGGAGGAATTTCTTCTCTCAGAGGGTTGCAAATCTGTGGAATTCTCTGCCACAGAGAGCTGTGGAGGCTGGGTCATTGAATACATTTAAGGCGGAGATAGACAGATTTTTGAGCGATAAGGGAGTCAAGGGTTATGGGGAGCGGGCGGGGAAGTGGAGCTGAGTCCATGATCAGATCAGCCATGATCTTATTGAATGGCGGAGCAGGCTCGAGGGACCAGGTCCTATTTGTTATGTTCACAAGTATGCAGTACGATGAAGCCATATTCGCTGCAACAGTGCAATATTTTTGGCAGCAGGGGAATTGTCATAACTCTTGTTTTGCGCAGCCAGGTGGCCCTAAAGAGTTAACTGATACAGCGTGCTGGCTCTGTCCTAAACTCTCCCTGACCTTGCTAATGGATGCCGTCTTGGTGCAAGTCTTTGACGAAAGGCCAAGCCAGAAACATCTTCATCTGGATTCCAGCCAGCCCCTCTATCAGTCAATACCTCTCTCTCTCTCTCTCTCTCTCTCTCTCTCCGGCTATTTTTAATTTCCTGATATACTGGAAGCTCTATCCATAACCAAGGCAGACAGGGAGCTTGGAGAGACCGCATTAAAAAAGGGAATTAGCAGGCCTGCCGCCCCTAGAGCACAACCACAAGAGAAATGCACAGCTCGGTATTTATTTGGATGCCGTCGGAACATCCCGTTCAATCGGGGGTGGGGGGGGGCCAAGAGGGGAATTATATTTTTGTATTCTTCTCAAAGTCACAGCCTCAGCATGTGACAGCCGTGTGGTCCTTTTATCCACCAGCAATAGGAGACAGTGTTAGATTTGGCATCAGCGCTCGCATCAATAAGCGCTGTAAATGTTTTCCCAGCAGACTGGAACCATGTAGACTTTCCCCCTTCATCATGCACCAGTAACTGGCCGGTTGCCATAGCAATCCACTGGTGTATTCAGATTACAGCCGAGGCTGGGATCAAAGCACAACACCATGAAAGGAACAGTGTTAATGTAGTGCCACACTCCACGACAATCCCCGAAGGCAGCAGGGGGGAAGGAGGTAGAAAGGGTCACGTGGAGCGGAGAGAGTGCCATGTTGTTGCCTGTTCTCTGACCCCAGTCATGTAAACAAGTCCACACTTCTGCAAAAAAAAGGAACTGAATGGCTTCGATTATGAGGGAAATCTGGGAATACTGCCAAGGGGGAAGATCCTGGGCATGCAGCTTCCCCGGCACGCTGCCAGCCGAGGATTGACACGTGTACATGCGCAGACACGCAGACATCCGCGCACACGAGCACACACACACATGCACATGCAGACACACAGACACGCGCATACACACACGCAGACACGCACACATGCACATGCACACACATGCATGCACACATGCACAGGCAGGCACGTGCGTACACATGCAAACATGCACACGCACACATACACATATGCACATGCAGACACGCACACCCGCATACATGCACATGCAGACTGGCATACACACACATGCACATGCAGGCACAAGCACATGTGCACATGCAGACACATACACACACGCAGACACGCACACATGCACATACAGACACGCACATGCAGACACGCACACACACGCAAGCGCAAACAAACACCCACACGCACACACATGAACAAACATGCACACGCACACAAAAACACAAATACAAATACACAAACATGCACACAGACTCACATAAAAACACAAACGCGCATATAAGCACACATACAGATACATGAGCGCGCACACACACGAATACACAGACACACACGCACCACACAAATACCCACACATATACAAAGTGGTGCATAAAATGCAAGTAAGTTGTACATGATTTTCATAAAGTGTCCAAACATCTCCTATCTTCCATTCATATTGTTAAGTGGTTCTGTAATGTAACCAGCTTGGTAGGGGCTGCACTTAACTTGCCTCGTTTCTACCCCATTAAGTCAGACGCACAGCATCAACGCAGATATTGTTTGTCTGTAAATTACATGTGTCGCTATCCCAAAGCTGTGTTCCATACCGCACCAATTCTGCCCTCACACCTTCCTTAGTAAAGAAAAGATTTGCATTGAGAGAGCGCCCTGCATGACCTCAGGACGTCCCAAAGTGCCGTATAGCTGGCAGAGTACTTTTGAACTGAGTTTACTGTTGCGATGGCATAAACTGCACCGCTCCCTGTGACAGGCAGGCTGCAGAATCAGCACAGCCTCACCCAGAACAAGACAGTTTAAGGGCTAGAAATTACGTAGTGCCCGTTTGGGGCGATGACTTTGGCGGGAGCGCGAAGGTACCTCTGGGCGGTGCCCAATTCCAGCGGACGCGAACTTCCGGTTTCGCGGTTCGGGAGGGAAGCGGAACGCTAAAATCAAGCGATATCACCTCCCTTGGAGCGCGAGTCGAGGCAGGAGAGGAGACAGCAGAGCAACGCACAATGTCCAGTGCAGCACTGCCGGGATCGAAGCCTCCGTCCCTCCCTTAAAGGGAAGAAAGAACGACTTGCATTTATATAGCGCCTTTCACGACCACCGAACGTCTCAAAGCTTTTGACAGCCAATGAAGTACTTTTTGAAGTGTACTCCCTGTTGTAATGTGGGAAACGCAGCAGCCAATTTGCGCACAGCAAGCTCCCACAAACAGCAATGTGATAATGACGGGATAATTTGTTTTTGTGATGTTGGTTGAAGGACAAATATTGCCCCCAGGACACCGGGGATAACTCCCCTTGCGCTTCTTCGAAATAGTCCACCTGAGAGAGCAGACGGGGCCTCGGTTTAACGTACATCCAAAAGACGGCACCTCTGACAGTGCAGGCCTCGCTCAGCACTGCACTGGAGTGTCAGCCTAGGTTTAGGTGCTCAAGTCCCTGGAATGGGCGATTGCTGCGAACTCCTGCAATAAATTGAATCCTGCGCTGGCCGACGGCACGTGTGGTCCGTGACGATCAGGCCCCAAGCAATCGAACAAAGTCCAGGGCTGATAACTCGCGGCACCGGGAAAAGCGACAAAAATGCCCGGAGGGTTGAGTAAAACATTTTCGGCGTACCTCGCCGGCGATGCCTTTAACTAGCGCTCCCCAGGCGCCCGGCCGACCTCACAACGCCCCCAGCAGCTGCCGGTGTTGGCGCCCGGCGATGCTGCAGGGGGCGGAGCCGAAGTTCGCACCCGGGGGTGGAACCGGTTGCGCTGCGCACGGCCGCGACGTCACGGTCTCCGGGGCGCAGGGGGATCGTGGCGTTGGGGTTCACCGCTGCCGCTGACCTGCAGGGTAGGAGTCCTGCGGGGCGTTGGTGCTCTCGCCGCGCCCTTGGGCGCAGAGAGACGGGAGCGGCCCGCTATCGCCCCCACCGGAGGCGCTGACGGGAGGCGCAAAGGAGGCCGATTCCTCCCCCTTTGACCGAACAGTGCCCATGGTGCTGTGGTTCCAGAGAGAGGTGGCACGTACCCGCTCCTGAGGGCTGCCTGTGCAATAAGCAGGGCATTCCGCCCTGGCTCAGTGGGTAGGCCCCTCACCTCTGAGTCAGAAGCTTGTGGGCTCAAGTCCCACTCCAGATACATGAGGGGAGTGCCGCACTGTCGGAGGTGCCGCCTTTTGGATGGGACGTTAAACCGAGGCCCCGTCTGCCCTCTCGGGTGGACCCAAAAGTTCCCATGGCCACTATTTTGAAGAAGAGCAGGGGGGGAGTTATCCCCGGTGTCCTGGGGCCAATATTTATCCCTCAATCGACATCACTAAAACATAGATTGCTATCTGTGGGAGCTTGCTGTGCGCAGATTGGCTGCCTGGAAATTTTGCGGACTGCAGAGGAATCAAGGGATTACCGGGATCGGGCGGGAAAGTGGAGTTGAGGTCAATGATCAGCCATGATCGTATCGAATGGCGGAGCGGGCTCGAGGCGGGGGGAGCCGAATGGCCTACTCCTGCTCCTAATTCTTATGAATCCAACAGCGACCACACTCCAAAGCTACAACAAGTTTGGCTGCCATGCACTTTGGGACGTCCGTGAGGTCTTGAAAGGTGCTCGACAAATGCAAGCTCTTCTGGCTGTTCAACTGCCTGGCTGCTAATTGCTAAGTTCCGATGACGAGGGTCTCGGCCCCTCTGCGCGGAGCATGTCGCCCTGATTATTATGGGCTGCCCGATGCCACATCGCGGTGACTGCTCACCAGCCCACTCAACACCAGTCGAGTTAATACACTTTCAATCGCGTGCTCCGAGTGTGCCCCCGCGGTGCGGAAGCATGCCCTTCAGTCTCATTTAACGCACAGCTAGCTTTCTGGTTAGCTCTAAGTGGGATCACACAGTCGGACTTGCACAACTGGGAGCTGCATCCGTGCTTGCCTTTCAGAAAGAAAATAGGCTCGGTCGCCTGCGGACTCAGTGCTCCTTCACAATATATATATAATCACAGCACTTAGCCCAGTCAAAGCTTAACGGTGTCACTCAAATAGGATAACGCCCTCCTTATTTCCTTCTTGGAAAACTAATAACCCCGGTCAGTAAAGGGTGGAAGTTTTACTTCTTCTTTATAAATGACTGTATTTTCATGCTAAAAATATCGGTTCTGTCGCTTTGTGTGTTTTACTAGAATTGATACTGTCACAGCTCAGATGTGCTGGGCTCTGCCAAACCTGTCAGCCTCCCGCCCCCCCCCCCACCTGCATTCCTTTTGTGTTTCCGAATGCAGAATATTAATCATATCAGTGCTGCACAGCTTTATTCATGAGAGGGGAGATTGATTCAACGCATGGGGGGGTTGGGCGCGCGTCGCCATTCACAAGTGTGCAGGGATTACAGGCTCCTCTTCTGGTCACTGGTATTAATGCACTGGTTGCCTTGGAAACAAAGAGCAGGATTGCTAAAGGAAATGTTCAAGCCTTTCAGCGTGCCCAGGGTTTAACCCTTTCAGGCAACTCGAACACTTGGAGCAAGAAATGGCCTCCGAGTGTTGGCAGTCTCCATCGCTCCCAAAGGCCCTCTCATAGAAACATAGAAACATAGAAAATAGGTGCAGGAGCAGGCCATTCAGCCCTTCTAGCCTGCACCGCCATTCAATGAGTTCATGGCTGAACATTCAACTTCAGTACCCCCTTCCTGCTTTCTCGCCATAACCCTTGATCCCCCGAGTAGTAAGGACTTCATCTAACTCCCTTTTGAATATATTTAGTGAATTGGCCTCAACTACTTTCTGTGGTAGAGAATTCCACAGGTTCACCACTCTCTGGGTGAAGAAGTTTCTCCTCATCTCGGTCCTAAATGGCTTACCCCTTATCCTCAGACTGTGACCCCTGGTTCTGGACTTCCCCAACATTGGGAACATTCTTTCTGCATCTAACCTGTCTAAACCCGTCAGAATTTTAAACGTTTCTATGAGGTCCCCTCTCATTCTTCTGAACTCCAGTGAATACAAGCCCAGTTGATCCAATCTTTCTTGATAGGTCAGTCCCGCCATCCCGGGAATCAGTCTGGTGAACCTTCGCTGCACTCCCTCAATAGCAAGAATGTCCTTCCTCAAGTTAGGAGACCAAAACTGTACACAATACTCCAGGTGTGGCCTCACCAAGGCCCTGTACAACTGTAGCAACACCTCCCTGCCCCTGTATTCAAATCCCCTCGCTATGAAGGCCAACATGCCATTTGCTTTCTTAACTGCCTGCTGTACCTGCATGCTAACCTTCAATGACTGATGTACCATGACACCCAGGTCTCGTTGCACCTTCCCTTTTCCTAATCTGTCACCATTCAGATAATAGTCTGTCTCTCTGTTGTTACCACCAAAGTGGATAACCTCACATTTATCCACATTATACTTCATCTGCCATGCATTTGCCCACTCACCTAACCTATCCAAGTCACTCTGCAGCCTAATAGCATCCTCCTCGCAGCTCACACTGCCACCCAACTTAGTATCATCCGCAAATTTGGAGATACTGCATTTAATCCCCTCGTCTAAATCATTAATGTACAATGTAAACAGCTGGGGCCCCAGCACAGAACCTTGCGGCACTCCACTAGTCACTGCCTGCCATTCTGAAAAGTACCCGTTTACTCCTACTCTTTGCTTCCTGTCTGACAACCAGTTCTCAATCCACGTCAGCACACTACCCCCAATCCCATGTGCTTTAACTTTGCACATTAATCTCTTGTGTGGGACCTTGTCGAAAGCCTTCTGAAAGTCCAAATATACCACATCAACTGGTTCTCCTTTGTCCACTTTACTGGAAACATCCTCAAAAAATTCCAGAAGATTTGTCAAGCATGATTTCCCTTTCACAAATCCATGCTGACTTGGACCTATCATGTCATCATTTTCCAGATGCACTGCTATGACATCCTTAATAATTGATTCCATCATTTTACCCACTACTGAGGTCAGGCTGACCGGTCTATAATTCCCTGTTTTCTCTCTCCCTCCTTTTTTAAAAAGTGGGGTTACATTGGCTACCCTCCACCCCATAGGAACTGATCCAGAGTCAATGGAATGTTGGAAAATGACTGTCAATGCATCCGCTATTTCCAAGGCCACCTCCTTAAGTACTCTGGGATACAGTCCATCAGGCCCTGGGGATTTATCGGCCTTCAATTCCATCAATTTCCCCAACACAATTTCCCGACTAATAAAGATTTCCCTCAGTTCCCCCTCCTTACTAGACCCTCTGACCCCTTTTATATCCGGAAGGTTGTTTGTATCCTCCTTAGTGAATACCGAACCAAAGTACTTGTTCAATTGGTCTGCCATTTCTTTGTTCCCCGTTATGACTTCCCCTGATTCTGACTGCAGGGGACCTACGTTTGTCTTCACCAACCTTTTTCTCTTTACATACCTATAGAAACTTTTGCAATCCGCCTTAATGTTCCCTGCAAGCTTCTTCTCGTACTCCATTTTCCCTGCCCTAATCAAACCCTTTGTCCTCCTCTGCTGAGTTCTAAATTTCTCCCAGTCCCCAGGTTCGCTGCTATTTCTGGCCAATTTGTATGCCACTTCCTTGGCTTTAATACTATCCCTGATTTCCCTAGATAGCCACGGTTGAGCCACCTTCCCTTTTTTATTTTTACGCCAGACAGGAATGTACAATT